>NW_027206179.1:59766731-59824231 GCF_024711535.1 Dipodomys merriami
GTAAGCAAGACACCATTTATAGGGTGTCCATGGCTATTGGTTGTGGTTGCTTTGAGATTAGGTCTTGACATATCACCCTAGTACATCACCTTTGATTCCTACACTCAAGCCATCATCCTGCCTCAGTCTCCTACAGTGCAGGGACTACAGGTGAGTACCATGGTGCTTGACATCTATGTAATATTTAGCTGTTATATTTGCCAACAGACTTTGAGAATATTTTAGCTGCAATAAACCTTGAAAACACTTGCATCTTTAAATTACTGAAAGGCCAAATACTGAGGTCAAGGGAGAAGGAGACACATCAACAGACCATGAATAACAAACAGCTCAGTTTTCTGTAATGAGGATATGGCCGGCAGAGGATGGCTGCGGGCACAGAAGTCAGACACGGAAGTGGCAAACCAAGGGAGTTAAATAAATGGACTTTGATTATAAAGTTCAATCTAAGACTTATTTAGAAGACATATAATGGGTCTAAGTGGTATTTTAAAAATAAGCAAGATAAGGGTCCTGTGCCATAATGGAAAAAAGATGGGAAATGCTGGAGACAGACTGAGCTAATGCTGCATCTTGGCTCCAGTATTTATTAACTATGTAGTCTTTGAAAACAAACTTACTTCCTGCATTATAGAAATGAGAATACACCTACATTGTAGATTCTTATTTTTTAAGTTTAAATTCAGGATCTATGTGAGCATACTTCCAGTCTGTTTTTGTCTTGTCATTTTTGAAGTAAGGTCTTGTTGTATGCCAGGGTCAGCCTGAACTGTGATCCTCCTAGTTGTGAGTTTTTTCTACAGCTGGGGATGATGGACACACACCATTGTGTTTCTTCTGTAGTTGGACTGACAGGCATGCATCATTGTGCTCAGCCACTGGTTACATTGGAGCCTGCTTCCTTCCTTCCCTCCTTCCCTCCCTCCATCCCTCCCTCCCTCCCTTCCTCCTTTCCTTCTTTCCTTCCTTCCTTCCTTCCTTTCTTCCCTCCCTCCCTTTCTTTCCAGTACTGGGCACCTTAGCTTTCTCTGATCGGTGCTGCTATTTTACCACTTGGACCACACTCTCGCTTTTAGCTTTTGGTTGGTTAACTGGAGATAAGAGTCTTTTGATTTATTGAACTATTTCGCTCAGATCTCAGCATCTGTGTAGCTAAAATTATAGGAATGAGCCACAAGTACCTAGCTAAGCCCGTGATTCTTCAATGGTAATATGCATTTATTTTGTTTGGAATCTTCTGGTTCTGGTTCAGCATGGGAAGAAAAGTCCTCAAGACCTTATCTCAACAGAAAAAGCTGAGTGTAGTGCTGGCACATACCTGTCATCTCAGCAAGAGTGGAAAGCATAGATAAGAGAATTGTCATTCAGGCCAGTTTGGGCAAAATCTGAGAACTTATCTCAAAAATATCCAGGGAAAAACAGACTAAAGGCATGGCTAAAATAGCAAAGTGCCTGTCTATCAAGAGTGAAGCCCTAAAAAAAAAAAAAAAAAAAGTGAAGCCCTAAATTCCATCAGTACTGTTCCCAAACCATATATATATATAAAGAATATGTATATATACACACATATATATATACACATATACATTGTATATGTGTATATATATATATGGGTTAATTTATTTTGCTTGTTCTTTCATGGTTATTATTGTTTGTGTTACTCTTTGATAGAGTTAGTGATGCAATTAAAGCCTTTAGGAAACACACCCACTTTTAGTTGAGATTCTTTTCAGTCATTTGCATTGCAATCTTTTTAAATTTTTTTTCCAGGTCCTGAGTTGCAGAACATGGTAGTACCAACTAATTTCATGGTTCATGGTTGAACATAAGGCTTTAATTCAATTGTGGACATTTAAAAGATATTTTAAACAGCAGCTCTGAACCAATTCTTAATATTCAGCCATAAATGAGGCATTGTTATTTACAATGTGGAGAACAGATTTGCAGTTACCTAGTCATTAATTTTTTTTTAATCCAGCACACTGGAGGAGGAGATCTATTCCATTTGGTATAGGACAAAAAACAAATACCAGGAATTAAATGTGTGAGGGCAGTGATTTACCTAAGTAAACCTCCACCCTTGATGAGAAAGAATCATCTTACAAGTATTAGAGGTGCACACCTTGTATACATGTGAATGGGGGATGATTTCATGAATCTTCATGATTTTTATTTACAATCTTTCTGAGATTTTAGCTTGTAACTAAATTACAGTTGCATTTTATTTCTTGAAGAAGAAAAATTTCAAGCAAAAAGGATCCTTAGAATGATGGCAAAAGACTGATTTCCAAATGTATTCTGCAAAAGAAAAATAATTCAACCTGAAACCAACTACCTGTGGGCTTCTGGCTGTCTAAGAAAGCACACACATTCCTAAGTGTGCGGCTTTCCCACAATCTACTTGACATCAAACATCAGGTGGAAGCAGAAATACTCTGTCAATCATCTTTTTCTAAATAATGGATGCAAAACTTCTTGCTGGTAATGAACTTGGAAGGCCGAAAAAAGAAATCTCAGATCTCATTTGGAGGTCATATGTCTATTTCACTTTCCTATTTAAACCCTTAAAAAGTTCCCACTTTGACTAAAGAAGCATTGTTAGAACTTTTTGGTAACATAAAGAAAGCTTGAAATAGCCTGCTGCAAGAGAAATTTTTGCTTTTTTAAAATTAAAATTAAGGCTAAAAAAAATCCCAGAACTTTAATTCTTTTATTACTAAAGGTTATCGGCTACATGATTCCAGTTTTGAATTGCTAACAGTTTTCTGCCTCCCTCTCCAGTTCTGTCTAATTGCTGAGAGACAATGAGTTCTCAGTTCCTAGGCCCTGGTTGTGGGAATAAGAGTGAAATGTACACCTAAGTGCCTGGCTGTAGTCCTGGCTCTATCAGTAACAAGCTGTATGATGGTGGGGATGTCAATGCCTGAACCACAGCTTCTTTCTATATAAAACAATAATGTTGCTGGGCGCCGGTGGCTCACGCCTGTAATCCTAGCTACTCAGGAGGCTGAGATCTGAGGATCACGGTTCAAAGCCAGCCTGGGCAGGAAAGTCCCTGAGACTCTTATCTCCAATAAACCACCAGAAAATCAGAAGTGGCATTGTGGCTCAAGCAGTAGAGCGCTCTCCTTGAGCTGAAGAGCTGGGGGATAGCGCCCAAGCCCAGAGTTCAAGCCCCACGACCAACCCAAAACAAAACAAAACAAAAAACCCAAACCCAATAATGTTGACGATAAAATTGTTGACAGGATTGAGCTCTATTTTTTTTGGTGGGGGTGGGGGATGAGGAGGAAGGGGTGGGGTGTGGTCGGTCATGGTCATGGGACTTGAACTGGATGCTGTCCCTCAGCTCTTTAGCTCAAGGTGAGTGCTTTACCACTTGAACCACAGCACCACTTCCAGTTTTCTGGTGGTTAACTGGAGATAAGAGTCTCATGGACTTTCCTGTCCAGCTGGCTTTGAACTGTGATCACTCCTGAGTAGACATTATAACAGGCATGTGTCACCAGTGCCTAGCTATTTCTTTTATTTATTTACTATTTATTTATTTATTTTCAGTTATGGGACCTGAACTATGGGCCTGGGTGCTGTCCCTCAGCTCTTCAGCTCAAGACTAATGCTCTACCACTTGAGCTACAACACCACTTTGGGCTTTTTCTGCTTATGTGGTTCTGAGGAGTCCAACCCAGAGTCTCATGCATGCAAGGCAAGCATTCTACTACTGAGCCAACTTCCCATCTCCTCTTTTAATTTTTTTTAAAGCAGAAAGAACAAATTTTATTTGAAAGTGAAAGTAGTGACTCTGAAAAGAGGGGCTCCAAAAATGAGTTGGGATGGAGTGTTCTTGCAGGGTGGTTAATAGAATAGAGTTGCTCTCTTTTCACCTTTCTTGGGCTTTGCACCGATTGCCTGATGGTTTGTGCATACACTGTCTAGCTCTTTTCATTGTGACCAGGCACTGAGGGCATTAAGGGAAGATGAAACTTTTGAGCAGGAGCCCAAGGAACTATGGGAACAAAAAGCACCATGTTGGGCCACATGCTATAACAACTACATTAAAAAAAAATCCTCATTTACTTAATGGTTTACCTTTCTTTCCCTTATTCCCCCTTCTCAGATAGAAACCCTAATTCCAATAGGCAACAGGGGCTATGATTGCTTTGGGCTATTTCCTGCCTCTGAGAAGGTGGAGAGGGGTATGGCAGTGTGGGATCCTCTGGGGAAGACATTTAAGGGGATGGGACGTGGTTTGTGTTCAGTTCCAGTGGCTCACAATGAAACTCTGGAGGACAGTTTATATGAGGTTCCTTTTTTATGGTCATTTGTAGCTTGATGGACTCTGGCTGGGCTCTTTTCAATGTATTATCTCAGTTAATTCTTACAAGCAGTCTAGGCAGGAGCTTTAGCTAGGATCTCTCTTTTGCAGGTAACAAAATGGAGGCAGGTTGCCACTTAAAACCCCAGGGCCCAATCCATACAGCTTGCAAGGAGCAAAAGTAGGAAGAAATACCTGTAAATACCACAGAGTCAAACCAAGCTGAGAACAGTCTCCCAGATTCCAAGTCTAGGACTTTATTAATGTGCCTTTCCAACTTTATCAGCTGGCTAGTATCAGCTATTCTACAAATATGACTGCCTTTCTAATTTTTCTGTAAGCAAATGCTTACCTAAACTATTAAGCAAGATGGTTTTCATCTTGTTTTTTAAAATATTTTAGGGATAATATTTTTAAAAATGTACAAAGGGAGCCATGGGAAAGCTCTGGTAAAGATTATCCATTCTTGTTTAAATACTCTTGATATAATTCTAGCACATTTCATTAAGTGTGCCTATTTATAATTGTGATAATTTGTCACATGTGTGAAAATAAGCTCTCTTACATCCTGTCTTTCCTAGGATAAATAGTCTCAACATTTTCCTCTCATGTCCTCACAAATCTGCTTTTCTTGTAGCTTTATTGCTTTCCTCATTTCTCTGTCTGATTTTCCTTTTATTTCTCTGAATCTGTTCAGTTGAAACACGGGCATTCCATTACTCAGCATATTTCTAAGTACCACCATGTCAGGCCTGTCTTAGATGCTAGGGATATAACAATTATGCTAGGAATATCAAAATTCCTTCCAGGAATGTACAGGGTAGGAACTGAGGTAGAGAAGTGATTGTTATTATATTAAACATGGTGGTTTTATCTTATCTTTTTCTAGATTATCTAAATAGCAAAATGAAGTACTTTATTACTTAACATTAAGGGAATATGTCTTACATGAAAGCATGCTGGAGGTGAGGCTTGACGAGCAAATAGGCAGATGATGAAGAAAGGAATTCTAAGCAGATAGGACATCACATACAAACCAAAGGGGAATGAAATGATATGATGGGGTTGGGAAAGAATTACTGTCCTGCAATATTTAACACGCTTGATGACTGGAATGGGCTTTTAGAAATGCATCCTTAGGTGATTTCATTGTTATAAGAACATTATAAAACACATTTACACCTCCTGAGTTAGCTGTGATGTCAATAGACAATATAATTTCATGGGTCCACTGTTGTATATATGGTCTATCAGTGCCCCAAATCCTATTAGGCAGTGCATGACTATAATTAGAAATGGTGGCATTAGAGTTCAGATCAGGAATGTAGAGACATCCACCTGGAGAGGTTGGTGGTATTCATGTAAATGAAGGTATGTTTATTAAATGAAGTGATTTAGACCTGTCTCATAACATTTTGGAGAGTAGTGGAGGATTTTAATGTAGGGGAAGGACAAGACAAGATAGCCATTTTCTAATATTCGTCTAGTTAAGAAAGGGCCAGGATACACTAAAAGTAATATATAGCTAAACTTTCCATTTTTATTTTAAGAGCCATATCAATATCAGCTCCTAATAGCAGAAAGGAAATTTCATGAAGAGAAAATTCTCTCAGTAGAAATAATTAGTTTTAAGCCAGGTACCAATGGCTCACACCCATAACTGTAGCTACTCAAGAGGTTGAGATCTGAAGGATCTAAAGTTCAAAGGCAGTCTAGGGAGAAATGTCTAGCACTTCATCTTCAAAATGATTAGCAAAAAAATCAATCTGGATGTATGACTGAAGTGGTAGAGCATCAGCTGAGAAGACAAACCAGAGCAAGTGTGAGGTGCTAAGTTTGTACTCCAGTACTGGGGGAAATTAGAGATATGTAATTACTTCTCATCATTAATACTTTTAACAGGACTAGCAGATTTGGTATAAAAACAGAGTCACCTGGGAGCTTGGGACATGAAAGACCAGCTGCTAAATTGACTGTAGGATTAGCTCCTCACAGAAGCTGAGATCACAATTTTGTATATACTTGAGCTGAATACACTTAGTTCAGTCTCCAAGAGAATCTTATTTGTGTATGGGGAGCTGAGCAGGAGTGTCTGACTGATTTATACTCATGGCTGCTTGGATGTCTATAGAGTTGTAGCACTTCTGCCATTGACTAGAAGTTGTCAGAGCATAGAGAAGCCTTTTTGAAGAGCTAGGTGTGACTCGGAGCCTAGACATAAGTGCTTGGTTTAGGAAATAATCCAGCAAAAGTGCAAGAACTCATAAACTCATCGATGAATGAAAGCAGCCAACTTTTTGGGTTGGGATTATTGGGAAACCTTCAGAAATTATGTCTGAATCTAGATATCAGATTCTAACTTGGACTTGTAGGAATAAACTCCCAACCCAGTTCTTAATGGAGATCTTATGCCATCACATTTGCTTATACTTGTTTCTAGAGTCGAGTTTATAGAGGTCTTCAACATCTGAAGCCAATTAGGGCTGCAAAAGCTGGGTTTATTAGAAGAAAAAAAATATCAGCCAGGTCCGTCAGGGTGAATTAAACCCAATTAACCCTGATTCTAGTTTAATTGAAGACCATTGAAGGAGGGATTATTTTTAGATAATTTAGACAATTTGGACAATAGATGAGGTTCTATATAGATCACTGAAGTGCTCTGATACTAGAAAGAGAAGAAAATAACTCCTTTCCTTGTGCTTCAAGGAAAAGGGGCTAGAGTTGCTGGTTTCTGGTGAGAGCCCTCGCCAAGGAAGGTGGGGGAATTTCCACAGACAGAGGAGAGTAGTCTCAGGCCATACCCAGTCTTCTATGAATGCCTTCATGTGATTAACATAAGGGAATGTCAGTGGGCAAGGATGATGGCGTTATTGAAAAAAGTCAGTGCATCAAGTCACAGCAGAGCAGGGTAAGATGGACAACTGGTTTGAAGAGAAAATAAGAAAACAACTAGCATGGTAGAATTGCATAGTACACACAACCAATTTGTTCTGCAAGTTGTTCCATCACGTTTTTCTTGTCTTACGCTAGTGCTCAGCTCTTGTCAAGGTTTACTAAACACTCAAGTTGCTAAGCCCTGGCCTAAGTATGTTTGAATTTGAGACATTTACTTTCTTCACCTCCATGAAATCACTAGTCCCATTGGGCTACAAGATGTTGTGACTTTGACTTACTGATATTTACTTGTAGCCTAAGCAAGCCTATAGTGTGATAGTGAGATGTCCACCATCAGATCTAAAACATTGAATCTTTTCTTAAAGTACATGCAAAACTACCTTTACTTTCTGATTAAATTAGAAACTAATTCTTCAAAGAAACACACAGTCATAATAACCAAAAATTGCTGTACCAATGAGCATACCTTTTCCTTTGTCTTGAACTCTCAGGAGCATTTATCACAGCTGCCATACTCGAACAGTTTCTTCTCTTGGCTTTTGAGGCAGAGCTGTCTCATTCTCTTCTACTTTCTCTTAAAGGGAATATCAAATTGCTTTAGGGCTTTGGGAAGTTTTAGACCCAGGATTTATGGGGAGGGATTCTTTTATAACAATTAATTTTTAAGTAAAAGAATACAAAATTAAGTACAAAAGTAAATCTTCACCAGGTGCTGGTGGCTCATGTCTATAATCCTAGCAATTGAGGAAGCTGAGTGCTGAGGATCATGGTTTGAATCCAGCCAGGGCAGGAAAGTTCATGAGACTCTTATCTCTAATAAACTACCAAAAAAACCCCAGAGTGGAGCTGTGGTTCAAGTTGTAGGGTGCTAGCCTTGAGCAAAAGAAGCTCAGTGCCAATGCCCAGCACACACACACACACACACACACACACACACACACACACACACACACACACACACACACACAAACACACAAAGTAAATCTTTATTCAAGGAATGAAAAGAAATTGCACCAAATTTTGAAAAGTTTATAAATACAACAAATGCCATGAAATAACAACTATTAGCTATCCAATATGACATTATAACATGTTTTTCTCTTCCTCTAGATTTGGTTGCATAGTTTTAAGTCATCTTTGACAAGTCCAATGATTTTAGAATATTATTCATGGGAGAGTAGAAAGATGACTATTCTAATTGAAGAGAGAGAGTAGAAAGGTTACTTTCTAATTGAAGAGAAATTTTTTGTGTATTATATTTAGCGTATTTTATGCTATCAGTTTTGCCTCACTATGAAAAAATACTGGAGAAAATCAGCTTAACTAAAAGAAAGTTTATATTAGCCAATTGTTTCAGACTGTGGTGGCATTCAACTTGCCACCATAGTCTGAACTTGGGAGTGAGAGTGTATGGTGGAGGACATTGGTTTGCTCATGTAGTAGGGAAATGAAAAGAAAAGAGGGAGGGCTTGAGTTCTAATATCCTCTTCAAGGCTACTCCCCTAATGACCCAAGTTTCTCACACAGGCTTCACTTCCTAAAAATTCCACCTCCTAATATCACCAAGCCTTTACATACATAAGAGAGAAATCCAAACTATAACACTTTTAGCCTTAGAACTTACTATGTCATAATTTATTAAATATTCAATTTGTATCAAATTTCTTTTATATTTGAGGTACAAGAGTAGGACATTTCAAGATTTTCTGTGTGTAGTATTAATCAGAATTATACCCTATTGGCCTTATTTGTTAAACGATTGTCATCAATTTCTCCATTGTATTGGAGTAGTGTGAGATTTATATTGTCTCAGTCATCATTAGTTCTTTGTGCCAAATCAATAAGAGACTTAATTCCTTTTAGTTGTGCTAATAAGATCCACTCTTGGTTATTAATAGGAACATCAAGCTATCCAGAGCCTGCAATTTGCTTCTTTTCCAAAAGTGCTTTTGTATGCTGAAATTATTTTTTGTTTCTCTTTTTGAAAAATCTGTTTTTTATTGACACATAATAGTTGTGTATATTCATGGCATACAATTTGATGTTTCAATTCATGTATACATTGTATAATGGTCTTGATGTCAAAATTACTATTGATTTCTCTCTCATTTTTATTGATTTTGTTTCACAGCCCATCAATACTTTTATCAGAATTTCCTCTGCATTTCTTTAATAAATAAATTTAAAGACAACAAAATCCACTCTATTTTCTCACTTATTTTACTGGAACACTACAGTTACAAATATCTTTTAACACTATTGCTACAAAAGGCTTGTTGGAACATTATTAATCTTTTGAGTAAACTGTATTTTAGGGGATTCAGAATGTCACTATATGCCTGAAGATTTAAGCAAATTGGTAGTGGGTACCACAATATCTCTTCAGATATTGAAGCAGACTGAAGTGGTCAAAAATTTCTGCTATTGCGATAGTTGAAAGAAGAAACTGCACATGGCACATATCCTGAATGTGTATTATTTAAATTTTAATTAGTACTTCTTGATCTTTTTAAAAATACATTTTACTCATGCGATTATTTCTAACACATTTATAAGATGATTTCTTTGTTGCTTTGTATGTCCCTCCCCCATGGTATAACCCCTGCTTTCACTGTATTTGATGTTGGTATAATTTGTGGAGGGGAAGGGGAAAAACAAATTGTTTAGATAGGGATACAGGTGGACTCATTGCAAGTCGCTATGTTGAAAACGAACTTTATAACTTTGGTGAGGGGGGTGGGGGAAAGGAGGATTGGGTGGGGGGGAAGGATGAGAAGGGATGGGAAGGGGAAACAAAGGAGGAGGCTACAATGCCTGATAAGCAATGTATTCATTATCTTGCTCATGTAATTGTAACCCCTCTGTACAGTATTTTCACAATAAAAAAGAGGAAAAAATACATTTTATTTGTAGCTTTTAGTAATTGTAAATAATTATGAGGAACAATGTGATATATATATATATATATATATATATATATATATATATATATATCAGTGATCATATCAGGGAAATTCAACATCATTTTTTGTGTTGTCAACATTCAAAATTCTTCCTGCCAGCTATTTTGAAAGATTTTGTCACCCACAGTTTTCTACTGTCCTGCGGAACAGTAAAATTATACCATCCTACCATCCTCTCCAGCGGCAGCCCCCTGCCCACTAACCATTCTCAAGTTATTTCCCTGTCTTCCACCCTTCTTGCACTCTGGTAATCACAACTCCAGCCTCTACTTTTATTTTTGGAGAGTTTTGAGCAATGGGATTGCTGAAGTACATGATAATTTTGTTTCTACCTCTTTGAAGAACCCCCACACTATTTTCCAAATGGCATGTGGGTTTCAGTTTTCATCATCAGTGCATGGGAGATTCTTTTGTGCCATGTATATGCTAGCACTTTTATTTTTGATTTTTTAAAGATGGTTAAAATGAGCAAATATTAATTGTACAAAGAGAGGTTTCATTATAACAGTTCTATATATGAATTAATATCAACCTCCTTGATTACCCCTTTTCCTCTCTTCTCTTGCCTTTTAAAGCCTTTATTCTATTTTTGTTCATGTGAATAAAGTACTTTGACCATTTTCACTCTCATTCACCCTCCCCTCTCATTAATGAACATAGTCTGTTTTATTTTCTTTATTTATTTTTATGTGTATTAATTGTTCAAAGAGTTTCACTATGGTATTTTAGATGAGTTTATATTTTGTTTTAATAGGCAAAACATTCTTTCTTACTAATAGCCATTCTAAGTGGAGTGAGCTTATATCTTATTATAGTTTATATCTCATAGTTTTGATTTGCATTTCTCATGTGTTTGATTCTATTAACAATTTTCTTCATATACTTATTGGCCATTTTGTATCTTCTTTTGGGAAATGTCTATCCAAACCATTGACACATTTTATAATCAAGTTATGTGTGCTGGAAACCCTTTGTCCTTAGGTTTGATTTCTTTGTGTTGTCCTATGGCTGTGCATGAACTGTGATTCAATGGCATATTACAATTGCCTTCACTTGTTTCAATGCTAAATACAGAAACACTATGCTTCAGATGGCTTCCTATGGTTAATATAAAGTTAAAAATTGCTTTAGAGTTTTTCCTTATAAAAGTAGGGCATAAGAATTGCCAGCTGCCTTGTACTTGTCACATCTTATCTGGAATGTATAAGAAAGATAGCAGCCAAAGAGTTCCTGGAAGCCATTCTCATACTGAAATGACCAGCAGCAACTTAACTATACAAGGAAGAGATGATGAAGCACGGTCCACTGTGGTTACTGAATCCACTACATTTATTACTTCCTGGACCCCTTAGCTGAGGGCTGGCTCATGGCCATTGTAGTACTATCGGACTCCTTAAAAAAATCTGCTAAGGCTAACTCTGGTTCTTGGAAGGGTCCAGGGCAAGTGAAAGCTCTGGTCTCAGAACTCATTTAGCTCTTGATCAGATTTTCTTCTCTATTGTTTGCTCTTATTTTCCAATGTGTTTAAAAGTTTAGCTCTCAGTATAGTCAACTACCAACTTGAGACTTTTATTTAGATGTTAATATTTTTTCTTAAATTTAATATTTTAAAATAATGTCTGATGAACATATTTTCTCCTTCCTTCCTTTCTTCCTTCCTTCTTTCCTTCTTTCCTTCCTTCTTTCCTTCCTTCCTTCCTTTCTTCCTTCCTTTCTTTTCTTTCTTTTGTTTTTCTGGATGTTTTAATTGTAAAAATACTGTACAAAGGGGTTACAGTTACATGAGCAAGGTAATGAGTACATTTCCTATAGAGCATTGTTGCCCTCTCCTGTATTTTTCCCCTATCATCCCTTCCCTCCACCTCCACAACTACTCCCCACCACTGAGGTTGTAAAGTTCATTTTCAACATAGTGTCTTGTATATCTCATTGTTACAATGGGTCTACCTGTATCCTTATTTAAGCATTTCGGTTTTTTTTTCCCTTCTCCTCCCTGAGGTAGAGAAGTGCATATATAAGATGCAGGGCACTGACATCAAATACAGTGAAAACAGGG
The DNA here is from genome assembly GCF_024711535.1 of Dipodomys merriami. Lineage (NCBI taxonomy): Eukaryota > Metazoa > Chordata > Mammalia > Rodentia > Heteromyidae > Dipodomys > Dipodomys merriami. The sequence goes on from NW_027206179.1 coordinate 59,778,961, forward strand.
GTTATAACCATGGGGGAGGAACATACAAAGAAACAAAAAAAAATCACATGGTACATTATAAATACGTTAGAAACAATAGCAAGAAACAAAAAAAAACAGATGTGTCTCTTTCTTGGGGTTCATTTCAATTAACATCATCTTATATGGTCATGTGTACATAGCTTTTGATCTTTTCTACTTGTCCTGCACATGCACTAATTATTGCAAATAAGGGAAACCACAGATCTAAATGGAAAGACTTGGAAAATTTACATTATGTGAAATAAATCTTTTCTTTCTATCTTTTGACAGTACAAGGGCTTGAACTCAAGGCCTGGCTCTGTCCTGAGCCTCTTTGTGCTCAAGTCTAGCCCTCTATCACTCAAGCCATAGTGCTACTTCTGGTGTTTTCTGAGTAGTTTATTCGAGATAGACTTTCCTGTCCAGGTTGGCTTTGAACCACTATCCTCATATCTTAGCCTCTTGAGTAGCTAGGATTACAGGTGTGAGCCACCCTTTCCTGGCTAGATAAACTTATTTCTAAACTATCCTTATCTTCACTTTAACCTCCTGCCTAAAGTGGCTTCTATCTTCTACTCTGGATATGATATTCCATTCATTTAGCTCTTCAAAGTCCCCAAATGTAGGATGATGATGATGATGATGATGATGATGATGATGATGATGATGATGATGATGATGATGATGATGATGATTACTATTACTGGTACTGGTGGTTAAGCACAGGGCTTCATGCCTGCCCAGCAGGGGCTGTACCACTGAACCATGCTTCTAGTTTTGGCACTTAGCTCTGATTCTTTCTCTCACTTTCAACAGCATATGCTATCAGATTTATTTTTACTCTTCCTCAAATTCTTGCTTTCCTTTTCATATCTAGGCTATTTTCTTATGCCAAGTGGCCATCTTTTTTAAAAATTATTTTATTTTATTTATTGTGAAAATATTGTACAGAGGGGTTACAATTACATGGGCAAGATAGTGAGTACATTTATTATCAAGCATTGTAGCCCCCTCCTTTGTTTACACTTCCCATCACTTCCCATCCTTCCTCCCCCACCACAAAATCGTCCCTCCCCCAAGTTGTAAAGTTTGTTTTCGACATGACAACTTGTACTTCTCATTGGTGCAACAGGTCCACCTGTATACTTATTTAAAGTACTTGTTTTTCCCCTTCCCCTCCACAAATTACACCGACATCAAATACAGTGAAAGCAGGGGTTATACTGTGGGGGAGGGACATACAAAGCAACAAAGAAATAATCGTATAATTGCATTAGAAACAAATGCATGAAAGAAAAAAACATTTGAATACACATCTTAGGTTTCATTTTCCTAACATCACCTTATCTGACCTTTTCTGCTTGACTCATACATATACTACATATTGCAAATAAGGGAAATTATGGGACCTATGTTTATTTGGGCTTGGCTTACTTCACTTAATATAATTTTTTCCAAGTCTTTCCATTTCCTAACAAATGGGGCAATGTCATTCTTTCTGATGGAGGCATAGAATTCCATTGTGTACCTATGCCACATTTTCTTGATTCATCTACTGAAGGGCATCTGGGTTGGTTCCATATCTTAGCTATGGTGAATAATGCTGCAATAAACATAGTTGTGCTGGAAGCTTTAGTGTGGTCTTGTTTGTAAACATTTGGGTAAATGCCCAAAAGTGGGAGTTCTGGGTCATAGGAGAGCTCTATGTGGAGTGTTTTGAGGAACCTCCATACTACTTTCCAAAGTGGTTGAACAAGTTTACACTCCCATCAACAATGAAGTAAGGTTCCCTTCTGTCCACATCCCCTCCAACATCTGTAGTTATTAGAGTTCTTGATTTTTGCCATTCTAACTGGGGTGAGGTGGTATCTTAATGTTGTTCTGATTTACATTTCTTTTATGGCTAGGGAGGTTGAGCATTTCTTCATGTGTCTATTGGCCATCCTTCTTTCCTCTTCAGAGAAGTTTCTCTTTAATTCTTTAGCCCACTTATTTATTGGGCAGTTGTTTCTTTGAGAATTTGTTGTTGGGGGATTTAATTTTTTGAGTTCTAAGTATATTTTAGATATGAGACCCTTGTCTGTTGTATGGCTAGTGAAGATTTTCTGCCAATCCGTGGGCTTTCTATTGATCTTGCTAGCTATGTCCTTTGCCATGCAGAAGCTCTGCAACTCTGGTCTGCGAACTGCAGGATGAAGATGTCAGCTCCTTGTCGGTTCTTGCTGGTGTTGAGTAGAATCCTCTCACCTGCCCAGTCTGGCTCCTTCGTCCCGGACTCTCTGTGATTCAGGTATGACGGCTGTGGTCGCCGCTGCCACCACTGCCACCACCATGATGGCTGCTGGCAAGTGCTCTCCGCTGTCTCCTTGCCTGTATTTTCTCTCTCTGGCCTAACTCTCTGTCCTGTGAAGGAACACTTGGTGTGATTCTCTGGCTTAGGACTGTTCACTGGAATTCTAAAACTGCTTTCTATGCGAGAGCTTGTTTAGCTTCCAGGTTCTCCTCCCCACCATCTTGCCTTGGCCATCTCCCCAAGTGGCCATCTTATCTTGTTACTTGATCTCTTACTCTGTGCCTTCTTTAGTCTTTCTTCACACAGTTGATATTAACTGGCTTATGTCCCTTTTTTACTCAAGACCCTTCTCTTGGCCTTTCCTTCCATCAGATACACATACTGTGGTTTACAATGTACTACATTCACAACATTATTTCATTCCATGTTTTTAATATAGTCAGTAAGAGACAGCATGTTTATCCCATAAGAATGTAAGTCATATAGAAAGAGTCTGGTACAAAATTATTTATCCTTGAATCCTCAGAGGCCAGTTTATGGCTCACTCCTAGGCATGCACTACATATTTGCTAAACTAATGAATAAGTTCTTCCCTGTAAAATGATCAGTGTAACTCTTACTAACTCAGAGAAAGTGAAAAATGAGTGGAATAAGTATTTTAATTAAAAAATATAACATTTTTGACCAATGTATGCCCAAATGTTATCTCCTCTTTTCCTCCATTCTCAGTCTCCTCTTCAGCTATTCCCTCCTATGACTCCATCTGATGCCATATCTCCACCATATAGATAGGCCTAATTTTTAATTTTCACCCTCAGCACTACACCTGAGTTTCCAACATAAGAAAATGGGCAAAATGCTCCTTTCTTCTTGGTAATAGCATTAACATGTCCCTCAGACCCTCACAGTATCACTGTCAACTCTGCTCTGTCACATTCTCAAGTGCACTAGATAGTAAACCCATTAACTCTGCTTTCCAATACACTTTGAATTGATCCAGCATTAGCCACTTCCTGGGCTTCCTTTCAAACGCAGAATCTCAGCTTCAGAGTCTCAAACCTTATGGATTTCAAACTTCTTTTTCCACTTCTAATATTACCTGATGAATTTATCTTTTAATTTACGTCTGGATCCATTTTTCAAACATATTCAGGTACTACTTGTACATGTAAATCTTTGAAGCTCTGTCTTTGCTTCTGAGTATGAATCAAATTCCTTAGCTAGTCCTTTAAGGCCCACCATAATCTTGTCTAAATTGGTCTTTCCTATTTTCTTGTTCACCATAACCTACTTCAACGTACACTTTGCCACAATGGACACATCACAAGATTCCTTATACTTTTATTAGTTTATGCTGAAAAATCTGTGAAAATTAATAATTTACCTTAAAAGACCAATTCAAAGAACAACTAATATTAAAGTCATCCCTTGTTCTATTTCTTCCTTGCTTTTTTACTGCACTACAGTTTGATCACATTTTCCTTGTATTCTGTAGACTTTTTTGTTATTGTTGTTTCTTCCCCTTGTGTGGAAAATGACAACACAGTACACGTTCTTTGAGTATTCTAACAAAGTATTCAGAAGTGTGTTGAGTAAACAAACATTTCATTTCTGCTTTCCCAGTTTCTGAAGTGGCAAGGGTTACTTCCAGAAATTTCGTCATATATGAAAAATGTGTATATTCAGTTTCAGAACACTATTAAGATAATGATAGAATTGGACCTTACAACTTGCATCTTTGTCAAGTTTATTTGATGTCATTTTTATCTGTCATCTGTATCGTATCTCACATGTACCTAGTCCAATGTCTGTCTAGTCAAAGCTCAATTGGTATTTGTTAGCTTGAATTAAACCTGTTCATGGTCTGTCACAGTATTTCCTCATGTGAAGAGGTTCGAGTGATTTGGAAAAAATAGAATTCTGAATTGCAATAAACAAATGCACTTAGAGGCAAGTCTGACAATGATTCTATTTGTCTTTTAACTTTGCAGCTTTCTGTTGGCAAGCAAAATGATTTTGCTTTTTGGTGAAGTTCTAAAGATTTTTTTGTTTGGTTTTTAATTCTCTGTGCAACAAAATCAAAACTTACTTATTCGAATAAATCTTTCTATGAATTTCTAATACCTCAACAAATAGTATAATTTTGCTTGTGTGGAAGTAGAAGTTTAAGGCAAGCAGTGGTTCTTGTTTTTTTATAAGTAAAAGGTAAGGAGACCATTTAATTTATTAATTGAAGTGGGATACTTTTGAAAATGAACTGGGAAGTTACTAACAAGTGAGCCAGGACAACCCTAAGCAAAGCATGACATATGCTCTGGTTCTCACACACTTCTTTGAGAATGTAAAATATCCTAGACTGTCTCTTTAAGAAACACACACAAGTTGATGTTAGGCAAAATGAGCCCCAAGATAAGGACTCAAATGTTTTTTCTTTCTTGCTATTGTTTCTAACATATTTATAAGATGATTTCTTTGTTGCTTTGTACGTCCTTCCCCTATGGTATAACCTCTGTTTCCATTGTATTTGATGTTGGTATAATTTGTGGAGGGGAAGGGAAAAAAAACAATTGTTTAAATAGGGATACAGTTAGACCCATTGCAATAATGAGATGTACAAGATGTTATATCGAAAAATGAACTTTACAACTCTGTCGGGGGTGGGGGGTGCGGTAGATGGGAAGGGATGGGAATGGGAGACAAAGGAGGAGGCAACAATGCTTGATAAGAAATGTACTCATTACCTTGCTCATGTAATTGTAACCCCTCTGTACGGTATCTTCACAATTAAAAAAAAAGAAACACACACAGCATTTACTGAAATTTTGGCATGAGATTGGAGAAACCCACAATGCACGTCCATCTATCTCTGCAACTTGAGAGAGTCTATTCTCCTAGAGTCAGAATGCCTGAGAAAAATTACCCCACATTGATTTTCGTAAAAGGTCTGAAATTTCATCTATGGATCTATGGGTTTATAAAAGAGATTGGGAGTCTCCGTGAGTTACTGGCTCAGATAATTCTGGACAATCCCTTTCTGGGCCTCAGATCATCAGTGAGCATCCCTTTATACCTAAGAGGCCATACACACTTCATTTTTCACATATACTTCCATCCACAGCCACCTATGGGAAAAGGAATGACTCATTCAGCACTCTCTATACATGGCTGACGCTCTCCCACCAAATATTTTCCAGCTCAACTGATTTGGATTTCCCTGCATCCCAAACTATAGTCCTTCCAGGATTTCCAGGCCAGGAAAGCTCATACACAGCACCTGAACCATTTTCTGTGCAGGAGGAATGTGGAAGTCTGTCACAATGCAAATGCAAATATCTATTTTCCATTGCATATAAAATCCATGGACTAGATTTTCCATTTCAATGCAATACGTAAGAAATACAGGCAGTTTGAAAAGTATTTAGAAAATGGAAATCGGGATGACAAAGGGAGGAGTACTTTAAATTTATAAGCAGAAAAAAATAGAATATACCTGAATGAAATCCAATGAATAACGCAGAATGGAGATGGTTATCATTTTAAAAGGTTTCAGCCCACTCTTCTATTGCCAAGGCAACCAGCATATTATGAAAGTGCAAAACAAGGGGAAAAAAACAGCAATCATCACAAACACCCAAACTTTAAACAAGGACAATTTGTGTACAGATGTGAATCTAATAAACAAGAAGATGCAAAACTGCTTTATTCAAACTAATTTTCGCTGTTGTTTTTTTTTAAGAAACTGTTGTTCGTTAAAGCTAATATTCCCTTCTACTTTCAGAAAATATCAGAGGAAGTACACACATGTCATTCAAACTATATGTTAAATCTGGCTGAGAGCCAGGCACCGGTGACTCATGCCTGTAATACTAGCTACTCAGGAGGCTGAGAGATCTGAGGATCACAGTTCAAAGCCAGCCCGGGCAGCAAAGTCCATGAGATTCTTATCTCCAATAAATCACTAGAAAAAAAACTGGAAGTGGCACTGTGACTCAAGCGGTAGAGCACTTGCCTTGAGCTGAGGAGCGGCAGGGACAGCGCCCAAGCCCAGAGTTCCAGCCCCATGACCGACCAAAAAAAAAAATCTGGCTGAATTTTTATGTTTCGTTGGTCCTATTTCTCAAAGATGTGGGTGTTGTATACACAGTAATACTTTAATTTTTATTTAGCTTTCTCAGTACAATCGATATTTTATTAAGAGACTTCTTTGCTTTTCAAGTTTGCACTTGTGTCTATGTGTGTGCGTGTGTGTGTGTGTGTGTGTGTGTGTGTGTGTGTGTGAAGCATTTTTATCAAATGGATCATTACTAAGCATTCAAGATAAACTGAGTTTTACTGTTGGCTATATAATTTTCTCAGAAATATGCTCAAAAGTTAATTGGTTGTTAAGGGACAACGGTCATCACCTAGTCTTATGGAAAGCTAAACAGGAGCTGAAAATGTGTATTTATGTAAAGCTCACATAAGGTTTTGTAGAAACAGATTGTTGCCCAGCTATTATCTAAAACTCTTAGCTTTGATCACTTTTACTTCCATTCATTTCAACCTGAAGCCTCATCTCTTGCACGCGCACACACACACACACACACACACACACACACACACACACACACACACACACACACACACACACACACACACACACACACACACACACACACCAAACCTTATTAGGAGAAGAGTCTTTTAGTTCCGGTGGGCCTATCTGAAAAGCAATCCTGTAATTTCATATATTTAGGACATTGTCTTCACCCATTAGGTTGTCCAATGTCATTCACCCTTTCATGAGAATCTTTCTGACATATTAGGCCAAATATATTCTTTATGGCATCCTATCTTTTCATGTTCAAGAGGCCTTAGCTTCTTATTGCAAACAAAAATATCTAGGAAAGGATAATTTGCCTTCTGATGATCATACTTCGGAATTATGGGAGTATTGAATTAGCCATAGCTGGCCAAGTAAGACAGAAAGGACTAAGACAATGCCCTGGTTAATGCTGTTGTTTCTTCCTCTGGACTAGGAAAATTCAGCTGAAATGGCAGAAAGCTATCAAAAAAATTGCCAGTGAACCTGCTCTTTCTAGCTTTCACATGAATACACCCATGGTCACTGCTCCTATTTCTCTCCTTGACTGAGAAAATACTTTCTGTAGCAGCCAGCTTGTCCTTAGGACCATCTCTGTGACACACCCTTGAACCCATCTTGTCCTGTAAAATGACTGGTACAGGAAACTCTCGCCACTAACATCAAATAGATACTTGCTTTTGAAATGATCCCAAATTGCTCCTGTCCCCTTGCAGCCCACCAAAGATTGTTGAGCTGTATTTGAAGACCAATTAGGAAATCTCATCACTCCTGAAAGTCCTTTGGCTGCAGATATGACTCAGTGATGGTACACCAGCCTCTTTATTAAAAATCCTACCTTTATCTCAATGTTAGCTTTTCTTGCTTGACAGAAGTTAATTTCCCTTCCAAGACTCTTAAATGCCTACCAAAATGAAAGTAAAGGTCGATGGGCTCCTTTACTCTCAGTTTATGACTTACTAGCCTTTCTTAATTTTATCTTGTTTTTGTTTTGCCTTTTACAACTCCAAGCCTGCTTCTGATCTTAATGTCTGTGTTCATTTGAGCTTTGCAAAGATTTCCCTCTGGAATGGTTATTCTGTGGCCTACCTTGGTTCTGTGCAAGGAGAGACACTGTTCTTTATTAAGCCTGACTAGTAGAGCTTCCCAGACTGGGGTCATGATAGCGCTTACATCTGTGATGAGTCAGGGACGTGTTCTCTGGCGGAGGAGGAAGATATCTGCTTCTCTTTGCTTTTTGTTGATGTTTTCATGATGTTTTTTTTTCTAGGCAAGAAAGGGGCATCTTTTCCATCTGTGTACCCCCCAGGCCTGGATTTCTGGCCTTCTTTATACTGTAATCTCTGTAGCATGTTTTGAGTAAACCTCTTTGGCCCACATTAGTATGAGCTGGGTTGTATAACTGGCCAAAAACCTGTTCATAGACCCAGTGTCTCTTTGAAATGAGAAAGAACTTAATGCCCACTTCTCTTGGCCTCAGTGGACAAGCTGCTTCCTGAAAGTGCTGACCTCATTCCTCGGGGGAGTGGATAGCATTTATTCATAAGATGAGATTTCAAGTATGTGAGAGCAGAGCCTTGCCAAGGTAAGAATGTGGCACAGAAGGGCTCCAAGGACTTCCCTTAAGGCCTGTCCTGCTTCCAAGAAGTGCAGTGGAATGACGTGGAAGAGCCTGAGAGCTGAGTATTGCATTAAGTGACTTTCCCATATGTGATGTATTATTTGTCTATTGGAAATAAATCTATCTGAATGCTCTATTGATCTTTTTGCCAGGTTGGCCCACGTCCCAGGGAAAGGATTTACCACTCTGGATAGCTCTAGGTCATTGCGTTCATAATGATATCCATTTTTAGAGTCTCCTTTAAAATTTTGAAATTGCTCAGCTAGAACTAGTGCTTTCCAAATTTCTCTAGCAGTGCAAGTTCTACTTTAGCTTTGGGAATCAGAGCTATGGTTAATTAATGCCTTTCCTTTGGGCTGAGAACAAGAATGCTATAACACCTGAGGCCAAATTCAACTTCAGATTAGTATGCATTACACCTAGACATATACAAAATTGCTCCAAAAATGTGACATGATACTTTCAAACTGAATACTGTTCATAGGACTGTTTTGCTTTCTGAAATATTGGGCAAATAGAATGAAAGGCAGCAAAGATAAATGGCCCATTTTATTATTCTGCCTCGGTTATCAGTTTAATTGCTTTTGTTCAAGTATGTGTTTGTGATACCAATTGGCTAATAACCATTTCTTTTGGCCTGTTTTGGGATAGGATTTTGATTTTCGGATAAGGTAAAGCTGAAGGAAATCATTTTGGAAAACTCAATGTTGGTGACATTGGACTGTCTGGTATCCAACGGATTCATTTTTAAAGGGTGATATAATTAGTAAGATAAGGAGCCCCCATTAACTGTTAGGTTGTTTGGATTTTTATGAGACTATCCCAATTGCTCTAAATTGGTACTTTTTTCTGGATATAAAATAATTTAACTGTGTTTTTGGCTTTTCTTTTGTACCTTGATTGAAACACTGAAAAAAAGAGTTAAGAAGGAGCAGGCTTTTTGGGAACTGACACAATTATCTCTCATCATGGATATGTTTTTCCAATAAAGATTTTGGAGTTACTTATTAATGCACCACATGTGTTGAACAGCATGATTTGTTGTGAACGTTATATGAACTCATATGTAACAAAGATTTTAATTATTATGTTATTTTGGAGAACAGAGAGATAGTATGCATCTGTGTATTCTGGGCACTCAGCTAGCAGACTGACACATTGGACATATTTGAATAGATGAATGAATGCTTCAATGATTTGGGGGATTTGCTCATTCTCTATGGTTGCTCCCTGTTTATTTTCACAGAAGCTATTTAAATTTAAATTAGAAAAAATAATATCCAATTGAAATTTTAGTTGGTAGGTTGCACTAGCCATATTTCAAGTGCTTAAGCCTCAGGTAGCTGATGGCTGTCATTTTGGATGGCATAGATACATGACATTTCCATCATCTCAGAAACTTTGCTAAATAATTCTGCACATACTTAAGTTGCCTCACTTATGCTACTTCTGATTATTTGCCTTCCTCTTACATATTTACCTGTCAAACTCCTATCCAGCCTTTATCTACCAGCTTGCTACCTCCTTCAGAAAGCTTCATTGATTCTCTATTTATATATTGTTTCTCTTTTAGTTCTAGGATCTTTCACCCCTCTATACTGGACACTATTTGACTTCAGATTATCTCATATGATGTTTTACTTAATATATACTATACTCTTACTAACTTAAAAAAAGCCCCATAACAAGCCAGGTGCTGGTGGCTCATGTCTGTCTGTAATCCTAGTTACTCAGGAGGCTGAGTTCGAAGCCAGTCCAGGCAGGAAAGTTCAGGAGACTCTTATCTCCAGTAAACTACTTAGCAAAAGCCAGAAGTGGTGCTGTGGCTCAAGTGGTAGAGCATTAGCCTTGAGCACATAGAGGCTCAGGGAAAGTGCCCAGGTCCTGAGTTCAACTCCTAGGACAGGCCAAAAACGGCCCTTACATGTGGTTTTGTGAGATTAAGAATCATATTGAATAGTTACTCACTTAGAATTCATGGGATGACATATGGGATTGGATTTTCTGCTTTTCATTTGGGACATAGAGCATACAAATAACACCCCACATGTCTTTGTTCTTCCTTTCCTGTCTCTGCATCTGTTACCCTGTAGATGGCTTCATTTAACAATGGAAAGATGTTTAGAAAAATAGCTGGGATCACTTCCAAGCCTCCCATTACTTTTTCTCAAGATTCATGTACTGCAGGGTTCATGTCTGTAATCCTAGTTACTAAGGAGTCTGAGATCTGAGGATAGTGCTTCAAAGCCAGACAAGGCAAACAAATCCATCTCCCTCTCCAATCTTATCTCCAATCTGGCAAAAAGCCAGATGTGGCACTGTAGCTCAATTGATAAAATACCATCATTGAGTAAAGCACCTAAGGAGAGAGTGCTATGGCCTGAGTTCAAGCCCCAGTACTCACATAGATGAAAACAGAATAAGGAAGAAAAGAATCAGATAACTTCAGAAACCCAAAATTTTCTTCAAAGAGACCCAGAAACACAACAAATCAAAGAAAGGTGGATACATGGGATTGCATGAAATTGCAGAGTTTCTGCATGGCAGAGGACATAGCTAGCAAGATAATGGAAAGCCCATGGATTGGGAGATCTTCACTAGCCATACAACAGACAAGAGTCTCATATCTAAAATATACCTGAAACTTAAAAAATTAAATCCCCCAACAACAAATATTCAAAGAAACAACTGCCCAATAAATAAGTGGGCTAAAGACTTAAAGAGAAACTTCTCTGAAGAGGAAAGAAGGATGGCCAATAGACACATGAAGAAATGCTCAACCTCCCTAGCCATAAAAGAAATGTAAATCAAAACAACATTGAGATACCACCTCACCCCAGTTAGAAAGGCTATAATCAAAAACTCTAATAACAACAGATACTGGAGGGGATGTGGACAGAAGGGAACCATACTGCATTGTTGGTGAGAGTATAAACTTGTTCAACCACTTTGGAAAGCAGTATGGAGGTTTCTCAAAAGACTCCACATAGAGCTGTCCTATGACCCAGCAATCCCACTTTTGGGCATTTACCCAAGTGATCACAAACAAGGCAATACTAAGGCTACCAGCACAACTATGTTTATTGTAGCATTATTTACCATAGTTAAGACATGGAACCAACCAAGATGCCCCTCAGTAGATGAATGGATCAAGATAATGTGGTATCTATACACAATGGAATTCTATGCCTCCATCAGAAAGAATGACATTGCCCCATTTGTTAGGAAATGGAAAGGCTTGGAAAAAATTATATTAGTGAAGGCCCAAAGAAACACAGGTCCCATGGTTTCCCTTATTTGCAATAACGTGTATATGTCTGAGACAAGCAGAAAAGATCAGATAAGTTGATGTTAGGGAAATGAACCCCAAGACAAGGATTCAAATGTTTTTTTTTCTTTCATGCAATTGTTTCTAACATATTTATAAGATGATTTCTTTGTTGCTTTGTATGTCCCTCCCCCACAGTATAACCCCTGCTTTCACTGTATTTGATGTTGTTATAATTTGTGGAGGGGAAGGGAAAAAAATCAATTGTTTAAATAGGGATACAGTTGGACCCATTGCAATAATGAGATGTACAAGACGTTATGTCAAAAAACTAACTTTACAACTTTGACGGGGAGAAGGAGGTGTGTGTTTCTGGGTCTTTATTAAGAAAATTTCAGCCTATGCCTAGGAGCCCTAGAGTTTCTCCTATTTCTTTTGTCAGATTTTTTTTATCAGATTTTTTTATTGTGAAAATATTGTCCTATTTCTTTATGTAATATTTTCAAGGAGTCTGCTTTTACTTCAAGGTCTTTGATCCATTTGGAATTGGTTCTGGTTCAGGGTGATATATAACTCTCTAACTTTAGTTTTCTACAGGTGTTTAACCAATTTTGCCAGCACCATTGACTGAAGAGGCTGTCCTTTTTCCAGTCTATCTTTTGGCACCCAGTAGTATTCACCATAGCTAAGATATGGAAACAATCCAGATGCTCCTCTGTAGATAAATGGATCAAAAATTATGGTGCATATGTGTGTGTGTGTGTGTGTGTGTGTGTGTGTGTGTGTGTGTGTGTGTGTGTGTGTATGTGTATGAATCTATGCTTCTATCAGAAAGACTGACACAACCCCATTTTTAGGGAAATGGAAAGACTTGGAAAAAATCATATTTAGTGAAGTAAGCCAGACCCAAAGAAATATATGTCCCATGGTTTCCCTTGTTTGCATTACTTAGTATATGTATAGAATAATCTTATCAGATGAGCAGAATAGATCAATAGGTATGTGAATATGACCATATAAGATGATGCTAAATGAAATGAACTCCAAGACATGGACACAAGAGTTTTTTCTTTGTTATTGTAGTTTTTAATGTATTATGTGATTTTTGGTTTACTTTGTATGTTTTTTCCCCTATGGTATATCCCCTCTTGTCACTATATTTGATTCTGGTACCCTGCCTGGTATTGTATATATGTTTATCTGAATTAGGGAAGGAAGGGGAATAACAGAATGGAGAGACAAAAGACAAGGGAGGAATAATTCAACAGTTATATTCACATGACAATATGTTAGAAATGATCATTACAAATTGTGGGGGAGGAGGGAAAATAGGAGAAAAATGAAGGAAGAGGTAACAAGTTTGGCAAGAAATATAGTTATTACTTTACTTATGCAACTGTAACCCCTCTGTACATCACCTTCACAATAAAAAAGGAGAAAAAAGATCTCTTTGACATGGCTGGCTTAAAAAATAATTCTCTATTCCAAATAGATTCATATTTTTGTGCCTTGTTTATATTGTCTCCTTGCCTGGAATATGACCAGGCATTGAACTTTTTGCTATTTTGGGGACTGGTGAACTTCTTTTAGGAATCAGGTCAAATTTCACATTGTCTAAAAGTCTTCCTCTATTTCACAAAAATAAGAGAGAAGAATGATATTTTTTTTCTTGTTTGTCAAGAGCTGCTTGAATTTAAAAATTAATTCTTGCCAGGTCCTGTTACTTCATGGCTGCAATCCTAACTAATCGAGATGCTGAGATCTGAAGATTGAGGTTCAAAGCCAACCCGGGCATAAAGTACCAGTGAGACTCTTATCTCCAATCAACCATGCAAAACCCAGAAGGAGCTGTTGCTCAAAGTCGTAGAATGCTAGCCTTGAGAAAAAGAGCTCAGGGACAGTGCCCAGACTCAAAGTTTAAGCCCCATGACTGACAAACAAACAAATGAAAAGTATAACCTAAAATTAATTCTTGAAAAAATGATACTAGAAAGAATTTGCACTGCCAGTAGATGGAATTTGACCCACTTATATTAACTTTTTTTTGGAGACTATTGATGCTGGGTTTTTTGGGGGGAATAAGAATCACTAAAAGGCACAGAGAAAACTCTAGTATTTCTCCTCCCATCTCCCACCCTCAAACTCTCTCTCCATTTTGCATACTAGCAGGAAGCAACTTGTTTTTACTGGGTGCCCGCAGATGGAACTTTTGTATAAAGCAACATTAGGAAGAGTACTAATAATCATTTTCCAGAGAGCATTGTCTATCCTGAGACAGGAGTAACACTGGGATTCTAGGTAGTGACAAAGTTCAGGATGAAACATAAAAGGGAAGGACAACAATAAGAAGTGGAGCCAGGAAGAAAATAAACCATCTATATCTATGCAGGGCAACCTTTGGAAGAACTAGACAGAATGCTGCATCCTCTTGAGAGTCCAAGAGAATGAAGAGAGCAGGGCACAGTGACTGAGTCTATCCATCACTGTCATCTCTTTACTCTGGCAAGTGTGAGAACAATTTCTTAAACTCTTCAACAAAGAAATACCTCAACGTGCATTACTCCTCAGTGGTACTTGAGAAAGGAAGCAATTCAAATGGGTGATCATTCCCCACTCAGATTCATCACACATTGGTTATTAGGGGTTCTTGGGTGACAAGAGAAATGATAAGAACTTATGATGAAGCTTAGAGGATATAGACCGTGGGGAATACTCTGCCTCTCCTGTTAGTTATTACAGTGACAATTCCTTTATTCCTTTATTCAACAACATTTGGAATGGATTTTAGATCGATTATTGGTGTGCCCAAATTGGGAAGAACTTCAAAGTTGATGCTGTGGTCTTCTCTCTCTTTGTATTCCAAATGCCACCACAGTGACTGATTCACTGATGGTGTTTTTAAGAAGAGCACAGAATGAATTACTTGACCTGTTGATTTATGTGTGTCAGCAATCATGGTATGGGTAACAAGAGACTTTGGTTTGGAAGGTAATAAGAGACTTTCGTTTCCAATTCATATGTTTTATTTCTCTGATTAGATATAGTTTGGAGGAAGTGCTATAGTTTCACTTGAAAAAGCAATGGCCAAAATCCTCTGTGGAAGAGAAATGACAGAATTATAAGATCTCAGAGTGGAGAGAATCGTAGAGCCTGTGTATGCCTATCGTTTTATTCTGCAGATGAAAATATAGAGATTTAAATTGTTTCCAGGTGGCATTTAAAATATGGGAATACTCTTTTAAAGTCATGCCAAATGCCAGGTTAATTGAAAGGCTTGGGCTTTGTAGTTCAAGTTCTTATTTAATATCTCAAAGCTCATGAGTGATCCTTTCCAATCCAGATACTGGTCAAGGTGTGGTATTCATTGTTTCCCATTCTTTCAACCTGCCTTTTATGTCTCACTGACTGGGAAGTTGACTCACTCCCACCCATTGTCTCCTCTTCTGCTGATAGTGCAGGAAATAACAGGCAGCCCCAGCTCTTCATCTAATTCCTCCATCTTCCTCTTCCTCCCTTTGTTCTGAGCACCCCCACTCCCAACATTGGGTCATTGGGAAAAGGACTCTCATTTAATTATGAAAACATGCAGTTTTTGTTTTTCATCAATGAACAATTTCTTTCATAATAGGACTAATTATTGAAAGAGTCTTGAAAAACACAATGCTTAAAAATCTCTTGTTTATTTTGCCTGCTTAATCGAGCTTTTCCCGTCATTTCAAGGAAAAAAAAATGTGAGAACCTGGTTTGCATATATTTGTTGCTGTTGGTGGTGGTTTTACGGCTTGAACTTGGGGCCTGGGCGCTGTCCCTGAGCAACTTTTGCCCAAGCTAGCATTCTACCACTTTGAGCCACAGCACATTACTGATTTTTCTTCTGGTTAATTGGAGATAAAAACCTCATGGACTTTCTTACCTGGACTGGCTTTGAACTGCAATC
Organism: Dipodomys merriami; assembly: GCF_024711535.1. NCBI lineage: Eukaryota > Metazoa > Chordata > Mammalia > Rodentia > Heteromyidae > Dipodomys > Dipodomys merriami. Next base: position 59,794,662 of record NW_027206179.1, read on the forward strand.
CTCAGATTTCAGCCTCCTGAGTAGCTAGGATTACTGGCATGAGCCACCATCACCAGGCATGCAGGATATGGAGGAATCAATCAGATATCCATCTGATCAGGTATTACACTTCTTTGTTTCTTTGTGATTCTTCTAGGGACTAAGTGTTATAAGTATGATTTCTCTATTGCATTTTGGGTCTTGTGGATGTTCTGATCAACCAGATAATATTGTAGGGCTCATAGATTTTTTTCTTAGGAAGCCATCCTAAGTCCCTGGAAGAGAGATAGCAACTGAATCTGACCTGAGAATACTGTCTGTATCTCACATTGCTTGAAGGAGGGTAGATAGATGGTGGGACAGGGAAATAGAGACTCAAAAATTAGAACATCATGAGGAGGTCAAAACTGAAGTATCCGAACAGCAATCTTCCCTCCCATCATTTTCTCTTTTTAGATATTAAGTTACAAAAAGAGGGAGACACAAGGGACTAATCATCTGCATCTGCCTTCTTTAAGATGTTATAATAAAGAGATGAAAAATTGTCCTAGTGTTTTGGGTAAAGCCTAGAACATATCTTCATGTCTTAGACTGATACCAAGACTCATCTTGGCCATGTTTGGGGTAACAGACCTACCCCAAATCATTTGTGTGTAATGATTAGGGGTTTCTAGATGACTTTATTCTCGAAAGGAATTCAACGTGAAAACCCATGATAAATGTTTTAGAGGAGAACCATTATGTGGACTCTTCTTCATTCCCTATTCTTAGATGGACTACAGAAATTATTTTTAATCTATTCTATTTAAATCCTTGGTAAAAACATTCACCTTGTGAAATACTTCTTTTGTAAGATCAACTGAAAATTTTTTTGCACTGTTGTCATTGTAGATCTCAAGTTTCTGTGATTTAGGTAGGGAATTGAAAGTTGGGGGTACATACTTTTATCGATTCCCTCCTCTGGCAATATCTGAGTGAATTCCTTAGCAACACTGGTTTCAGTTTCAAAAAACACAATCAATAAAAGCTGTAATAAACTAGCTTATTTTAATCTCATAATCAGAATAATGGAGGTAATCAGTGACAAGGTCACTTCAATGGCTTGATGATCCTAGAGGTCTTAGAAGCCAACTTTTCCTTTAGCAACTTAGATTAAATGCTCAGGACTTGTGAAATTTGTTACAGATGGAGAGGTATCAGTATACACACCTCTGATATATGCCTCTTTGGCACTTAATTATTTTGAGATAAGAGCTGTTGAAAACCAGCAGACCCTTAATGCCCAACTGTCCATCCAGGATACAGAAAGCCAAGCAAAGCTCAGCTAACTAAACAAGACAAATCGGAAAGTAATAGGTGTCCCTAGGAAGGAAAGGATCAATTACCAGTGAGTACTTAGAATCAAATGAATGAGAGTCACAATCCAAAGAACTAATTCTTTAAAAAATATTCATTTTTATTGTTATTATAAAGGTGATATATAGAGGAGTTACAGCTAATAAGCCAGGTAATGAGTATATTTCTTCTCAGACAATTTAACCCCTTCCCTCACTCCCAGTTTTTCCCTCCCATCCCCATCCACAAGTTGTATAGTTCATTTCCATCATGGTGTGTGGTGAGTGTCACTGCTGCATTTGTTCACCCTTTGTCCTTCCAGTTCTGTGCTCCTCCTTACCCTCCCAAAGACAGATAAACATATAAGACAACAAGAAAAGAAAACAAAAACAGAAACAAAGAAAAGACCTCTTGTTCCCATTTCCTGGAGTTCATTCTGATCAATATTATTTTATATGATCAGATCAGATGTACATAGGCATTGCAACTTTGTGTTTCTTTCCTAAGAATATCTTCCTTTGGTATCTCACTGTGTGAATGTCTAGAGTCCTGTATAATTTACCATATTTCAGTGTACTTTGACCTAGCTTCTGTTTTGCAGATTAGAAAAAAAAAACAATGACTGTTTTGAGCTTGGCTTACCACACTTAACACAATTTGCTCTTAGTCCATCCATTTCCCAGAAAATGCATAATAATATTTTTTCTAATGGTTGTGCAAAACTCCATAATATATAAGTACCACATTCTTTATTTTTTCTTGTGAAAATACCGTATAGAGGGGTTACAATTACATGGGCAAGGTAATAAGTATATTTCTTATCAAGCATTGTTGACTCCTTCTTTGTTTCCCCTTCCCATCCCTTCCCATACTCTCCCCCCCTCCACACCTACGTTGTAAAGCTCGATTTCAACATAACATCTTGTACATCTCATTGTTGGGAGGGGTCCACCTGTATCCCTATTTAAACGATTTGTTTTTTCCCTTCTCCTCCACAAACTATATCAACATCAAATACAGTGAAAACAGGGGTTATACCCTGGGGGAGGGACATAGAAAGCAACAAAAACTTCATCTTATAAATATGTCAGAAACAATAGCAAGAAAGAAATAAGATGATTTCTTTGTTGCTTTGTATGTCCCTCCCCCACGGTATAACTCCTGCTTTCACTGTATTTGATGTTGGTATAATTTGTGGAGGGGAAGAGAAAAAACAAATTGTTTAGATAGGGATACAGGTGGACCCATTGCAACGAGATGTACAAGTCGTTATGTTGAAAAAGGAACTTTACAACTTTGGTTGGGGGGGATGAGGAGGACTGGGTGGGGGTAGCGGGGGGGGGCATGGGAAGGGATGGGAAGGGGAAACAAAGGAGTAGGCAACAATGCTTGATAAGAAATGTACTCATTGGGGCTGGGAAGATGGCTCAGTGGTAGAGCGCTTGCCTTGCATACATGAGGCCCTGGGTTCCATTCCTCAGCACCACATAAGTAAAAAGAAAAAAGCCACAAGTGGCGCTGTGGCTCAAGTAGTAGAGCACTAGCCTTGAGCTGAAGAGCTGAGGGACAGTGCCCAGGCCTAGAGTTCAGGCCCCACAACTGGACCCCCTAAAAAAGAAAGCAATGTACTCATTATCTTGCCCATGTAATTGTAACCCCTCTGTACGGTATTTTCACAATTAAAAAGAAAAAGAAAAAAAAAGAAAAAAGAAAAAAAATATTTGAGTCCTTATCTTGGGGTTCATTTCGCCTAACATCAACTTAACTGACCATTTCTGCTTGTCTCAGACATATACTAGTTATTGCAAATAAGGGAAACCATGGGACCTATGTTTCTTTGGGCCTGGCTTACTTCACTTAAAATAATTTTTTCCAAGTCTTTCCATTTCCTAACAAATGGGGCAATGTCATTCTTTCTGATGGAGGCATAGAATCCCATTGTGTATATATACCACATTTTCTTGATTCATTAATCTACTGAGGAGCATCTGGGTTGGTTCCATAACAATCCCACTTTTGGGCATTTACCCGAATGATCACAAACAAGACCATACTAAAGCTACCAGCACAACTATGTATATTGCAGCATTATTTACCATAGGTACCACATTCTTTCGGTCCACTCATCTATTCTAGGGCATCTGTGCTGTTTCTATAACTTGGCTATTGTGAATATTGCATCAATGAACATGGATGTGCAAGTGTCTTTATGGTATCCTGGCTTGTGGTGTTCTGTAGATACCCAGGAGTAGTATGGCTGGGTCATATGGAAGATCTGTGTTTAGGGTTTTGAGGAACCTCTATACTGCTATCCAGAGTGGTTGTACTAGTTTATATTCCCACCAACAGTGCAATAGGTTCCTTTTTCCTCACATCCTTGACAACATTTGTTGCTGGAATTCACGAAGTTGGCCAGTCTAACCGGGATGCTATGGCATCGCAGAGTTGTGTTGATTTGCATTTTCTTCATGCCCTGGGACCAAAGAAGTAATATTTACAAGTGTCTTTTTTCTGTTACCTTAAGTTTGGAAAGTAAACTACTGATACCATGTAGGAATCTTGGGTCCTTTTTCACCATCAAATAAAGAATTATGAGGCAGAACATGTGGGATCGGAGGCAATGTCTATTTGAAAGTGAGAATAAGGCTCCAGAATAGGTGCAATAACCTCTTGGCTACTATTGGGTTGATATAAATCCCCAACCAGGACTGTAGGCCTGGAGGGCTGCCTTATGCCACTTGATTCCCAGGGCAAGAAGGAAAAGGAAGAAGAGAAGAACGAGGAAGAACAGGAGGAGGAAGAGGTCATGGAGGAAAAGGAGGAAGAGGAGGAGGAAGAGGAGGGGAAGGATACAAGCTTCTTGGAAGGAGAGAGGGAGAGAAGGGCCTTGGAATGGGTAGCTCATGTTAATGTATGTGAGTTCCTCTGTTTATAGCTTTCTGACATTGGGTTGGGTCACAGGCTTCCTCAACTCGAGGGCAAAGAGGCCTGGGCCCTTCAGAGGTCTGCTCTGAGGTCAGCAGGGGTCTTGCATCCATTAGAGTCCTTTCTCAGTTTCCTTGGGTTTTCAGGAAAAGGAGGGGCATTATCTTTAGCAAGCCACTGTCTCTTCTTCTGCCTAATCTTTCCCTTCTTCCTCTTCTTCAAGACTTTTTAACTCTCTCATTCTGTCAAAATCATCCCCTAGCAGTCCTAACTCCCTTTTCCTCTAACCAAATAGTATGAAAGAGGTACCCAAGCTTAAGTTCTAAATACTCTAAAGTTACTCAAATTTGAACACTTCTGTGTGGTCCATGCATGATGAACATGTTTAATACATGCTGATATTTTTTCCCCTCTCTTGTCAATCTGTCTTTGGCCCAAGAACATAAGATTCTTGGGTAATTTTATTTCTCTCCGAGGAGTAGCTCTCTAGCCAGCCAGCAGTGATTTAGATATCAGCATAAGAAGAGGCTTGTAGTGAAGAAGTATGGGAGGCTCTGATAAGACTGTCCACAATTTTTCATTCTAGTGGTAATGTAAAGGTCTTTTTCTTTTTGTGTGTGGGCGAGGGAGGTTGGGAGGGAGAAGGAAAATTGAATATGGGAGCTGAATCTTCACATCTAGGTGCGGAGGATTAGTCCTGTTTCTTCTTGACTGATGGATGAATTCTCAGAAAGCTTTGTATGACTAGTTTAGAGAAGATTTGTTTCTTAGCTACTGTTTTCAGGCATTTTCCATGTACAGAAATTTGTGCCATTCTGGTGGGCTGATAATGTGTTATGAGTGAGATGTGTGTGTGTGTGTGTGTGTGTGTGTGTGTGTGTGTGTGTGTGTATCAGAGAGAGAGAGAGAGAGAGAGAGAGAGAGAGAGAGAGAGAGAGAGAGAGAGAGAGAGAGAGAGAGAGAGAGAGAGAGAGAGAGAGAGAGAGACATACCTGTCCATGGTTGATATAGTTTTTTCTAAAATTCAGAATTTATTGAATGACATCAAATTCCCAAACCACATTAATTTTCTTGGCATTAATTTTCCAAATACTAACGATTTTGCTTGATAGCCAGGAGAAGCCAATTGGCAAACAGGTTTTCCAAATTTTTCAGACTGAATGACTAATATTAACTCTAATTTGACATATTACTCTTCACAATATAGACATTACCAGATAACTAAGAAAGTGTTAAAACATTTAAATAGGCCTTGCTGAAGGCAAAGGCAGTGAACCGACATAGATCTAAATAAAAAGTAAGCCAGTGCAGGTGGTTAGAAGATACTAGTTAGAACCCAGTCCTAGAGCTGTCAGGCTTAATGGTGCCAAAATCTAGGCCTAGTTCACAGGACAATCCTGGCTCAAGTCACAGAGCAGATTCCAGGTACAGAACTGACTAGATCCAGATGAATATTTGAAAGGATACCATAAAGACGATAGAGCTGAGCTGAATTCCTAGGGACAGAGTCAAGAGTTTGTTGCTTGTTGATTCTTTTTTTTTCTGGTATCAAGGCTTGCCTTGGCACTGTCTCTGAGCCTCTATGTGCTTAGGGCTAGTGCTCATCCACTTGAACCATAACACCACTTCTAGCCTTTTCTAAGTAGTTTATTGGAGATTAAGAGTCTCATGGACTTTCCTGCCTGGGCTGGCTTTGAATTGTGATCCTCAGATCTCAGCTCCCTGAGTAGCTAGGATGACAGTTACAAGCCGCTGGTGCCCAGCTGCTTGTTGATTCTTGATATTCACTGGATAGTCTGATTATGAGTTGGTATGTGCCACCATAACCCCAAGGCTAGGTGCTCCTCGATTTATATAATTCAGGTGAGGAGTTTGCATTATTCATTGATCTGGTATGTTTAATAAGTTTATGAGCTTGATTTTCCCGATATAGATTTTATATGCCCATGTATGATTTTGAATTAATTTGACAAGTTTATAGGTAGCAATCTTTTATTTGTATAAATATGTCTTTTATTATTCTGTCCAGGTTTGTTCTGGACAGTTGTTTACTTGTACAAAAAAAAAGGATATAGTCACACCCTACTTCAGCAGATGGTTTAAAAAGCAGTAACCAGAGGATTTCCGGGAAGATGGCGGAGGAGAAGCTGGAATCTGAACAAGCTCTTGCATAGAAAGCAGTTTTAGAGTTCCAGTGAACAGTCCTAAGCCAGAGAATCAAACCAAGTGTGCCATCACAGGACAGAGAGTTAGACAAGAGAGGGGAAGCCAAGACAAGGAGACACATCTGAGCATCTGCCAGCAGCCGCCGCGGCGGCGGCAGGGTCGCAGCGGCGACCGCAGCCGTGGCCATACCTGAGCGCTCACACAGAGAGTCCGGGACGAAGGAGCCAGATGCAGCAGGCTAGAGGATTCTACTCAACAGCAGCAAGAACCGACAAGGAGCGGACATCTTCATCCTGCAGTTTGCAGACCAGAGACGACCCAGGATCCAAGAGTCGGCATGAGTAGAAGCCCGACGTCCTCACTCCTTCTCAGGGAGCAGAGGAGGGAAGGCCACCCCTCCCCCCCCCAGCACCGGTGATCTCCATCTTGGATACCGACAAAGCCCGGAGGAGCTGCTAGCTCTAACTCAGGCCTTGGAATAAAACGAGTCATTTAGCAGGTCACAAGAACTTAACAGCAGCGAAGTGACCTGCCAGACTCAGCTCCATCCAGGGAAAAGTCACCCAGCTCAGGCACCAGCCATTGGAGTGGCTTTCCTCACTGGGTAACCAGAGCCAGAGGCTGCCCCTCCCTTTATTAGCCTCAACAATCAATTGAAAAACAGAAACCCTAAGAATGGCTCCAGGCTGGGCTCTGTGAGTTTTTCACAAAATAGCCCCAGGGAAAAGCTACTGTTTGTTGAAAGGCCTCAACTCTACCAGAACCTAGCCTCATCACCCCTCTTTTGTAATTCTCAAAGCAGATCACCCTCCCATTAAACTAACCTGGGAGGGGGATCTCAAAATCTTGGGTAAAGCAGAGCATTTTTCTGCCTGTTCGAACAAACTGACTTAAGAAACCAATCAAGCCACAGGACCTCAAGCTGACCAGAGACTCCAACAAGAGGCTAGTTACAGACAAAAGGGAGATACAGGATTCTTCCCACCCGTCCCAAAAAAAAAATCAAAAAAAAAATCAAAGAACTTTTTTTTTCTTCTTCTTCTTCTTGTTTTCTTTTGTCTTTTTTTTTTTTTTGGTACCTTATATATATATAATTTTTTTTTCTTTTTCTAAAACTTTTATTAATCTTTAATTTTTGCCTTTTTTGAAAAAATAATTGTTTTCCAGTAACTTTTTTTCCCTCTTATAATTTTTATTTTAGGAATACGTGAATGTACGTTTTCCTTTCTTTTCTTGTCTTCTTTCTCTTTTTCTTTCTTTTTTAATTATCTTTCTGTTTTTTGTCTAGCTCTACTGAACTTCTGATCTTTTTTTCTCCCTTTCTTATCTTTTTCACCTTTTCCTCTCTTTTGTTCTTCTGTAGGTGACTTAACTCTTGTCCTGCACATCCTCAGATAAACCCATAGTTAACTAGTAGACCCTATCCCCCATTGTGTACACATTTAACCCACAAATTTATTACTCAATCCAAAACCTCTGAGACTTAAATTCCTTAATAGCAGTACTAACTCTTTATACCTATATAATATTTTAAGCATTTTTTAAGTTTTCACATCTCCTCTATCTCCCTCCTGTTTTCTCAATATATTCACATTCCTCTCTAAATAGATGGTCTTTCAATCTCCATAACTATATTAATTTTTACGATTCTATTTTTTTTCTGGTCTCTTTTCATTTCCCTTTCCCTTTCTTCTTTTTCTCTCTCTCTCTACTTGCATCCTACCCAACCTATTTCCAGCATTGAGATTAGGACATAGTTAACTCTCCCTGTGCCTCCCCACAACAATCTATTCCTATTTTTTACCCACATCTCTCCCTAACCCTAAAAATTTCTGGTTTTCCAAATTCTTCTCTGCGGTTCAAAGCCCATTAATATATAGTTGTTTGATGTTGAATAGATGTATCTGTTGAACTAGATTGTATCTGTAGACTATTGACTGTATAAATGCAAACGTTGGTTGATGGTTGCCTTAAGACAGTGTTCTAACACAAAACTTGTGCTATTTTCATCTCAAATGGGCAGAGTAAGCCGGAAAAACACAAAAAAAATGGCAAATCCGGGTATCTCAATTCCCAATCTTGATAATCAGGGGTCAGATCAGATAATGAAACAATCCAGAGGAGAGTTCCCAAATAGCTCTACAAAAACTGGTGGCAAACATGATAAATGAGAAGTTTGACAACTTAGAAAGGACTCTGTATGAGCATGATAGGGAGAGGGAGGAGGCATCCGAAAAGTTTATACAGGAATATCATAAGCATGAGGAAGCTACTCAAAAACTGATACAGGATTTGCATGAAAAACTTGTGAATACTCAAAGAGAAAGGGAGGAATGGTGCGAGCAGGCTGAGAACACTCAAAGAGAACTGCAGGAATCCCACGAATGGGAGGAAAGAGAACTGCAGGAATCCCACAAACGATAGGAAGCTAATCAAAGAGTAATTCAGGAATTGAGAGACCAGGTAGAGAATACACAAAGATCACTAAAGGCATTCATGGAATCCATTAAAAAAGAGCTGAAGGAAGTCAGGGAGACCACAAAGGGAATGCTGAATGGAACCCAACAGAAGGAATGGGAGTCCAAAGAAACCATAACCAATCAACTAAGTGATTTGAGAACAAACACTGAACACCAAATTAAGGAAGTAAAGAAATTCATACAAGACCTAAAACAGAGCTTCAACAAAGAACTTGAAGCCATCAAAGCTGACCAATTAGAAGGAAAAGAGATAAAAAAACAAAGTAGAGAGTCTTGACAGCAGGTTAGACCATGCAGAAGATTGAATCTCAGGGATTGAAGACAGCCTAGATATTATAGAGAAAGAACATACAACCATCCAAGACAAGTCCAAGAAATATGATAGATCTATCCAAAACCTGGAAGACACCATCAGAAGGCCTAATCTAAGGATAATGGGTGTAGAGGAGCACCTAGAAACAGAAGTTAATGGTCTAGGAAATTTGTTTAACAGGATCCTAGCAGAGAACTTCCCAAACATACAAAAAGATAGGCCTATTCAGATACAAGAAGCTTTTAGAACCCCAAATAGACCAGACCAGAATAGGACATCCCACTGTCACATTATAATCCACACAGGATCAACTCAGACCAAGGAAAAGATCCTTAAAGCTGTCAAGGAGAAAAGGGTAATCACCTATAAAGGGAAACCAATTAGAATCACCTCAGATTTCTCAGCAGAGACAATCAAAGCAAGAAGAGCCTGGAATGATGTATGCCATGCCCTAAAAACAAACAACTATCAACCAAGAATACTGTACCCAGCTAAACTCTCCTTCATAACTGAAGGCCAAATAAAAACCTTGATAGCAAAGAAAAATTGAAACAACACATCTCCACCAAACCAGCCCTACAAAAGATTCTTAAAGATGTCCTACACATAGAAAACCAACAAGACCACAACAAAGGCCAAGAAACTGCACCCAAACTGAGAATCCAAGAACCATAGGAAGAACCCAGTTTTTACAACCCCCAAGAAAGTGGATAACATGGCAGGAACTCCCAAATACCTCTCAGTCCTATCTCTTAATGTTAAGGGACTGAACTCTCCAATTAAGCGACATAGACTGTCTAGTTGGATTAAAAAACAAGACCCTTCTATCTGCTGCCTGCAGGAGTCACATCTTGCCCGTAAAAACAAACATATTTTCAATGTTAATGGCTAGAACAAAATCTACCAAGAAAACGGCCCCCATAAACAGGCGGGAGTTGCAATCCTAATATCAGATAAAATAGACTTCAAATTAAAATTCTTGAGAAGAGATAAAGAAGGTCACTACATACTAATTAAAGGATCTCTCCTTCAGGAGGATATTACAATTCTAAATATCTATTCGCCAAACAATGGAGCACCCAAATTTATCTAAGAAACACTATGTTCCCTCAAATCCCATATAGATCCAAAGACATTAATTGTTGGGGATTTTAACACACCACTCTCCCCACTAGATAGATCAACTCAGCAAAAACTCTACAGAGAAACCCCAGATCTAAACAGCTGCATAGATCAACTAGACTTAACAGACATCTACCGAACATTTCACCCAGCAGCATCAGAATACACGTTTTTCTCAGCAGCACATGGAACGTTTTCTAAAATAGACCACATTTTAGGCCACAAAGCAAACTTGTCTAAATTCAGAAACATTGAAGTTATACCTTGCATTCTCTCTGACCACAAGGGAATAAAATTAGAACTCAACACCAAAAGCCACCAAAGAAAGTCCGGTATCACATGGAGGCTGAACAACACACTGCTGAATCAAGAGTGGGTCATGGAAGACATTAGAAAGGAAATTAAAGTGTTCATGCTATTCAACAAAAATGAACACACAAATTACCAGCTCTTCTGGGACAAAGCAAAGGCAGTACTCAGAGGCAAGTTTATAGCTCTGAGCTCCTACATCAACAAATTGGAGAGATCTATTACTAGCAATTTAATGACACATCTAAACCTCCTTGAAAAAGAACAGCAAGATAAACCCCAATCCAGTAGACGGAAAGAAATAATCAAAATTAAATCAGAATTAAATGAATTTGAATCCAAAAAAACTATAGAAAGAATCAACAAACAAAGAGTTGGTTCTTCGAAAAACTTAACAAAATTGACAGACCCTTAGCAAATCTTATCAGAAAAAGAAGAGAACACACCCAAATTAATAAACTCAGAGATGAGAATGGAAACATCACCACGGAAACAACCAAGATTCAGAATATTATAAGGGAATATTTCTCAAAACTTTATGCTAATAAGTTTCAGAACTTGACAGAAATTGACCTTTTCCTAGCAAATATTGACATGACAAAACTAAACCAAGATGAGTTAAACCAACTTAACAGGCACATATCAAGCGTTGAAATAGAAACAGCAATAAGAGACCTCCCAGCTAAGAAAAGTCCAGGACCAGATGGTTTTACAGCGGAATTTTACAAGGCCTTCAAAGCAGAGCTCACACCAATACTCCCCCAACTCTTCAATGAAATTGAAAGAGAAAGCTCACTACCGAACACATTCTATGAAGCCATCATAACCCTCATCCCAAAACCAGGCAGGGACTCATCAAAGAAAGAGAACTATAGACCCATTTCTTTGATGAACATTGATGCAAAACTTCTCAAGAAAATTTTGGCCAATCGACTTCAACAATTCATTCAAATAATCATACACCATGATCAAACAGGATTCATTTCAGGGATGCAAAGCTGGTTCAGTATACGCAAATCAATTAATATTATTCATCACATCAACAGGAGCAAGAATAAGAACCACATGGTTATCTCAATAGATGCAGAAAAAGTATTCGACAAGATCCAACACCCCTTTATGATGAAGGTTTTGGAAAAATTAGGAATCCATGGAACATTCCTCAATACAATAAAGGCTGTATATGACAAACCTACAGCCAGCATTATACTCAATGGTGAAAAACTAAAGCCATTTCCTCTTAACTCAGGAACAAGACAAGGATGCCCACTCTCTCCACTTCTCTTCAATCTAGTATTAGAATGCCTAGCTACAGCAATAAGACAAGATGCAGACATAAAGGGGATACAAATAGGGAAAGAAGAAATAAAACTCTCCCTCTTTGCTGATGACATGATCTTATATTCAAAGAATCCCATAGACTCCACTCCCAAATTACTCAAGCTGATTCAAAACTTTGGCAAAGTAGCCGGTTATAAAATTAACCCCCCAAAATCAATGGCTTTTCTGTATGCCAACAATGAGAAAAGTGTGGCTGAAATTAGGAAAGCAACTCCATTTGTAATAGCCCCACAAAAAATAAAATACCTAGGAATTAACTAAAGAAGTGAAGGACCTCTATGATGAAAACTTTAAAATCTTAAAAAAGGAAATCAACACAGAACTTAAAAAACGGCAAAACCTCCCATGCTCCTGGATTGGAAAGATTAACTTCGTGAAAATGGCAATACTTCCCAAGGCTATCTACAAATTCAACGCGATACCTATCAAAATTCCACCCTCATTCTTCAAGGAAATAGAAGAGGCAATCCAAAAATTCATATGGAACAATAAAAGACCCCAAATAGCAAAAACGCTCCTCAACGGAAAGAACACTGCTGGAGGAATATCAATACCAAACTTCAAACTCTACTATAAAGCCATAGTAATCAAAACAGCTTGGTATTGGCATAAGAACAGACCTCAGGACCAATGGAATAGAATTGAAAACCCAGAAATGAACCTACAGACCTATAGCCAACTAATCTTCGATAAGGGAGCTAAAACAATAGAATGGAAGAAAGACAACCTCTTCAGTAAATGGTGCTGGCAAAATTGGTTAACTACCTGTAGAAAACTTATGCTAGATCCTTATATATCACCCTGCACCAGAATCAACTCCAAATGGATCAAAGACCTTGAAGTCAAAGCAGACACTCTGAAAACATTACAGGATGGAATAGGAGAAACCCTAGGTCTCCTTGGCTCAGGCCGAAATTTTCTGAATAGAGACCCAGAAACACAACAAATCAAAGAAAGGTTGGACAAATGGGATTGCATAAAGTTGCAGAGCTTCTGCAGGGCAAATGACATAGCTAGCAAGATCAATAGAAAGCCCACCGATTGGGAGAAGATCTTTACTAGCCATACAACAGACAAGGGTCTCATATCTAAAATATACTTGGAATTCAAAAAATTAAACCACCCAACAACAAATCCTCAAAGAAGCAACTGCCCAATAAATAAGTGGGCTAAAGACTTAAAGAGAAACTTCTCTGAAGAAGAAAGAAGGATGGCCAATAGACACATGAAGAAATGTTCAACATCCAGTTAGAACTGCAAAAATCAAGAACTCTAACAACAGATGCTGGAAGGGATGTGGACAGAAAGGAACCTTACTTCATTGTTGGTGGGAATGTAAACTTGTTCAACCACTTTGGAAAGCAGTATGGAGGTTCCTCAAAAGACTTCACATAGAACTCCCCTATGACCCAGCAATCCCACTTTTGGGCATTTACCCAAATGTTTACAAACAAGACCACACTAAAGCTACCAGCACAACTATGTTTATTGCAGCATTATTTACCATAGCTAAGATATGGAACTAACCCACATGCCCCTCAGTAGATGAATGGATCAAGAAAATGTGGTATCTATACACAATGGAATTCTATGCCTCCATCAGAAAGAATGGCATTGCCCCATTTGTTAGGAAATGGAAAAACTTGGAAAAAATTATTTTAAGTGAAGTAAGCCAGGCCCAAAGAAACATAGGTCCCATGGTTTCCCTTATTTGTAATATCTATTATATGTATGAGTCAAGCGGAAAAGGCCAGATAATGTGATGTCAGGAAAATGAACCCTTTGATGTGTATTTTAATGTTTTTTTCTTTCATGCATGTGTTTCTAATGCATGTATAAGATTATCTCTTTGTTGCTTTGTATGTCCCTCCCCCACAGTATAACCCCTGCTTTCACTATATTTGATGTCAGTATAACTTGTGGAGGAGATGGGGAAAAACCAGTTGTTTAAGGATACAGGTGGACCTGTTGCAACAATGAGAAGTACAAGTTGTCATGTCCAAAACGAGCTTTACAAAGTCAGTGTGGGGGTGGGGGGAAGGGGGGAAGGAGAAGGATTGGGATTGGAGGGAGGGGGGAGGCTGGGAAGGGATGTGAAGGGTAAACAAAGGAGGAGGCTGCAATGTTTGGTAAGAAATGTACGCATTATCCTGCCCATGTAATTGTAACTCCTCTGTACAGTATGTTCACAAATAAAATTAAATTAAATTAAAAAAAATAAAAAGCAGTAACCAGGTCTAGCTTCCACTCCAGGAGGACAGAAGCAATGTGTCTTTGAGCATATTATTGCAAGCAGCTGCTTTATGGCAGCTTCTTGGGTATTTGGGTATTGAGTCTATAGTACCAATCTGAAAGCAGCATTCTTAAAGCTTGTATATACCTGCTTGTATCTGTTGTGTGTGCTTTTAGTTGGCTGATTATCATGGTTAAAAATAAGGTTGAAAAATCACCTCTATCAACAATGAGACCATTATATTGTTGAGATGATAATTTAGGCTGTAAAAAGGACATGTTGCATTCAGTTTGAGGTGACATTTTAATATTATTAATAGCGCCCTCTTGGGAAAACATATTTTGTAGAATTTGAGAGAAAAAGAGATTGATTCCAACATGTCAGGAACACAGAAGTGAGAGCATTGAATAGACCAGGCATGCCTGAGCCAATGATGATGCTAATGTGGAACAAGCTCTCACCTGAAAAGTGGAACTGGGGATTCCAACACTGGGGAGTGGGCCCATGGCTACTTGGACCTCTGAATCTCAACTTTCTCATCTGTAAAATAATGGTCATAGCTTTTGCATTCAGTGAGATTGAAAGTGGGTTTTCAGGTACTCAGGATCAAAATCGAGAAGCCCCAGCTTAGGTCAGTTCACTTGCCTCTGTATGCAAATAAAATGACATAGTGAAGGGCAGAAAAAAGAGAAGTAGTACGTGGCAGCATGTGAAGACAGTACTTTAGCACATCTTCAGCATTTTACTGGGTACAAATATTGGCCTTAGGTCAAATAGGGAGCATTGGAAGCAGGGAGTAAGAAAGGGATATATAATTGAACCAGTTCCAAGTCACAGATGAGTCTTGTTTGAGTTTTTAATTATAGAGGCCTATCAGACCTCCAGAAAAGCTTTTGACTGTTCTCTTCCAGATAAAATGAAAAGGCTTTGCTTGTCTGAAGGGCAGTTTGTCTTTCGTCACAAGATGCTTATCGACGAATTCTGTCCTTCCTGGATCCCAAGGTGGTTATAAAGTGATTGCAGGAGAGAATGACTTAGATCAAAAGACACAGATGCAAAGTGGGGAAAGGTAGGTGTCCAGCTTTTATCCTATTTTTGGTGAATTTACAGGCCCAAACACATCTTTCAGGTTGCCTCTTTACTCAGCTGAACTGTGAAAAAAAAATGTGTCTCATACTTTCCAAATGCAAGGCAGACATGACAGGAGCTGGTGAGTAATTTAGAGGGGCTCAGGCCCTAGTGAGGTACTCATGGTTTTCCTGTGAGTTGTCTATAGCACAGGAAGACTAGACTTACCTTAGAAGGTGATTTCCTATTAATATTCCATTTTTGTGTCACAAAAGCCTATAAGAAGGAGCATGGAAAGTCTATTCATGTCTAACCCTTGGAAAAGTGGAGATCAAGATGGAGTGCTCCTAAGTGAATTGCTTCATCGGAAAATGGCAGAGCCATTTTTAGTGCAATACTGGCTATCATCTTTATCTTATAAGCTCGAGTTTAAGAATATTTACAGCCCAATGATTCTGGGATCTTGAGGGATTTTACTTCTCTCCTTTTCCACAGTTGTTGGTTTTTCTAACATTGATTTTCGTAACATTATTTGGCTTTACTCAGTAAAGATGGAATAGGATTTCACAAACTTTAGATGGAGAATGTGTTTCTAGGTTTTATTTTATTTCTCTTATCACAAAAAGCTAGCCAAACAGCTCATTTCCCTGAGATCTATTACATACATTGATATCAGGACAAGGAAGGGAGATTTAAAAAATATTCTTTGATTTGTTTGCTTCAGTGTTCAAAGCTGACCTTGTCTGTATATGCTAGAAAGGCTCTACAAATCCACAGATCTATAGAGAAAGCAGGAGATGAGGCAGCATGGCCATTCGGATGTGTTTCCCAGTTATCCTGTGAGATGGCCTGAACATGTATGCTGCATTTCATGTGTTGGAAACTTGATTTCAGAGCAATAGATTAGAAAATGGTACTTACTAACAACTGATTAAATCACAAGGGCTGTATTTCATTTATTAGGTGAGTGCCCTTATCCCAGAAGTGGGTTACATATTCCAAGAGTGGGAATGTCATAAAAATGGGTTGGGGTATCTCTTACTCTCCCATACCTTCTTGGCTTTACCATCTTCTGCCTCAGTATGATGTGGTAAAAAGACCCTCATTAGACTAACTTTGATCAAGAAGCCCAGACATGGACATGTTAAACTTGGACAATCTTTTGAAGTTAAGGGATGGGGGAGGAGGGAATCTCATTAAACACTGATGCCATGTTGTGGGACTCCCCAGTCTCTAAAACTGTGAGCCAAATAAATCCCTGCTCATTACAAATTACCCACTGTTGGGTATTCTGATATAGCAGCACAGAATGGATGAAGACACCCTGCCATTTTTTATTTACAAATCCTCATGTTTAAAGAATCTCAAGAGGATAATTTTTCACAGAGAATAAATTTGATTTTTCGAAGTATGAGTCAAAGCATGTGAGCTTGCTAACTTTTCTTCCTTCAAATTTCACCCCATAAGTAAATTTACTTTCAAATTGCTGTGTTTGTTTATGATTCCAAAATTAATCATATGCGGAAACTTCTTCTAGTTTCTTAGCTGCTTTTGGCTCTAAAACCTGGTGATATTTGGAATGGAGAATTTCCTGACATGTGTTCACCTCCCACTTTTGGATCTCAAGTACATCAGGGAAGCTCTCCTTGTAAACATATGAGACTTAGGGGAACAATCTTTCTGAAAGAAGTCCTCTCTTAATATTTTTTTCTTTTGAGATGTAAAAGCTGAAAGCTGTCTAACTGTCAGGAACCAGGCAAGCAGCCTCATTCTTTATGTGCTTTGCTGTCTGCCTAAGTGATATTAAATCAGAGCAATCAGCTTTTAAAGCCATTGTGGTCTTCTGCTAAAGGGGCAACACAAATGCTGCCTAGAATTTCTGGGCATTTGTGGCTGAGGAACAATTCACTTCACCCTTCTGGGTCTCCTAATAATAGGTTTGGGAGAAGGAAAGGAATCTAATAAGGGACCCCTTTTCAAGCAGAGTTATTTTTACAAGCATATTTAGGTGACAGTGATTCTGTTCAAGTGTGTCCTTATGTTTAAGGGTGACCTCAGAAATAGTGAGTGTCTCGGTTATTGCCTGCAAGAGAACTGGCTCAAGCTGATTCAACCGGCACTTCATATCTGACTCTCGTGTGATCAGTGAAATACCAAGGGATAGAGCAAAACTCAGAAGCCCCCCAAACGAATCCAATCCATGACCTTTGCTTCATTAGCAGCCTGACCCAACTCATCAGAACAAAGCTTGTCTTTGATTTGGGTAGAACAGACTGGTTATGATAGGGGCGATGATGGTGTCCTTGGTGTGTCTCTAAGATGAAGTCCTGGTTCATTGCTTTGGCAATGGAGCCTCCTCAACTTGGGATGTCTTTCATGGTGTCTTTCTGCCTCTCACTATTGCTTTCTCTTTAATTATGGTGCCCAAATGCTCAATAGATCTGCCCAAATGCTCAAATGGATCTAAAAGAAATGACAGCAAATTTGCAATCTTTACTTCCTTTATTATTTTCTGAAATGCACCAAATGATTACAGAGATGCACTGCAATCCAATATTTATACAACTTTTATTTTAAATTTTGACTTTATTTGAAATAATTTCTGACTTTAAAAAATGTAGCAAAACAGTACAAACAATTCTAATATACATGGTACTCATCTTTAAAAAATATCAACAGTTTACATAATCGGCTTTTTATATCAAAACCAAAGAATTAACATTAACATTACTAATACTATTAGCTAATGTATGTGTTGTATTCAACTTTATCTTTGATTTTTTTGGGGGAATGGGGGTAGGGAAAGATTCTCTTATCTCTTTCTCTAAACACCTGAAATTATAAGTGTGTACCATCATATTTGGCTTGTTTTTGAGATAAGATTTCACTAACTTTTTTCCTGACTGGCCTTGAACCTCAATCATCCTGTGTCTAGTTGGACTTACAAGTATATACCATCATACACAGGCCTATCCAACTTTTTGTGATTTCCCACTAACTTCCTTTTTCTGATTCAATTTCTAATCCAGAAACATACATTCTACATCATTGTTTTGACGTTTTAGTCTCTTCTAATCTAAGACAGTATCTATATTTCTGTATTTTTCATCATTTTAGTACTTTGAAAAGTAAAAAAAGTTATTTTGTATATTTGCCTTTTCTGGTTTTCTTCTTGGTTAAATTCATTTTAAATTTTTTGGCAAAGCTGGGCACCGGTGGCTCACACCTGTAATACTAGCTACTCAGGAAGCTGAGATCTGAGGATCGCAGTTCAAAGCCAGCTCAAGCAGGAAAGTCCGTGAGACTCTTATCTCCAATAAACCACTAGAAAACCAGAAGTGGTGCTGTGGCTCAAGCAGTAGAGTGCCTGCCTTGAGCTGAAGAGCAAGGGATGGCGCCCAAGCCCAGAGTTCAAGCCCCACGACTGACCAAAAAAATGGCAAAAATATCACAATAGTGATGCGATACTCTGCTTTAAACATCATAGTACAGGGTTACAAGATAACCATACATTTCATCCTTAGTGAAAATAACTTTGAGTATGTGCTTATGGTGGTGTCTCCATTGTGAAGGTGAAGATTTTCTTGTTAAACTTAATTCATATTTTACAGAGAACTACTTCAAGTCTATGCAAACCTACTGCTTCTCATGATGTTCATTCATATCTTCATCTTCTTACAACTGAAATAAGTCAGTGAGACTATGTCCTATTATTTTAATGATATGCCTCAAAAACTATAAGAATGTTAGAATGAGAGGAAAGGGTCCTAGAAAATGATAGAGTCCTTTATCCATTATTATTATTAGCTGTTATTTTACTGGTATTGATAATGATCTTTGATTCTGAGCTGGCTTTCTTGATTGAAAAAGAATTCCAATATGTAATGCATGAATAAAGGTGCTGATTGAAAAAATTCATTGAATTACCTGTGCATGTTACCACTCTGCTTATTGAGAACCATTTCTCTTCTCCTTTTTCTCCCTTCTTTTAGAGCACTGAGTTCTGCATACTAGACACAGGTGTCAAAGTGTGAGTAGCAGATATTTCTGACTTCTACAAGTGCCATGTTGGAAGTACAAGGTGTCATATGTTTAGACTGGGTGTTAGAATTTTAGCTGGCCTAACACTCCAGTTTTAGGAGGTATTGTGAGAGTTTGGCCCAAGACCCATCTATTCTAAACCACAAAGTGCAAATTAAGGCACACTGTTACAACGGATTAACTGAGATGAGAGTGACATTTAACAGAGCAATGCTATTTATAGCATATAAAGCAAATTTTGTTTTCCTTTCTTTCTATTAATCTTAAATAGTTCTTAGGTAATATTTATGTTATTATTAAATAGTACAAAGGGGTTTCAAGTCAGTACATCAGTTTGAGAGTACAATGCATCTTGCTCACTTTTAACCCTTTCACCATCCCCTCATCTCTCTCCATAGAACAATTCTTGACTTCTTTGCTTTGGTTGCTGTATGGTTTCCAATAAAGAGCTAGTATTTCTTTGATTCTACAGATATAATGGGCAAATCAACTGAAATTCATGGACCACAAATATAATAGGGTAGGTATGCTCCAAGAAATACTAAAAATTTCACATCAGGACTGCTGGCTAGAAACTATCTTGGGAAGAAAGAAGCCAGAGGATGACCCATCTCTTTGAAGTCTTCAGACAATGATTGGAGACTGGCTTTTCTCTGCTTACTTGGTTGGGAAAGGAAAGCCCTGAACATAATAAACAGCTCAAAAATAGGTTACACCACTGTTAAATCTTGTAGTGTTGAGGCAGGTTAGCTATAGGGGAAAAATACTGTAACCAACCTCTCCTCTTCACATTCTAAGAAGTAGCCATGAGTCCCATCTCCTCCCTTGTACTTGTCATAGCCACTCTTACTCTTCATTAGTGGTCAGTTTGTGGTTAGGCCTTCTCCCTAAGGGTAGAAAAACTCTAAGTGTGTTCTAACTACACTTAAACACCTGTGCAGTGGTAGCAAATGTGTCCTTAACCTAAGCTTTGTACCACAAACTTCTTAAAACCTCATGCATATGCACTGCATCTCTACAAATACTTAAAACTATGTCATGACAACTTGGTACATATACAACTTCCTCCCAAATATCTTCCAAGTCATATTTTGCCTATGCTCTTGGAACCCTAAAAAAACTGCTCGAGTCACTTAGCTTGGTCCTGCCATTTCTCTTAATGGTGTTTTCTCTCTTTTCTCTCTCTCTTTCTCCCTCTCATTCTTGTTATACTTTTGTGTGTATCTTCATTCTATGCTTTTTTTGAGACCACTCACCACTCATAGTGTTATTAACTCATGCCAACTTTGCTCCAGAAAATAATATGCCTCTATTTCAAATTTCTGATTCCCAGAATTTTTGAAAAGTTCAGGTACTTCCTTATGAATTTTCAGTATATCTCTTTTTTCTGATTGTTGTTGTTATTGTTGCAAAATGCATAGATGTATCATTCTTACAAAACTGGAAAGATCGGTTCACTGTATAATATGATGAACACAGGGTTGAAATGCTCTGCCCGTCTCAGAGATGTGAAGAGATGTATCTGACAGGAGAAATCCCTCCTGGATGAAAATCCCACAGAAACAGGAAAGAATAACTCATTACATGGATAAGTAATACAGCGAGACAGTAATTATTAGTTTAAAAAATGAAGTTCCTATGTCATTTCCTGGATTTATTTTACCCACACAAGAGGATGGTAAAAAAGAAACATACTATTCATTTGATTCCATTTGGGCATGTATCTATTGGGTCATTTATTGGGCTAATATTGACTATTTTCTACCACTTCAGTTCTGTCTAACTTTTCATTCTGATTTAATCACCTGCTTCATCTGTTTTCGGTAGAATACTGAAAAGACCTGAACTGGAGATCAATAAAAATAATGATGGTGAGTTGAGGGACTTACATAGCCTTCTTCTGCTAAGGCTTCCAAAATAAATTTCTGACTTCTGTGAATCTTACTCTCCTGCTCCTGGGCCA
Source organism: Dipodomys merriami (assembly GCF_024711535.1). Classification (NCBI taxonomy): domain Eukaryota; kingdom Metazoa; phylum Chordata; class Mammalia; order Rodentia; family Heteromyidae; genus Dipodomys; species Dipodomys merriami. Next base: position 59,815,937 of record NW_027206179.1, read on the forward strand.
CTGAATCTCCCTTGGGAATCTGGTTTTGTTTTGTCCTGGTGGGCATCACATTTGCTGCTAATGGGATTACAGTTGCTGAGAGAGGAAACGGCTCCATCTTCCCCGTCGTGTTCTTACTATGATGCTTTGACTCTCCTGTGAATGACAGCAAACATGCCAGTTATCACATATTGTGAGTTTCACTGATTTCCAATCAGATAATCTGATTGTGAATGTTTGGAAATCTGATAGTCATCCTCAATGCTTATTAATTATTATTAAACATGATTACAGTTGTTCCATGAACTGTCTAGCTTGCTCACAAAAGACTAAAAGGCTCCTTATAACATTTAACACAAACCAACATTTATATAAATGTTAGATGTAATTTAACTCCATTACTAAAATGACATGCTATTGACACATAAAATACTCAAATGAAATGACATCTACCTGATTACCTCATGCCATCCCTTTTCATCTTTCTTTCATTTTCTGATTTTCAAAATGTCGAACTGGTCTGATTCCAACAATTGTCCCCAATTGTTTCCTTCAGAAACATTTAGCTGTACCTTCTCCATTGAATCTGAAACTGTTACATAAATGACACACAAGATAAGTGCTAATATTTTAACACCTGATCAGTAGCAACACCAGAAAAAATAGCCCAGATGGAAATGGAATGTGCTAACAAAACCATAAATAAACCCAAGAGCCCCAGCCTACCCTCACATCTTTAATTTGTGAGTTAAGGACGTGGGTGTGGTAAATCAGAGCCAGGCTCTTGAGTGAAGTGGTGAGGTAGGCAAGAGAAGGTATCTTTTTGGTGGCTGCAACGAGCTTCTCAGGCCATGTGAGGACTGCGTATCTGGGTCCAACCCTGTTATTATTGGGATCCCTGTGGTACCCAAAGCAACTAAGGAGCAGAGGCTGGTTCTTGTGTGGGCAGCAGCCCACTTACCTAAATGACTATCAGTGAAGAGATATATCAGTCAAGGCTCTTAGCCAATGGCAATGACCTTGACTGTGACCTCTTCCTGGAAGCCTTTCAGCAGTTGTGTCTTGCAGTTTATTAGCAGCATCCTCATTGTTTTAATACACACCAATCCTTTCCTTGTTCTAGAACTGAATTTGAGTGCTTTAATCTAGAGAAATTTATTAGATATGGTGAGGATTTGCAGTTTAATGTAAAGGTTGGACTGGATAAGCAACACAGAAAAACAGGCAAATTTTCACATATTCTTGGGACCTACCATATTCTTGGGAGGTTGACTGATGAATGAAGAGAAGAACCACTATAAAGCGTGTCACTGCAGAAAGCCTTGTAGGATAGAATTATTCTGACATTTTTAAACAAACACACAGAATAGAAAAAAATAAAAATAAAGAAGAGTGAGGATGATAGGATTGGCAATGCATTGCCTTTAGCTTTAGCCCTTGGGAGACTGAGGGAGAAGAATAGCTTGAGCACATGAGTTCCAAGACCAGCCTTGATGTCAGAAAGAATAAAAGAAAAAGAATGCAAAATTATTCATAACTAGGCATCCTTAAAATAAACAAAAATTTGGACATGTTACCAAGAAAAGAAGGGAACACAACAGGATGCTAAAAACACAATATCTACATGGTGAGAATATGGATGATTTCTGTTATCCTTTTACTTTCCATTTCCTATATTTTCTATAATAAGCAAGAATATCTTTTCATAATGAAATGTAATGAATAACATACACATGTGTGCACATGCATACTTACACATATTCTGAAAATATCATTGAAAAAGAATTTTTAAACTACCAAAGTCATAACTACTTATTTATGATACGGGGTCTGAAATTCTCATCATGACCTTATTTTTCATTGGAAGAGTTACCTTCTGTAAAATAGTTTAAAATATAAAATTCTGTGTAGTAGAAGGAACAAAGATCTATTAAGGCCTCAGTAGGCAAAAGGTACCTGATTCTGTAGTCTGGTAGACTATAACAGCCATGAATCTAAGCATATGAGGGATAAATGGGTGGGTTTCAGTGGAGAAGGGTCCAGGTTTTAGACTTTTAGCCTATGGAGGACATAGATATGCAGATAAATGCCAAAGAGAATAGTGACACTGAAGAGACACTGAAGAGACATTCATGGTGGATAAAAGGCATCTGAGATTTAGCAAATGTGAAGGACAGTAGGAAGAGAGAAATGATAACAAACAAACAAACTTGGTTTTACCTCTTGCCCATATATGATATTGCAGTGAAGCTATTATTCATAAATCTTTGCATGAACTCTTGGTTGTTTCCTCAGGATAGATCCTTGGTAGTGAAAAATACTGCTTGTCAAAATGTATGAAAAACTAGGACTACTGTGTTTGTTAGCTTCTGTTTGTTGTGGTGCTGGAGATCAATCCAGAGCCTCACCCTTGGGTAGGCAAGTGCTCTAACACCAAGCTATGGAATGTTAGCTCCAATTTATGTATTTCCTTTTGAAATGGGGTCAGTTGCCTAGGCTGGCCTTGGGCTTGTGATCCTACCACCTCAACCTCCTGAATAATAGGGACTGCAAATGGGCACCCCCATGCCAGGTGGATCTAGGGTTTTTGATAGCCAATTTGGGTATATTTTTAGGTGTAAAATATCTTTTACTGTTTCCTAGATGCCAAATGGAAGCACCTGGTCCTAAAAAGTTTCCATGAGACTTCCCACATAAAAGCAAAAGCCTTCAATACTAAAGAAATCCCTGCTACCTCCTCTAGCAGGCATGGCTAAGTCCTATGGGCAGTTTTAGAACATTCAGGAGGACTTACACACTCATACAGGAAGTGAATTCAAAGTGACTTATTCAGAGGATGGCTGAGCCACCACCATTCCTAAAACAACCAGCTCTGGGTATCAGCTTGTATTATTAAAGCAAACCTCTTTGTTTATAGCAGTCAAATCCAACTGTCTACCAGGGATCAAATTAACTGAAAATAAGCTCTGGAAGGCTGACAGCTTTAATTGTCATTTAATAGACCCATTTCCTAAAGTCCCTAATATCTTGTGTTGATTGTGATTGCCAGGGTCTCATGAGTAAATCTAATTTAAATTGATGCTCAATTTGGCTAGGATTGAAGAACTACTAGGTGGCAATTGTGGAACAAAACTGGATAAAATTCCTTTCATCTTTTGGTGGTTAAAGCACTTGAACTTTAATACTTAAATACAGCCCATCTGGAATCCTTAAATAGAAAGCTTTAATTCTCAGAGAAAGGATTTGAAGGCCTCTTTGTCTCCCACTGAAGGTTTTTAAGAGGCAGTGAGCAATTAATAAACGAGATCATCTGCAAAATAAAATTCTTTTTTATAACTGAATTTTTAATAGGCTCATATCTCAACCAGAGCTTAGTAGTGCTTGGGATGAAAAGATGCTGGTTACTTGCATGACCTCTGGGAGGACTGTAATCATTAGTGGGAAGGAAATTATAATCCTTCAGCCATTCATGCTTGGAAGATTGCATTCAATAGGCACATAAATTATCCATGTGGTGTTTTTCTTTTGGGGAACATTTAGAAATCACTAGAAAGCATATAATGGATCGATACTGCTATACCAACTGTCTTCTCTCCCTCCTCCCATCCCATTTCTCCCATTTTTTTCCTCCCATTATCACTTAGGGTCATCTCTGTCAGTTACAAAAGTCAGGCTATATCTTGTTCACACAGGAAGTCCCCTGCTTTTGCAGACCTACATGCTGTTTCAGATGCCAGGCATATTTTATATGATGTGTGGTTCCATTAAATCTACACTTGAGATTGAGGCCTGCCATATAAATTAGTGGAGATCCACAGAGACCCACTGACTGAAGGATTACTTTCTTCTTACTGCTGCATTCCAAAAACAAGTTCATTACAAACATGAGTCAGACTAGAGACACCTGCATCAATAGCCATAAAGTGATTTCTCCAACCAATAAAAAATGTGCTACATGATGAAAAATAATGTTCCCAAGTCTCCAACATATATGTTTACAGTGCCAAAATTCTTAGAGATTCTAGATACATAGAAAGTCATGGTTAGACCTGTATGCTGGTGGTTCATGCCTATAATTCTAGCTATTCTATAGGCTAAGATCTGAAGGTCACACTTCAAAGCTGGCCCAGGCAGAACAAACCCTCAAGTCACTCATCTCCAAGAAAGTAATGGTCATGTGGGTAAACCTTGTATGCAACAAAGTGTTATGGTATGCAGGAACGACCTGGACTAGTTAGAGGAGGATAGTGTGGGAAGATAGAAAAAAAATCAGTAGCTAATAGCTAGTGTGGAAAGAAATGAAGATCTGGGTTATAGCTCACATTTTTCAGAACAAAAAAGCATAAATTGTTATTTACATATAAAACCAACAGAATTTACTGTGATGAAATTTCCTACCCTCATATCTGTGGAGTGATTAGGAGGCTAATACAAAAGAACACATTTCCCTTTTGCTTAGGTAAATAGAAGATATAGGAAACAGTAACGTGATTCTGAAATCATTAAACATTTTAAACATTTCTGAAAAAAAAGTCTCTTGGTACAATCCAATGGTGGAGATAGATGTTCCAGTTTCTTTTTCGGAAAGGACCTGTGAGCTTTTGTTCTTTTCTCATTTGAAATAAATTGCATTGACAGTGCAGAAGAGGGAGAAAAATCTCTGAGATAATTGAGTCTAAAACAAGTATTTGCAGAATGGAGACAAAGTTTTTTTGTATAGATTAAAAGATGTGTAAATCAATGATTATGTTAAAGTTTCTATCTGGGAAAAGATACAGATTGGGGATCCATGAGTACAAGTGCCTACTGTGTGTATAGCTGAGCATTCAAGGGTTTCAGGAATATGTATGGCAAGTCCTGCTATGGAAACCCTACCAAGTGTTCTGTGAAATGTTCTGTGAAGGTCATTTGCAACTTTGTGGGTGTTATGGTTTAACTATGAAATGTCTTCCACACAATCTTAGTTTGAACACTTGGTCTCCAGCTGGTTTCACTGTTGTGGGAAGTAGTGGAAACTTTAGGAAGTAGGCCAAGATGGAGGAGGTAGGTCTTGGGGAGCATGCCTTTGACCACTATACTAATTCTTAAAGCCCCTGCCTTGGTCTCTATGTTGTGGCAAAGAAGCTCCTCTGCCAGGTGTTCCTGACACCCTGATATATGTCCAAAATACACAGGGTCAAGCAATCGTGGACTGAACTCTTGAAAATAGTAAACAAGATAAATTCTCTCTCCTCTAACTTTCTTTTGTCAGGTAGTCAGACATAGAGAACAGACTAACACAGTGGGCAATTTCCAATCCTACATGGCCATTCTCCCTCAATTATCAGCATCTTTCTGCTAGAGGATGGTCTCTGGCTATAGAAGTGTTCTCTTTCTGCATCACATTAAGCCTGAGGCTTTTGGGAAAATGAAAAATAATCTCGATATAGCTCTCAAACAACGAGAATACTACAGATGCATCTATTTATAAAGAAGGGGTTTTAAAGCTAAGAAGAAAAATGGTTGGAGTGTTGGAGCAGTGTAGGACATCCTATGTAGAGATAACTTTTGACTTCATCTCTGTTCTCTTATGAAGGGTAGTGTTATTGGATGAACTCTTCAGGGTTTCAATTTTGTTGTACCTTCCTAAGGTCCCACCTCTGAACCCTATAGCTGAATTGAGTTTCCTGGAAATTTATTCTTCTGGAACTTTCAATATGTGTATTGGTAGGGCCATTCAAACCACAGCAGTGAGGCAGTGTGCCTTGTTGGCACAAATGTGGGCTGCAAAATAGGTCTTGACAGAGTTAGTCACTGTAGTAATTCACTCATTATTGTACTATTATTTGACCTTGCTTCTTCACTGTTTGGCTTCCCCAGAACTATATTGTGCTTCCTGGAATTGTTTTCCAAATAAGCTACTTGTACCCTTATTTCAGCTCAGCTTCAGAGGGAACCCAAAGACAGAGGCTGAAAGGATGTTTGGTGAAAGAAACCTGGGAGATACTTTATTAAAAATATTGGTCTTGGGGCTGGGAAGGTGGCTCAGTGGTAGAGTGCTTGCCTCACATGCATGAGGCCCTGGCTTCGATTCTTCAGCACTACATAGGCAGAAAAAGCCAGAAGTGGCACCATGGCTCAAGTGGTAGAGTTCTAAAGCCTTGAACTGAAGAGCTGAGGGACAGTGCCCAGGCCGAGTTCAAGCTCCATGACTGGCAAAATAAAAGGTCTTATAAGTCAAAGCCCAACAAAATAAGTACCAGGAGATGGGTACTTGCAGGTCAGAATTCATTGTATGTACCACAGAATTGAGAAGTATAAGGGAAAGAATCGGCTGAAGAGCAGTGAAGATGTTGAAGCAATGAAAGTGATGACACAGATCAAGATGCATTGGACACATAAACTGTTTTGATAACAGGCAAACTTTCCATTCCATCATCTAAAATTAAGACATGAAATTTAGGTAAGTAAGGGAAGAGGTGCATTGAGAGTGGTGGGTGAGAGTGTTGAAAGTGGAGATATTGATCAAGATGCACTGTCTTCAAAAACGGCTTTGGTGAATGGCAACTCTTTTGTACAACTACTTAAAGATAATAAAAGTATTTTTTAAAACTATTGATCTTGTTTAACATGCATTCAGAGGAATATAAAGCTTAAGAGGAAATGATAATCTTTTATGGAAAGGAGTGAAGTTAAGTCATGAAGAAGAAGGATAGCCAGCCTTGCTTCTTGTCTACTTATAATATACATCAGATTAAAACATTGAAATGGAACCTGGCTCTCAGCTTGGAGGATGGCCTGTGGTGGTTAAGATAGAAACAGGGAAAAACATTTTAGAGAAAATTTCAAGGAATAACTATGCATAGCATGTGAAGTTATTCAATCTTTAGATTTTTCCACCTCAAATTTGTCATTCATCATTATATTCTTTCCAATATCCACATGCCCATCTATCAGTATAATTTTTCTTGTCTCTGGAAGAAAAGCAAGGTGGGGAAATGGGACAAAGAAAACCCAATATGCTTGAGGAATGCATTGACACCATGATGTCGAATGTGTGTTTATTTTTTTCCTTCTTCAAACATCTCAAGAGAGAGAAGTAGAAGGGGAAAAAAGCCTGTAATGACACTGGCTACACTTCAAATTGACAAGGGCATGTTAGGGCTGCTTCTTCTTATAAGTGCCTTAATGTAATTGAATCCTCCTGACATTTCATAATGTCTGTTAATCTAGGCGATGTTTGAAGAGGTTATACTCTGTTCCTTATGCCATCTTTAAAAAAAATTTTTTTCCTGCAGAGAGTTTTTGCAATTTTATGGTTCTATTTTGGATAATATAGGAGGCTGGCTACCTTTCTGGGGCATCTTAGTGAATCTATAATCAAGAGGTCTCAGGTTTGCTTTCAAGGTTATGAGCTGACAGGATAACAGCAGTAGAATGGAAGTGATTTTCCCAACCAGCCTCTCCCACCATCTGACGTGAGAATTTTTTTTTCTAGTTTTCACAGCTGAGGCATTGCTAATTGTTGAATTTACATTAAGATTGTAAGCTCTGGCAAGCCTGAAATTCATTTTGGCTCATTTCCTTAGCCTTATTCCACAAATAGTATCTCCAGACCCCAATGCCAAGGCCAAAGGAGAAAGATCCTGAGCTGTGTAAGACAGAACTTTGGATGTTTCTTTTTCCTTCTAAGAGAAAGAAGTTTATGAGAAAAGTAAAAGAATCCTAAAAACTTGAAAATATTTTCCCAGCAACACCTTTTATGTGTCATTGTACATGAAATGACCTTTATATTCTGCTTAGAATGGACTTGAGCTTATAAAAATTATTTACCAATTTAATTAATTATGAGGGCAATTTGGGCAGAAAGAAGGTGAGTTACTTTGAAGAAAGGGAGGATTTTGAGCATTCTCTTCTATTTTCTCTCACACTGGGTGGGAGGCTGATCAGTATTTAAGTCAACATTGATTCATCAGGACAGTAAAGGTTTATTCAGAATTCATCATGTGGTGATAGCAGAAACACTTCCAAGGGTAAATGAACATTTTTTGAAGGTGAAATTTTCTCCCTCCTTTTGGTTCACTTTTAATCGTAGACAGACTCTCCAGTGAATATTTAGACATTTAGATGGTTGTTGAATATTAGCTGAAATAGTTCTATTCCTGAGAGAGCTGCCAGATTTAAAAAAAAATAAGGCATAATTTGGAACAGATAAAGAGATAAACAGATAAAGAGAAATGTTGAACAGATAGCACAGAAGATCTCACACTCCCTTGCCTCATCTTTCTTTAAATAATGTTCTGACATTAATGTGGTGTCTTTGTGATAATGACTGAA
>NW_027206179.1:63084231-63361731 GCF_024711535.1 Dipodomys merriami
GCCGAGCCCCCCACAAATCTGAAGCATCAGGCATGGTGCCAGGAGTCTTTTTCAAGGGCAAAGACAGTCTGGTATTAAGGATCGGGCTTGGGGAAGTAAAGGTGGGATCTGGCCCAGGTGGGAGGAGGAGGAAGGGCCAGATGGGAATCCAAGGGCCATAAAAGGAAGTGCTGGCTAGAGCAGCCACCCTAGGTTCCCTTCCCCAGCCTTGAGATAAGAGAGTGGAGTTTCAGTTAGACAGATGCAGATTAGGTAACTCCATCTAGGTCCTAGAGATCCTGAGTGACAGCAGAGACAGGGTGGGCTGGGGTGGGGAGAGGAGACGTGATCCAATATCTAATTGTTAGCATTAGAGATTGAAGCCGTGTTTGCTGTGAAGTGGAATCTAGTCACTCTACTGCAAAAGAAATCAATCAAGCAGGCTGTTTGTTCTGCATAACGCTATCATGTAGAACAAACAGTAGTTTGATTGACGGAAGCTTCTGTTTTCAGCTACCCACTTTGGCATTTTGAATGAAGAGCCTGCAATTGTTTCCCAGCCTGGTGGCAATAATCACTTGGCAGTTGCTCTGCCCAGGCCCTCCTAACCCAGGCAAGCATGTTCCATGGCCTCAGTGAGCAGGTCAGGAAGTCACAGGCTCTAGCCACTTCTGGATAGCTCCAAGGGGATTGATATCTCTGAAATAGGATTGCTAACTCTTCCTTTCTCATTTTTTCTTTCTTTCTTTCTTTTCTTTCTTTCTTTCTTTCTTTCTTTCTTTCTTTCTTTCTTTCTTTCTTTCTTTCTTTCCTTCCTTCCTTCCTTCCTTCCTTCCTTCCTTCCTTCCTTCCTTCCTTCCTTCCTTCCTTTCTTTTTTTCCTGGTACTATGACTTGAATTCAGTTTCTCACTCTTGTTTGACTTCTTTGCTCAATGTAAGCACTCTGCATGCTACCTCTTGGAGCTATACCTCTCCTTTTGGTTTTTTGCTGGTTAATTGGAATCTTGGGGATATTCCTGCCTGGACTAGCTGTGAACCTCAATCTTCAGATCTTAGCCTCCTGAAAGCTAGTGTTTCAGGTGTAGTACTAGCACCCATCTGTGAAGTCAATTCTTGACATGCCATCAGGTCCCTGACTGATTTTTGCATTTCAGATTCCTCTTGTGCCTCTGTTTACCAATGAAGAGAAACCATTTATGATTCTGTGGGTCATGGCTTTGGGTTCAGAAAATCCAGTCACCATTACTGCAGAGATAAAAGAACCTGAAATGTGCAAATGACTATAGTCACTCTATAAGCTTTCCTGTGTCCTTGTCTTGAATTCCTGATACCGACTTTTGAGTTCACAGAAAAGTAGCCACCAGGCAGGGGAAATGGGTGAATAAGAGGAAATGACACCTATACTGTAGGCCAGCTGCAATGATGTGCTTTTTCGAAGGTAGAAAAGGCTTGAGGTTGTCAAAGCACAGGGCAAGTGACTGATCCGGGTAAGAGAGAGTTGCTCTGTGACAGAGCCAGAGAGACTTTTCCCAGGGCCACTCAGGGTGGTTTATTTGTATATCTCTGGAGAAGGGAGACCAGGCAGCTGCTTCTTATTGTCTGATTGGTTTTTCAATTGGTGTGGTTTTATTTTTAACATACATCTAGAAATACTTTTTTAGCTTTTGAATTGGTGTGCATTTTGTAATATAAAAGGGTTTCATTGTGATATTTCTATACATGCAAATAGTATACTTTGAACATATTCACCCCGTCACCATGTTAGCAGTCTAATTTATTTATTTGATTATTTCTGGGCTGGTCCAGTTTTTCGGTAGTTAAATTGGAGATAGCAGTCTCACAGACTTTCTTGCCCAGGCTGGTTTTGAATTGTGATCCTCAAATTTCAGCCTTCTGAGTACCAAGGATTAGAATTGTGAGCTATTGGCACATGACTGTCTGATTTATTTATTTATTCATTTATTTATTTATTTATTTATTTATTTATTTATTTATTTATTTATTTATTTATTTATTACCAGGGAGGCGGGTACTTGAACTCAGGGCCTTCAGTTTGTTCATGTGACTGGCACTCTACTTCCAGCCTTGTTTTATGCTGGTTGTTTGAAGATGGAGTTTTGAGGGACTTTTTTTTCCCTCAGGCTGGCCTCTATCCGCAATCCTCTGAATCTCAGCTCCTGAGAGTGGGATTACAGGTGTGAGCCACCAGCACCTACCCCTGATTGTGTTTGAAATGCAAGGTTTCCTCTCTCATTTGACATCTCTGAAAGTTTTGGTTTTAGCAGGATGGCTGAAACCAAAGAGTAGAACTGGTCCCTAATCTGTGCCTGCCTTGTGTGCCCTAGGACAATTTGTTCCCTACGTAAGGCACCTGCTTCTCATCTGCAAGGCTCTGGGAAATGAAGAGATGACTTGCATGTGCATGGGGGAAGAACTTAAAACTCTCTGTGAGACCAGAGAGCCTCAGCCCAAGTACCCAGAGCTGACAGAGATGGTCAAGGCTGGGGGTCTCTTTGAGTTCAAGGGCAAGAAGGTGGGTGCCCATTTTCCTTGCAGATGGGGCAATAGTGACATGGCCTGGTGAAGGAGCACCGAAGGGCTCCTGGATACTGAGGCTCTGGGAAAGAGAAGCCCACTTGAAGTCTCATCACCTGGGCATGTGCTGCCCCAGAATAGCTCTCATGCTTTATGGACAAGAGTCTGAAACATGAGGCACAAGGAAAGCAACAGCACTGCTTGGACTCTTATTATTCTGGTGACACCTTGGGCACGATTATCAGCCTCTATATGTAGTAAAGTTTGGGACAACTTCTTACACAAAGGGCTGGCAGATGGGATAGGTGGTGTAAGAAGTGCAGTTCACAGACTTCAGTATAACATGGGTCACTCCAGGGGTGCGAGGTAGCTAATGGAAAATGATCACTGGGCACTGGTGGTGGTGGCTCATGCCTGTAATCCTCGTTACTCAGGAGGCTGAGATCTGAACATTGCAGTTCAAAACCATTTGGGGCAGAAAAGTCCATGAGACTCAGTTAACCACCAAAAAGCAGGAAGTAGAGGTGTGATTCAAATGGTAGAGCCCTAGCCTTGAATGAAAAAGCTTAGGGACAGTGCCCAGGTCCTATGTTCATGCTCCAGTACTAGCACCCCCCTAAAATATTAAAGAGACCTCTGCAATATAGTAGCTGAAATATGGTAGATTCAGGGAGAAAGGCAAAGTCAACGTTTAGCCAAATAAAATATCAGGAAGCAAGTACTCAAAAGGAGGAGGGTGGGGTAGAGGTAGATAAATGAAGAAAAGAAGGGGAGGCCAGAATGCAGTCAAGAATCCAATGTATAGCCTACAAAATAAAGAAGAGTAAGGGAAAGGGTGGGTAGAGGAGGGGTGGGTGAGAATGTTGAAAGGGGTGACATTGATCAAGAAATACATTCATAAACTGTCTTGTTAAATGGCAACTCCTTTGTAAAACTACTTAAAGATAATGACAGAGAGAGAGAGAGAGAGAGAGAGAGAGAGAGAGAGAGAGAGAGAGAGAGAGAGAGAGAGAGAGAGAGAGAGAGAGAGAGAGAGAGAGAGAGAGAGAGAGGAGCACAAGCTAGATCCTCAGGGCCTGTAGTTTCTGCAAAAGTCCAAATAGCAGAACATAGTGTATAGAGGTTGATCATGGTTGTCTGGGCCTAGCATTGGAGCTCAAAGTACCAACAGTTTCATACCTCAGTCTCAGCTGCAGGAGTGCTACAGAATCAGTGGCCACACACAGGGCTTGGGGGCCAGGGAGATAAAGGCAGGTTGCAAACTCCCCCTTAATACCACTGGCTTTGGAGGAGGCTGTGAACAAGCAGCTGTGGGTCTCCAGATCCCAAATCTGCAGAGAAAACAGGGGAGTATAACTGCAGATCATAAACAACCTGTGTGCTACTTCGCTAGCTATTGTCTGTTTGGCTTGATCAAGCTTAAACATAGCCTCACACTGGCCCACTAGGAGACAAAGGATTGAAAAAGGGTTGCTTCTCCTTTGTTGTTGTGAAGGACAAGAATGGGAAGAGTTGTATTTGGCCATGCTGGGGGGTATGCCTTTGACTACACACTTCTCCCAGCTTTTTTTCCCCAGAAGGAAATAACCAGTCACCTCTCTTCCATGGACCTGCCTTTGAGGTGTGTGGTGTTGACTCTCATTTGGCATACAAAGCTATTTTTTGTCCTCTAATAGGGTTTGTCCTTTCTTTCTTTCTTTCTTTCTTTCTTTCTTTCTTTCTTTCTTTCTTTCTTTCTTTCTTTCTTTCTTTCTTTCTTTCTTTCTTTCTTTCTTCCTTCCTTCCTTCCTTCTTCCCTTTCTTCCTTCTTTCCTTCCTTTCCCTTCCATTTCCCTTCCTTTTCCCTTTTCTTCTCTTCCCTTCCTTTCCCTTCTCTTCCCCTTCCTTCTTCTCTTTAAACAAAAATTGGTGCCAATACCAGGGCTTGAACTCCTTCCTTAGCCTTTTCACTCAAAGCTGGTGCTCTAGCACTTGAGCCACTTCAAGCTTTACTTCAAGCTTCTTGGTGGTTAATTGGAAATAGGAATCCCACAGATTTTTTTCCCATGGGACTTCCCACTTTTTATTATAGATAGCTGAGAAAACTAACTGATAAAAGGAAAGGCTTATTTTGACTCATAGTTCTGGAGATTCCCATCCATGGTCATTTGGCTCTGTTGCTTTAGGTATTCAACCATATAGCATACCATGGCAGGAGCATGTGAAGGAAAGAAACTGCTCACCACATGACCAGGAAGTGACAGTGTGGAGGGGCCTGGAATCTCACTATCCTCCTCAAGACTGCTTTTCCAGCAACCTAAAGACCTCACATTAGACCCCACCTCTTAAAGGTCCCACCACTTCCCCAAAGCCTCTAACACATGGCTCAAGGAATTATAGCAAACTATAGCACAGACCTAGCAAATTAGTGTTCTCTTAAATCCGCTTTGGGAGGCAGGCATTACCCACTCACAGAGCCTCAGCAAGCTCACCCAAGTTTAAGGATCAGTAAGCAACTAAACCAAAAGTTAACCTCAGGACTCTCTCTCTCTTTCTCTCTCTCTCTCTCTCTCTCTCTCTCTCTCTCTCTCTCTCTCTCTCTCTCTCTCTCTCTCTCTCTCTCTCTCTCTCTCCCCCTCTCTCTCTCTCTCTTTCTCTCTCTCTCTCTCTCTCCAAAAAGAAAACCTAAGATTTAGCATGATCAAGATGTGCATGGACAGATCTTCTTCTTTCTGGAGTCTCCAGGAAACCAATTAGCTATGATGAGATTTTAGCCCTTTACCTTTTATGCCAGACCCTAATTTGCTGAATTTATACTGTGTTTATTTCCTATTAGCTCTCCCTGGAAGTTAGCAAATGGATTATGGAAGATCTAGCTTGTCATTTCATTGATGCCACCTGGGAGGTCAGCATGGGGTCACAGTCATGACCAATAAAAAATAATCCTGTGTAAAACCAACCCTGAGGGTGGCTTGCTCAAGGGGGACAGGTCCCCTCTCTTTTCTGAAATACTGATTTTGGAAGTTACTCCTTTTTCAACAGTTTTATTATCTGTCCCTAGACCTCCATGATCACTCATTCAATCTGTTCATTTCCTCTCACTTTATGATATAAGGTGCTATAGTTTGATTATGTCCCCCCTAAAGTTCATGCTGCAAACTTAATCCCCCAATTTACATCAATGACACTTGAAGGTAGGAGCCTTCTGAGGGGATCAGGATTGGATGATATCATGAGGGTGAGGCCATCCAGATGGCATAAATGGCTTTATAAAAGAGAATGTACACTGGTACATTTGCTCTTTCTGGCCATGAGAAGCCATTTACTATTTTATAATGCACCAAGAAGACCCTCATCAGATGTCAAGGCCATGTTCTTGGATTTCCCAGCCTCCGAACCATGAGCTAAATAAACTTCCAGTCCTTATAAAACCACCTGGTCTCAGGTATTTGTTATAACAACAGGAAGTTGGCTAATTGATAAAGTGACAGAGAGAAAAGGAGATTTCGGAGAGGATCAGGAACACACATCAAATTCTGGAGTCTGGGAATAGGACCTCAGGTGGGATGTTATACAGGGATGTCTGTTAAGGACCAAGAAGAAAAAGGTGAGGAGATGCTCTTCAAACTTCAGACTAGGTATCAAATCCCCCAAATGAAAATAATGAGGCTCACAAATGTTCACATCACTGGCTACAAAGCTGTCTCTCTGGCATCCTCATTTTGTGCATGTGTCTACAGATTTGCCTTTGGGACTTCAAGCAAGAGGCGTAGCAGATGTGTCTGGCCAATCTGTGTCCTTCCCTCAGAATTTTTTGGCTGGTGCTGAGAGTTGGGATGTGAATTGGGGGCTGGGGACATACAGCTGTTTGCCACTTAGAGGGAAAAAAGCTAGCTGCTGTAGGAGATGATGAAGCTCATGTGCACAGAGGATTGAGAATCACAGACAGAGGGTCCTGCCTGTGACCCTAGCCCTCGAGGCTAATGTCCAATGATCTGGCTTAAATGATCATCAATCCCTCCCTTTATAGATTATCTTGTTGGAGTTAGAGTTGTGTTTATCAGGCTCAAGAAAGTCTCAGGTGGTAAAATCACTCTATAGAGAGCAACTTATACATAGCCTTTGGTGAGCCAACTATCTGTCAAAGTGGATCTTGCCCCCAATTTGGCAAAGATGAAACTAATGCCCCAAAGAATTAAGTTACTTCATTTAGAGGATTGAATAATTCACCCAAGGTCATCTAACTTGTGGTGGTTTCAGAGTTTAGACTCATGGCCAGATGTATCTAAAGCTTTCTACCACCTCCCTGAATCCATACTTCTTTGTCCACATGTAGAGTTGTGGCTGGGAAGTGACAGCCAAACTTTCACTCAGCGTGGTCCTGAACTCAGCAGTGGGCTGGGAGAGGTAGTGATGTATGTATCTCTTGTATGTGTGTGTGTGCATGTGCTCTAAGACTGGGGTTTGAACTTAGGGCCTGGATGCTGTCCCTTAGCTTGTTTTGCTTAAGGCTGGTGCTCTACTACTTGAGCCATACCTCTATTTCTTGCATTTTGATGATTAATTGGAGATAAGAGTCTCACAGATTTTCTTGCCTGGCCTGGTTTCAAACTATAAGCCTTAGATCTCAATCTCTTGAGTATCTAGTATTATAGACATGACCCATCAGTGCCTTACTATCACTTGTTTAAAGAGATGGCTGTGTCTTCTTTATTCTTATACCACTAGCATGTGGATGAAGCATGTGGATGAGAACCTAAGGGAGACTGGGTCTCTCAGCTGGATAGAGCTGGCTCTCTAATGGTAGAAAAAGCACCATTAACATTGGATCATTACAGTAGACAGAAACCACCTTCTAATGCCTTTAACCTATAGAGAGCATGGGCTTTATTTCTTATGCTACCCAGTACATCATGCTATCTTCCTTCCAAGAAATAACTTCCTTTGCAGCCTAACTCTAGCTGAGACTAAACAGCCTTCTTTGTGGTTTGTAATGTTAAATTTACAGAAAATAAGTAAAAAAGGAAATCTGAATCTGTCACTTCACTTGCTGTCAGAGAATGCCAGAAAACCAGCAAACTCCTGGAGTGTTTTGTGTTTCACCATGATTTAAAGAACTGAAAGATGTGGGCTGAAAAAATCCATTCAAAAGACTGACGACTGTCTGATCAGACCAACTCTAGCTGTTTGGCTCCTACTTGATTAGTTTTTATTTGAGGGGAATAATATATTCAGAAATAACTTACACACCACATTTCCATGATGGAATTTCAATACATTTTTAAATACACATTGGGAAACTGTTCAATGTGCTGGAATCATCACAGGCACGATGCTAATCTTGTAATCATGAGTTTAGATTGGGAGGAAATGGAGAGGCCCTGGGAAAAGCAAATAAGATTGAGGATGTGGTCCCACATACAGAATTATTGTTACCAGAGGACCACAAGTTTTGAAAAGAGAGCCAAGCTCATTAAACATTATAAGCCTGCAGCTTCCTGGTTTCAGATGAAGCCACTGGGTGAAGCTGATTTTCAGAATAAATCAAACACCAAAATTCATAAATCTTTCCATTGGAATCAAGTTTACTGAGATGGACTGAACTGAGTCTGGGCTCCAGATCTATCTGATTATGATTGTGATACCCAAGTTTTCTATAAAGTATCCTCCTCATCCTCACCAGGAGATGGGACCTGATAAGTTCATGATCCAGGAGCCATATTGGACACACAGAGGACAACCCCATTTCATCATAGGGACTCAGCAACCCATCTTTGAAGGGCTTTATTTCCCCTCCTCTGCTCATTGCCTCAGTCCTTCCCTTCCCAACTCATCCTGTCCATGGCTTAAAATTCCATCTAAATGCTAATGCTTCCTAAATTTAAATCTGAAACCCTCTAGACTCAGAGCAACTCTGTTCAATGCATCTACAACTGAGCGCCTGATCTTACCCATCTTATTTTCTATTGCTTTTTTTTTTTTGCTCAGACTCCAAGCCTTGGTGTCATCTTCTGACTATTGGTCTTCTTCCTTAAGAAATAACTTTATTGCAATAAAATTTATATACCACAAAATTCCCATTTTTAATGTGTGTCAATAAACAGACCAGTATTTCCATGAGGTATCAGCCATTACTACTATCTGATTTTAAAGTACACCCCACTTCCCCTCCCCCCCCCCAAATCTATACTCATTGCATCCTTTCCATGTTCTACCTTACCCTAGCCTTTGGCAATTATGAAACCCTTTTCTGTCTCTGTGGCTTGAGGTCTTCATACAAATAAAATAGTAGGTGGTTTTGTGGTTTTGAATAATTCCATCTCTTTATTTATTATAAGTATACTTACTCTTTTTCTTCTTGAGTCAGTTTTTATACTTTGTGTCTTTTTAGAAATGTATATAATTCTTTGTAGGTTGCCAAATCTGTTGGCATTGCAATTGCTGGCAGCATTACCTTAGAATCCTTTTTATTTTTTGAAGAGGGTAATAATGTTCCTTTTCTCATTCTTGATTTTTAGTAATTTGAGTCTTCTCTTTTCCTTCCCTTAATCAAGCTTGATCAAAGTTTATCGATCTGGTTGATATTCTTATAATGAACCACTTTTCAGTTCTGTTGGTTCTGTCTGTTGTTTTTCTATTTTATTTAATCTCTAATCTTTATTATTTACTTCCTTCAGCTTGCTTTGGGTTTAGTTTGCTCTTCTTTCTCAGGTATCTTAATGTGGAAAGTTACATTATTGATTTAAAAATCTTCTTTATTTGCAGGGGCCTTTATCTAGAAACTTCTCTGTAAGGATTGTCTTAAATGTAGCCCATAGGTTTAAGTAGTACATCATGTATTTGTGTTTCTTCTCTTACTTCTAGAAGTTTCTCTTCTACATCACTAAATCCTTTTTTTTCTCTTTTCAGTAGCCTTCAATCCATTATCTAAAACTCTTTGGACTAGATATGTTATGGAATTCGAATAATTTTGAATTTTGGACGGACATATAAGATATAACACCCTAAATGGAGTCTCTGACAGAACCCCCCCCCCAGTCAGACAGGTTTCTGTGGCAAACTCCAAGTGAGATCAAAACACTCAAATAAACTCAAGGAGTCCAGGCTATGTTCCATGGCCAAATAAATCTGGCCACAGTTCCACTAATTGTGGAACTGTGAGGAAGGGGTTGTTGATCTGTGTGCTGGCACTACATCCTCAAACAGGCTGCTGCAAAAACTTCCAGACTACTCTCCCTGTGTCTGCCCTGAACCTCGATGATCTACTTAAAACCTCGTTTAAGTCATTTCATGTCACTCCTGTGAATCACAACTCCAAGTAACATACAAATGCATGACGACAAATGAAAGCCAGTATGAAGGCCTGCATGACTCTCCACAATCTACCTCCTCATGCTTTCCTGATTACCCTCCAATCTCATCTCCTACCGGCCTCCACCTCAGGGTCTTTATGCTTATTGTTTGCATGCCTTCAATTCTGTCTCTCTGCCTCTCTCTCTCTTTCATTTTTAATTTTGCACATAAATGCATAGTGTTTCCCTTCATTTTCTTCCATTTTCTCCCCTTAAATGTCATCTTACTGCGGTCATTCCTAAACCAACCTGTAGAAAACACAAAATAATTTTTCCATAATGTTCAGCTCTTTCCTTACTTCCTGCCTAAAATTTCCATGGAGTGTTCAACCCTGGACTTCCTAACTTTATGCCTTACGGTCCTTAGTAGCATCTGTCACCATTGAGCATATTTGTTAATTCTTTTATTTTGTAATTCTCTATATGACTTCATCCTCTGGATCATCACCTCCATGAAAACAGAGACTTCTATCACTTCCCTTGTCTTTGAACCTGGACCACTCTTGGCACGTGGCAAGCACTTGGTAGATTTGTAGATGGAATGAATGATATAGGCCTGGATCATTCCTAGTCTCACAGAGTAGGCAAATCTATGGCATCAGTTTCTAGGGGTGCCAACACCTTTCCATGGGAGACTTAACCAACAAAAAAAGTATTTTCTTCCAGTCAATGATCAAGGAGGCAGTGGAACTGATTTTTTTTTTTTTATGGGGCTGTTCCTTGGCTTGCACGTGGCTACAGTTTTTACTGTGACTTTGTATGCTCACTCCTCAATCTAGATTTTCCTAGTGTCTTTTCATAGGCTTCTAATCATACTGGATCAGAGCCAACTGGACAATCTTTTTTCTTTAAAGGCCCTGTTTCTAAAATAGTGTCACGCTCTAGGCACTGAGGGTTAGAACTTCAACAGATGAATCTGGAGAAGGGAACACAATTCAACCCTCAACATCCTTTAGTCATTTATACTCTGAGGGATTAGCAAGCTGGTGTGACATTGGTCTCCTCCCTAAAGTTCCTACTTTAGGATGGATGGCTGGTGAAAACTTGGAAAAGGTGATCATAATGATGGATGAAGGATGTAATTAGTGAAACTTCTTTTTGTAAAATCAGAGTGAGTTGCAGGGCCGGGGCATAGCGCAAGTGGTAGAGAGCCTGCCTAGTAAGTCCAAGGCCCTGAGTTCACACCCCTGGTGTCATCAAAAACAAAAAGATTGTATTGTGAAAGGCATGAGAGAACCTAATTTTAAAGGTGGACAGAGCTTGTGGTATAAAAATAGGAAGGAGGGCAAGCAAAATGAGATGGTGGTGTTAATTCCTCCACCAGAATGTTTATTACCTTTCAGAAAGGGCCCACTTGCTCTCCATATAGTTTAAAATAAGAAAATATTAAAGGCTGGGCACTTGTGATCCTAGCTACTCAGGAGGCTAAGATTTGAGGATCATGGTTCAAAATCAGCTTGGACAGAAAAGTTCATGAGACTCATCTCCAATTAATCACTAAAAAGCAGGAAATGGAGGTATGGGTCAAGTGGTAGCATGCCAGTTTTGAACAACAACAACAAAAAAATCCAAGCCAGAACTAGAAGCCTCAAGTTCAAGTCCAGTACCAGCACACACATGCACCCACACACACACGCCCCCCCCACACCATATCAGATATTATTACTGATACTAGTAGCATTCTTGTCTTCTTGAGACTTCTATTCTTTCTGTAGCCCCCTTTCTCTACCCTGTAATACATAGGAGAGGTATGCACCAGGATGTATTTGGCATGTGTGCATGCAGGGGCCTCCATGCTGGAAGGTCCGCTCAGCCCTACACAAAGCACCAGGCATGGTGAAGGCCTGAAGTGTTCAGTTGACTGCAGAGCTCCTCTTCCAGAGAAACTCACACACCTGTGCACGACAGGGGAGAGCCCCCTCCAACGGTCCAGGGCAGGGGAGTGCAGGAGAAGGGCTACCTCTCTGTTGAAACTGGCCCAGAGAAGGCATGCATGAAATGTAAAAGGAGACACACCTTGACAGTGTTGTCGATGGACATAGAAAATATTTTGTTGTCCTCCGAGGAGATGTGGATGTAGCTCACAGGGGCCGTGTGGCTTCTCAGCATACCTGTTGGCTTTCTAGAATGGAAAAGGAACCGATGAGCACAATGCAGGTTGATCTGTACTATCTAAAAATGGAAAACACAACTTGGCTCAGATCTGGCAGTTCTGTTTGGCATGGAGGAGGGTTGTGTTTTGGAATCACATGGAGCTATCTTGTGTGATAAACCCATTAGTGCAACAGAACCTGGGGTGTTGTTTCTCTGACTACTGGTGATACCTGTGTAAGAGGACTCCAGCAAGAGCCCAAGCTGGGACTGGAGTGGTGACCATGTCACCTTTCTTTGTGCAGGTGAACAGTATTAAACCCTGGGCTTTGCAATAGAAGCTTATAAGGAATCCCAGGACCCTTGCAGAAGCTCAGGGCTGGGTGTGGGAGAAGGAGGAGACAGCGAGAGGCACAACCTTTTTATAACCAAGAGTTGGGAAAATTGTTCTCTGTTACTAGACAAATGAGAATCTAAAGAAGTAGAAGTGGGTATAGAAGATAATTGTCTTCTTATTATGTATCTGACACTCTGCTGAGTGTTTCAAGTGGATTATTTCATTTTTAATTCTGAAGTGCTATCTGAGGAGGTAGATTTTCTGGTCACCATTATATATGGGGAAACTGAGGCTCTAGCACCTGATCAGATTGTCCTTGGCTAGGCAATGGGAGGACAGCAATCAGAGCCCATCTGTCTGTACCATCTTGGCTAACTCTTGCATCCCTGAGAGATGCAGGCTTCTCTTGTGTGTCCCCAGAGTGCTATGCCAAGAATATTATGCCACATGTACCATGTGGCTCCTGCCCAGCCCTAACTTCCCACCTCAAGGCAGGAAGCAACTCTCATTTCTCTCTCTCCTCCCCATCTTTGGCATATTGTGATAGAAATGACAAAACTGCCTTTAGACCTCCATTCTTCCATGACCTCCAGGAAGCCACTGAATTTCTCAGGGCTCCAGCTGCATTGTTGTTTGTAAGTGAAGTTGACACGAGGAGCAGAGACAGTGAAATATATGTGTTGCACCGGTCTAGGAACAAAGTAGGTACTTAGTAAAATGGTAGTCATTATTATCACTTAGGAAGTACCTTAGAACATCTGCTCAGCTTGGCTTATCATGAAAAGTCTGTGGCTGATTTCAGAGTCTGATGGCCACACACAAATGGCTATACTATTTGGTACTTGCTACCCAAATGCCATGCTTTCCAGAGCAATCTCCGATTTCTTACATCAAGAAATCATCCTTTACTGGGTACCCGTGGCTCATGCCTGTAATCTTAGCTACTCGGGATGCTGAGATCTGAAGATTGCAGTTCAAAATTAGCCTGGGCAGGAAAGTCTGTGAGACTCTTATCTCCAAAAATCTACCAATAAACTATCAAAAAATGTGGGAAGTGGAGCTGTTGCTCCAGTGGTAGAGCACTGGCCTTGAGCAAAAAAGCTCAGGGACAGTGCTCAGGCCCTGAGTTCAAGCCCCATGATAGACACACAGACACAGACACACACACGCACACACACACACACACACACACACACACACACACACACACACACACACACACACACACTCTCCAGAAATGATACTTCCTTTTTCTGTTAATGCTGCCATATTTAGGCATGATAGCATTGTAAATTGAATGAGACTAAACAATCCACTGAGGGTGTACTTGGGGATCACCTGATGGAGCTACCTAAAAATACATTGATTACACCTCAAAATCCATAACTGTAGTGCTGGTGGTTCAGTGTAAGGAAGATAGCAGTCTGCTGAAAGGAATGGTGCTGAGATATGGATGAATTATGGCTTTACAAGGCATTTACCGTGTGTGTGTGTGTGTGTGTGTGTGTGTGTGTGTGTGTGCATGTGTGTGTGTGTGTGTGTGTGTGTGTGTGTGTGTGTGTGTGTATTCATGGGGGAGGAGAGGTAGGGCTTGAATTCAGGATCTGGACAATGTGCTGAGCTTTTCCATTAAAGGTTAATGCTCTGCCACTTGAGCTACAGCGCCTCTTCTACAGCGCTTTTTGCCGGTCAACTAGAGATAAGTTGCTTGGATGTGTTTGCCTAGGGCTGTCTCCAAACCACTATTCTCAGATCTCAGCTTCCTGAATTGGATTTTGGCATGAACCATTGGTGACTGGCACAAGGCATTTACCTTTGAAATGAAGTGTCATAAAGCTCAAGGAATGAATCTTTAATGTCCATAAGCAGAAGTTTCTTAGGCAGTGTGTATGGGAGATTAGTTTTTGGATAGGGATTATTATTCCATTACTGGATCTCCAGTTCTGCTTTTAATAAGCTTGCTACATCATTGGTACTGTTGACTGGAGAAAGCCATCTTACCTGGGCATATAGGGATTCCAGACTCTAATGATCCGATCCATGCCACCCGTCAGCAGCACGTTCTTTCTCTTGCAGAATGAAAACACTTTGACTCCTTTATAGATGTGAAAAACCATTTGATCCCATTCTGCCCGTTTTTGAGGCACAGCAGGGGAGGCTGAGCCTTCCCTGATTTTGACATCTTTTCCCACATGTATCATCTCTTTCATCTTTTGCTTGACATTTGTCGTTCCCAATGTGCACCCTAAAAATAGTCGCAGAAAACAAAACCAGGTTTTCGTTTTGTTTTGTTTTGTTGTGGGGAGAGGGGGCTTGAACTCAGGGGCTCACACTCTTGCTTAGATTTTTTTTATCAATGTTATCACCCTACCACTTGAGTTACAGCTCTACTTCTGGCTTTTTGGTGGTTAATTGGAGATAAGAGTCTCATGGACTTTCCTTCCAGGACTGGTTTCAAACCACAATTCTTAGATCTCAGTCTCCTGAGTAGCTAGGATTACAGGCATGAGGCTTGTGAAATCGTGGGTGGCTGCTCTCTATGGTATGAATCCAGCCAGAGAGTATAGAGTCATATCTGAATGGCCAGGATGGAATTTCCACATTATCCATGGGCTCTAATCCAAGTCCTGAGCCACCTTGGGTCAATATGTTGATGGTGAATTGAGCTGGTGACCCTGCTCATTTTTCCACAGTGGAAGGGCTATGTTGGGTAGGGTGACTGACTAGTCATTCTGTCCTGCTTTCTTCTACTCCTTTGATATTCAGTAGGAAGGGAAACAGCTTTGAACTTGCAGGTCTGCTGCTGTCAAGCAGAGGGGAAGGCAGATAGATAATTACACAAGATGACAGGGTGAGCTGAAGAATCTGGGTGAGCACTCTAAGTATCAAAAATAAAAATTACAAACAAAACAGCACATGCAGCTCAGAGAACAGTCGGACATGTTTGCCCTTCTTGTGACCCAAAACTTCTAAGCAGGTGTATTACTTCATTTTTTATTTTATTTATTAATTTTTTTCAAGTAAGGGAGAGCAGCCAATTCATTTGCACTATCTCTAGTGTTCTATTTCAATAGAGCCAGACACAGATACAGGTTTATATGGTTGTCATAGAAACTGAGAGCATAGTGCTTCTCCAAGGTCTGAAGGAAGGATGATGAAAAGTTTAAGCAATTGCCATGGAAACCTAACCAACAGGCAAATCTTCAGGGGCTGAGGTCCTGATGGGACATTAATTCTGATAATCCAGTGTGCTACTAGTAACAGGATGACTAAGGTGACACCAACATACTTATGAGCTAATAGCATACCATGAGTTGTCACCTCCTGAAGATCAGACCTTTAATCTGTCTGAATCACGTTAGATTTGGAGACTTCTCTTGCCTATCCTTTCCTGTACTATATCCCTCTTTTCCACCCTAGTTTCCACAGAGTGGCATTGCCCATGGATCTGTGGTCACAAAATCAGCCCACACTTACCATTTGCAAAACACAACACACTCAAAGCCCAGCCTTGGTTTCCCTGTGACCTTGACCAATATAATGTCCCCTTTGCTTATTATATATTAATTACAAAAACTGATGCAAGGGTATCCAGTGACTACTGGTTCACACCTATAATCCTAACTACTCAGAAGTCTGAGATTTAAGGATCATGATTCAAAGCCAGCCTGGGCAGAAAAGTTCATGAGACTCTTATCCCTTGTTAACCAGCAAAAAGCCAGAGTGGAGATGTGGCTCAAATAGAGCTCCAACTTAGAACAGAAAAGGCCAAAGGAGGGAAACAAAACTCTGAGTTCAAGCCTTAGTCCTGGCATGTGCCCGTGCATGCGCGTGTGCACACACACACACACACACACACACTCACACACACATGAATAGAGAGATTGGGCTAAATAAACAACAGTGCTAAGTGGAACTTTAAACTTGAGAAGTCTGTAGGCATTCATATTTTCAGTTACAGTTTTCCTTGCACAGGGTAAGTGCAAAGGAGAGCAGGAAATAAGTAGCTGACTATATGCCAAGTTTTGGAGTTCAGGAGGATGTAAAAGCGGATCTTTTCTGTGTGTGCCAGGGGGCTTGAACTCAGGGCTTAGCTTTTGTTTAGATTTCTGGTTCATGGCCAGCACTCTACCACTTGAACCACATGTCTACTTCCAGCTTTTTTGCTGGTTAATTTGAGATGAGAGTCAAATGAAACTAAAAGGAACAATAATGTTGATTTGGGGGCTAGTCTTTGCTATAACTTGGGTATCTAAGGCTTGAGAAATATTTGTTTGATGGAATCACAACAGTTGGGAACTGTAAGCAATTTCATTGGCCTCTCTTTTCTTGATACAAGAAGGAGGAAGGATGGACAGGCCTCTCAGCAGAATGAGGACCTGGTGAATGTGAACTGGAGAGATCATCCTTTAGAGCTCTGTCAACTTTCTTATTGTACTGGTGTTTCCTGTCACTGTGACAAAACACCTGAATCTATGTACTTACGAAGTAAACAGGTTACTGTAGCTCACAATTTTAGAGACTGAAAACCCAAGATGAGGCATCCCATTTGTTACATTCTGAGGGGACATCACAGCCTGGTGAAGGGCATCACAGTGGGAGCACATGTGAGAGATCAAGTACATGTAAGAGATTACATGTATGAGATCACATGGTGAGATACATGTGAGAGATCGTGTCTAGAGACAGGAATAAGAATGGGGAAGGGCCTGTCCTGCTCTTTGTCTAACAGCTTGATCTTAGGAACTAATCAGGGTCTTATGAGAACTGCATCAATCCCTTCCAAGGTGATGTACCAATCACCTAACCACTTTCCATTAGGCCCCTCCTCCTCAAAGGATCCTGGGTCTCTTAACACTAGTATCTTGGGGACCAAGTCTTCAGTACCTGAGTCTTTATAGGACACACTCAAATCACACCCAAACCATAGCTCCTAACTGAGCTGGAAGGAAAACAGGAACCCACATTACAGGGCTGTTAAAAAGTGAGCCAGGGCTAGAAGTCCCTGTTCTTTTCCCTGAAGGCATTGCTTTTCATCTGCCCAAACAAATACTGAGGCTGCTTCAGCCTCCAAAAGCTAAATCTCAATTTCTTAGAATTTAAACCCATCAGTATTCTAGAAAACCAAATCCCCTAGTTCCAAGAAAGTCTAATGGAAGTCCTTAATAAACATAACCACCACACATTTCTTTTTAACCCTTTGATGATTTAAATGTAGTAAATCAGACATTTATAAAGGAAGCTTTCTTTGAAAGATGATGTGAGTTCTCAGGCTATGAATCAGGGAGCTGGAAAGGGCCTTCAGGAAGATTGCTGTGAAGAAAGGATCAAGGTGGTATTTCACAGGAAGCTGAGACCTTGGCATAAGCATTATTGATTTTCCATGATGTTCTGTGCCAAATGGAATTAGATTTTGAAAGATTAAGAAGAGGAAACTCAGATTTCAGCTTTTCTGGAGATTTAGAAAGGCCCAGACCCAGCTCTGTTGGAAGGCATCATAAAAGAAATGGCTGGCATGCTTACATGAGTGATAACTAATGAACCACTGCAAAGGGTCTTAATATGGTTTATAGGCACCTTGCTTGGTGAACTACAAACAGCAACCCCTTCCCTTTTATGCTATGATTGGGACTTGAACTCAGGGCCTCATACTTACACTTAGCCTTTTCCCTCAAGGAAGGTGCTTTACCTTGAGCCACAACTCCACTTCCAGTTTTTGGTGGTTAATTGGAGATAAGAGTCTCACAGACTTTTCTTCCTAGGTTGGCTTTGAATCATGATCCTCAGTTCTCAGCCTCCTAAGTAGTTAGGATTACAGGCATGAACTACCAGCTCCCAGAAGACACTCAATCCTTAAAGTCCAAGGTGGAATGTGGGATGGTGCAGAGGAGGAGGTAAAAAGGGACCCAGGTGGGTAAAAGGTACATGTTGCTTAGCAACAACACGCTCCTGAGAACTGCATCCTTAGGCATTTCCTTGGGAGTATAGGGCAATCACTCCACATGGTATCTTGAAGTCACTGAGAGATGTACAGTGCAGCTTCTAGGAGAGCATGTCATTTAAAGTAACTATTTTATAAGTAGGAGGAATTTGTGATAAAAGTAACAATAAAAGTGAAGTCTAACAAACATCAAAGCCTTCCTCTCACGATCAGGTATTATATGCTGGTTAGCTATACTGGCACACTCTCACTTTTATACAACACGGTGCAGGAAGCTGTTCACAACACCATCCCAACAGCTCCAACATGACAGCTTTATCACTGTTCCATCATGTAGCTTCATCGTGACAGTTTCATCAAGGAGTCTACATGATAGCTTGATTACAGCTTCATCACGACAGCTACATAATGATAGCTCCATCCTGACAGCTTCATCACAATAGCTTCACTAAAGCTACACCATAACGGCTACATGACAACTGCTTCATCATGGCAGATAAATTACAGCATGCATTACAGCTTCATCATGACAGGTCCCTCAAGATAGCTCCATTACCACAGCTCCATCACAGCTCCATAACAATAGCACCATCACTGCAGCTACAGGACATCAGCTCCATCATGACAGCTATGATGTCTCCAGGTACTAGGACATG
The DNA here is from genome assembly GCF_024711535.1 of Dipodomys merriami. Lineage (NCBI taxonomy): Eukaryota > Metazoa > Chordata > Mammalia > Rodentia > Heteromyidae > Dipodomys > Dipodomys merriami. Next base: position 63,103,103 of record NW_027206179.1, read on the forward strand.
TTCCAATCCATTGTAATCATCACAATTACTATTGCACACGTAGTTCATCCTGGACCAGGCTCATGGTAACCTGTAACATGGCTCATGCCTGCCGGCAACTCAGGACTTACTTCATCACTTCTTTTTCCTGCCTGTCTTGTGGGCTTGGCAGCCAGCACACACACGAGTGTGTTTTGGGGTTCTTCACTGGCTCATTTTCAAAGCTCCTGAGGTTATTCAGGTCTGCAAGAAGTCCAATTAGAGCTCACTAGGCAGCAGCTCAGACCAATTATACTGGCAATATCAACTTCTTCAATAACCAAGGGACAATGATCACATCTTTCCTCTGGGCACAAAGACTTGTTCTGTTTCAAGGCCAGAAGTTCCTTATGCTCAGAGCTGGTAGCTCATTTCCTACCATCCCTGGTAGGAAATGTTCATGGACTCTTATCTCTAATTATTCACCAAAAAACCCGGAAGTGGAGGCATGGATCTAGGCTTTTCTAGACCTGTCCTATGCTGTCCTAATGACCCAGATAAAACCTTAGATCTAGATCCTAGACCTAAGGGGTTTTACCAACCCAAGCCCAATGATGTTAGGTGGTCCACTGCCTTGAAGTTGGTAGGACTGGAATCCAGATTCAATCTCAAACTTTCCAGTGAAGGGACCTGCTCAGCAAACTTGCCATTGCTATGTTTTCATCTATAAAATGGAGATGCGTACTATTCACACTTTACTGCTGTTCTGATCCAGTAGGGTAGTGCATGTGGTTGAATCTTCATCTTGGCTGCAAATCAAGGTTACTACAGAGCATCTGAGCAATGCAGATGCCCTGACTATATCCCTGTGAATCACATGTCCCTGTCCAATCACTGTGGGGACTTTCCAAAGTGGCAAGACCTAGGTTTTATCGCTGACTAATTAAGTCAAACTCTCTGAGGGTAAAACTCAAGTAACCAGATTTTGTAAAGTCCCACAGGTGGTCCCAATGGGTACCTCAAACACAGAACCACTGGAGAATCTGAGATTGCTTTAAATTACTAAGTGTCAAACCATAAAAGCAACCACCATCATGATGGACTTGAAAATTAGAGATAACCATAGAGATGATGATTAATTGGATAGGGCTTCTAACACATTCTCAAGAGCTTCACAAAGTAATTATGAAATTTAATGAAGTAAGCATAAAGTGTTAAGAAGGTATTCAAGGTATTAAACATTAATGTTAAACTGGGCATGGATGGCTCTCATCTGTATTCTTAGCTACTAAGATGGCTGAGATATGGAAGATCAAGATTTGTGGCCAGCTTGGGCTGATTATTCTCCAGAATAATCAGCAGAAACCTGGGCTAGTGGTGGCTCCAGTAGTAGGGCATCAGCTGAGCAAACCCAAGCCAAAGAAGTATGAGGCCTTGATGCTAATTAAGCCTCATTATCTGAGAAAATGAAATGTTTGTATTCTCATGATTCCACAGTATGAGGGTAGAGCTTCTGCATTGGTCAGCTGAAACAATCAGCTTAAAAGGAGATGTGGGCCACAGTTAGAGGTTTCACTCCACAGTTTTTGGGCTGTGGTGATCAGAACAGCACAGTGGGGTTGGGGAATTCCGGTGGAATAAAGAATAAAAGAGGAAGCAGCAGGGATAAAATATACCCTCCAAGGCCACACCCCTCATGACTTACTTCCTCCAATGAGGTCTCACATCCTAAAATTTCTCCTACCTCCCAATAGCCCATGAAGTTATGAGCCCATCAAGGAAGTCATCCACTGATGAGGTTGGAGTCCTCTTGGTCCAAACCTCAGAACACTGCTGCAGTGGGGACCAAGCCTGTGCTGCATAAACTTTCAGAGGATGTTTCGGATTCAAATCATGTTGTAGTTCCAGTGCTGGGCCTTCCCTTTCATACTTTGTGACTTGTGAAGCAGTCACTCTTTACTTCTTTCTGTCATTAGTAAATCTCCCTCCTGTCCCTACTATGGGAAGCATGTTTCCTTTACACTACTCCTGCAGAATGATGGGCACTGTCAGACTTATTATGGTTTTGATGGGACAACATATATGAAGAAGTAACTTAGGGAGAAAGTGTGTGTGTGTGTGCGCACACACACGCACATGCATGTGTGTATGGGACTTGAATTCAGGTCCAGGAGGTTGTCTATTAGTCTTTTTTGTTCAATACTGATGCTTTACCACTTGAGCCACCACCACTCTATATCTGGATTTTTAGTAGTTTATTTTAGTTGAGAGTTTTGTGGACTTTCCTGCCTGAGCTGATTGTGAACCTTGACCCTCAGATCTCAGCCTCCTGAGTAGCTAGGAATACAGGTATGAGCCACTGGCACCTGGATTAGAAAAGGATTTATTTTGACTACTGTTTTGGAAGGTTTTTGGTGGCTTGTTGGGCTCCATTGCTTTTATGTCTGTCCCAAGGCAGAAACATCATGAGGGAAGAGCATGGGGAAGGAAAGCTGCTCACTAAGTGGCAGCCAGGAAGCAAAGAGACAGGAAAGGCCAAAACAAGATACTTCTCCTCAGGCCTCATCTCTTAATACCCCATACAGTGTGAACTCACCAGTGGAGGAAGCCACTGATGATGTTGGTATTCTTATAAAATATAATCACCTCCTAACATTCCCCAATGTGGGGCTGCTTTGCTCCCCTGCCCTTCCTGTGTTAGATTAGACACCTCAAACCCTTTCTTTAGCTTAACTCAGTTTTTAGTTTAGGATTTCTATTGTTGTGGTAAAAGAAAAGATCTGAGCAGTGCTGTAACTACTCTGTAAGGTGGGAGAAAGAGCTGGATTTGTGGGCTATGAGCCACAGATTGTTATGGACACAAAATACAATGTGCAGAAGGCGTAGGGTGGAGCATCATCTTAAGGAAGTATTCTAGTTAGGAAGCTCCAGGGCAGGCAGATGATGAGCTGGAATCTGGGGAATGGTGTAACGTAAAGACATTAGATTCCTGCCTCAAATTTGGACCAGTCTGACCTCTTAAAGTACATCCAAAGCCAGGATGTCAAGTCTTCAGTTTCTTCCAGACCAATGACCTTCCCCCACATTGCATCACACAGAACCACCCATTCACCCCATAGACCCAAGTTCAGCTTGATCAAGTCTATTAATAATTGTAGATGATCACTGGAGAACTATGGCTTGACTATGTCCCTCATAAAAGTAAATGTGTTAGAATCTTACCCTGAATGCATTGGCTCATTCCTATAATCTCAATTACTAGGGTGGCAGAGATCAGGAAGATCAAAGCCAGCTAAGGTACTCCATCTCAATGAGTCAGGTATGGTGGTATATATGTATGATTCCACCTACATGGGAAGCCACAGGTAGGGATATTGTGGTCTGAGTGAGGCTTTCCCTGGGCAAAAACGTAAGACCCTATCTAAAAATTAACAAAAGCAAAGAAAGAGAAAAAGGCTGCAAGTGTGGTTAAAGAGGTAGAGTGCTTGCTTAGCAAGTGCAAAGCCCCGAATTCAAAGTGAAATAGTGAGATTAACAGAGTCTAGAAGATGTCTCTGTCCAGGCTGGCCTCTTACCTTGATATTCCAGATCTAACCCTCCTTTGTGGTTCTGATTTCAGGAGAGAGCCACCAGTACCTGGCTGGAGAGGTCATGTATAACACCAGTGGTTTTGTTATAAAAGTGAACTCTTCTGACCTCAATCAATGCAGCATGAAAGCCCTCTCTAGAATCTGTTGCTCCTACTCTTGGGATTCCCAATTTCCAGAACCATGTTTCTAACACATTTTTTCCTTTATAAGTTACCTAGTCTGTGGCATTCTGTGATAGCCTCAATAAATGAACTAAGATCTTGGGGGCATCCTTAAGACTGAAGGGTGAATTGAAAGCTGAGCGTTTACTTGTCCTTTCTTGAGATTCACCGGCTTCCAGACTTTCTAAGTGTTGGATCATCATGTTTTTTTAAAAGAATATATCATTGTTATTAGTAAGGCGAGGGGCTGCCATTTCATAAGGCAGATAATGAGCACATTTATTTCTTCCTTTTTTTGAAAATGTCAATCCTTCATGTTTTTTGAACTCTTCAATTCCCACATTCCATTTCTTGAATATGCCCCATTAGGATGGTTTTACGTTGGATTCCTGTTCAGTGAAAATCACATGTGGTGTCCATTCAACGGGGAAGTTGACATGATTTGCGTGAATTTTGTTCATATTTCAGTTAAACATGTATCATTCAAGCTCTTGGGGTCTTCTCAATCTCTCTGTTAGGTCTTCTCTCTCTATCTCTCTGTCTCTTTCTCTGTTTCATTTTCCCTTTGTCTCTGTCTCTGTTTCTCTCTGTCTGTCTCTGACTCTCTGTCTGTCTGTGTCTATCTTTCTCTGTTTCCCTCTATCTTTGTCTCTGTCGCTTTGTCTCTGTCTCTGTTTCCATCTTTCTCTCTCTAGCTGGCTCATAGTGGACTTAGAAAACTAAAGCTAAACCAAGCAGATGCAATGTCTGTTTTGAGCCTTCTCAGGACACTAGCAGTATGCGATGCCTCCTGCAATGCAGAAACTATAAAGTTGGAGGACCTTGAAGGATCCCACACCCAGAAAGAGAACATGGTCCACACAGTACCTATTACTAGAGCTGTGGGCTCGTGGTTGGAGCTGGAAATGATGGCTTTCATAGAGTCATAGTAGTTCAGCTAGAAAAAAAAAGAAAGACAGAAAGCATTAATTAAAACGATGATCACTCACCAGGTCAAGGAAGAATACCTGACAATGTTTCAAATTTTCCTTTGGAGACAGACTTCCTGATGGAGAAAGGAACCATTTGTGCAGACATTAGGAACATTGTTCAGAGCATGCTCTCTCGTGGGCAGACATGTGTAGGTGGCCTGGTACAGCACAAAGCCTGTGGCAAATCTTCCCTATACACTGCTCAAGGCTGACAGCAGAACGAACAATTCCTGGGCATCCTGTCTCACAGACCAGGCTCTAAGTCCTCCTGCCAGCTTCAGATGGTTCTGAGAAAATCTGCAGCCCGTAGAACTGCAGGGTTTACAGAGAAAACAATTATCCTTCCCTCTAAATCATCCAGAAATTGGAAACAGTGCTGAGATCAGATTGAGAAGTAGAGACATTATTTTTCCCCTTTCTTTTCTTGGAAATGGAGAGCTGGGCTGTGGATGGTGTGTGGGGGTTGGGGAAGCAGGGTTTATGGGCAGGGGCAGTTGGAATCAGACTCAGATGAAAGGCACCAGATTTGGTGGGAGTTGACTTCTCCTCTCCAGCCACCTTCCTGCACAGTGAACAACTTTATTAAAAATAGGAGCAAATAAGCCAGGTTCACACCTGTGATCCTAGCAATTGAGGAGATTTGGAGGATTGCAATTCAAAGCCACCCCAGATAGGAAAAGTCAAAGAGACTCTACCTCCAATCTACCAGCAAAATGGTGGCTTGGTGGTGTGGTTCAAGTGGTAGAGCACCAACCATGAACAAAAAGGATGAGCAAGAATGAGAACTTGAGGTTACGTGTTCAAGCCCCACTACTATCACATGTATGCACACACACACATGCATGTACACACATTCAGGTATGAGCAGGTAGCCAAGAATGGTGTTGCATATCTTTAATACCAACTACTTGAAAGGCAAAAGGCAGGAAGACTGGAGGTTCATGGCCAGCCCTATCCAAAAAAATTAGTGAGATCCCAACTTAACAAATATGCCATGTCATGAAGTTATACACCAGTGGTACCTGCTACTCGGGTAGAAATGAAAGGTTTGTGTTCCAAGGCCAACCTGGGCAAAGTTAACATGAGACACTATCTGAAAATCAAGCTAAAGCAAAGAAAAGCAAAGCAAAAGGGACCAGGGGCTGGTGGCTAATGCCTGTAATCTCAGGAGTCTGAGATCTGAGGATTGCAGTTCAAAGCCATCCCAGGCAGGAAAGTCCATGAGACTCTTATCTTCAATTAACCACCAGAAAATGGCACTGTGATTCAAAGTGGTACAGTGCTAGTCTAGCACAGAAAGAGCTCAGGGACAGAGACCAGACCCCAAGTTCAAGCCTCATGACTGACAACAAAAGGGCAAGAGGGATATGAAGCTCAAGTGGTAGAGCACCTGTCTAGCAAAGCATAAGGTTCTGAGTTCAAAGACTTCCAGTGCTCTCTCCCAATGATGTTGACACAGATCTCCCCACCTCAACCCTCTATAGAAGGTCACCCCTTGGGCAGCACAGCTTCTGTTCCTTCTACCTTCTGGGTCACAGATGGATGAAGAGGGAAAGCAAAAGGTAGGCAAACTGGGATTAGAACCTGGGTATAAATTCTAATCTGAACCAAACCTTGCATATTCAACAAGAAGCAAGGCTCCTTTATTCTCAATGGACAAGCAGAAATGGGCTGGAAGAATCTTATCAAGTGACAGGAGTGTTCTAAGACTGACTCACAGTGATAATTGTATAGCTTATAAGCTTACCAGCAATAAGCTGTGCATGAGAGATGAATTTATGTACATTGTAGTTTCTAAAGCTAAAAAGAGAAATTTATTCCAAGTGCCATCAAAAGGTGTTTTCTTTTTTGTGCTGAACTATTCGATTTGTCAGTGCTGAGGGTCAAACCCAGAGCCTTGCATATGCCAGGAAACTACTTCAGAGAAGTATGCCTTGCCCTTGGGTTTTTAAGACAGAGTCTTCCTGTGTAGCTCAGGTTGGTCTTGAACTGGTGGCCCTCCTGCCTCCTTCTCCTATACAATAGGTGGCATTACAGGCGTGCATCTCACCTCCATGCCTGACCTCTTTGTGCTTTCCTGATTACTCTTCGGTTCTACTGTGGGATTGGCATTTGCTTTCCTCAGTTTGTGTTTGAAACATGGTTGGTCTTTATTTTCAGACAAATGCTATTTTCCTTTTTCTCTGTCTTTCTTTCTATTTATTTTTAGTGCCAGTACTGGGGCTTACTGCAGGACCTCAGCACTGTTCTTTAGCTTTTTCCCTTGAGGCTAGTGCTCTACCACTTGAGCCGCATCTCCACTTCCAGCTTTTTGCTGATTAATTGGAGATAATAGTTTTCCAGGTTTGTCTGTCTGGGCTGTTTTTGAACTCAGCCTCTGATCTCAGTCTTCTGAGTACCTAGAATTATAGGCGTGAGCTAATGCTATTTTCTTAGTCCAATTTTTCTTCTCATACATTTTTCTGTTTTTACTCATCAGATAAGTTTGCTGTGTTTTCTATTTTCCCCCCTCACTCAATAATAGCTCTTAACATTCTTTTTTTTTTTGGGGGGGGGTCCGGTCGTGGGTCCTGAACTCTGGGCCTGGGCGCTGTCCCTCAGCTCTTCAGCTCAAGGCTAGCACTCTACTATTTGAGCCACAGCACAACTTCCAGCTTTTTTCTTTTTGCTTATGTGGTGCTGAGGAATCGAACCCAGGGCCTCAGGCATGCAAGGCAAGCGCTCTACCACTGAGCCACCTTCCCAGCCCCATCTTAACATTCTTTCTTTAAAGAAAGCTGTTAGTTTTGACGGTTCTCTACTTGGATTAAGCCTGATGTATTTAGGAAGGGGAAGAGTGGAGGTCAAGAGCCTGTGCTCCTCCATGGAGATGTGACATCATCACTGGTGTAGCCTGAGGAGTTCTGCTCTGCATCTTGTCCTGAGTTCTGTCTATGGGCGGCACATCCTCTCTACATTTGATTTCTAGGCTCTTTTAACATTAAGGATGTGCCTTGCTTTCTCATGAATCGGACAAACATCCTTTTAGTTTTTTGGAATCCATGGTGGATTCAGTCTCCATTCATGGATCCTAAGAGACTGGCTACTTGAGCAATCACAGCAGGAAGCTCACATTCTAGAAGCTTCACCAGCTTCTAGAAACTGTTCACTATGATGCTTTGCATTTCATGCAATCATTCATTTTATATTTGTTTTGAGCGAGGTTGATGGATTTACCTCCAGGCCAGTGATGACTTACTACATACTTATTTGATTGCTTGGGTGAGTCACCTGCAGAGAGTGGCAAGGGCAGCCTGCTTTACTTTTAATTATCATTTGGGCTTGTTTTACCTGAGTAACCCAGTCTCCATGTACTTTCCATCGGATGTAGTTTACATTTGGAGAGGTCAGAGTGGTGCGAATAGTAATGGTTGGCATGTTGTCGACTTTGGGCATCTTCTTCCAAGTTCTAAGGAGGAAAGACATAAAGACCTCAAATGGTAAGAACAGCTGGAGCTCTGGCCTGCTGCTTCTTCCAAGCAGCAATTTTCTTTCCTTGGACCATCTTTCCAGTTGGCATTTCCCTCAGACCTCCTCTTTTTACTTCCAATTCTCCCATTTCCCAAAGCCTTACCAAGCCCTCCTATAGGGACTTGGCTGAATATACCAGGCCATCTGAACACCCTCTATAAAAGTGGAGCATGGAGCTGCTGTTCCCTTCCCACGAGGTGTATATTATAGCCTGAAGGCATAGGTGCTTCTTTTAGAGCCTCATGAGTCCTGGGAAGGAGCAAGGGCTCAACAAATCCTGATTGGATGAGAACTCCCAATACCACTCTTGGTATGTCCTAGCCAGGGCCTGAGCAGCCTTGTAGCAGAAGATAGGGGCTTTCCTAAAGAACAGAAGCTTCCTCAGAACCATCATGCCTAAAGGCAGGAGAAGGCACGTGAGCTCACATGCTCCAAAAACTCTGGAATTATTGAAAGCCACCTTTGGATTGGATCCCCTATCTCGGAACTTAGGGGCAGAAAGGACTCCTGATAGGCTGGAGGCTAGAGCAACACAACTCAGGCCATAGCATTTGGCACCTGGAGCCCACTGGGAACAAGATGGGCATTTCTTCTTGAATCATTTCTCTTCTCCATGTCAGAGCCAGTCCTAGCCACCATCTTCTATCCTTAACTATCTAGCCAGGGAGTCCTTACTTCCCATCACTGGGGGCTCTAGGTTGGGAAGGAATAGAGGCTTGCACTTAGTTCTAAAAGAGCAAGACTGGCCCCTTCTCAGGCTCTCTGTCTTGTCACACAATCCCTCCCTCTCATACACACTCTGCCACATCATTAAAAAGTGATGAAGCTCAGAGAAGGAGGCTGTGCCATACTGTCTGGGCTTCTAGCTTTCAAAACTGAAGGAACTGAAGGAACCTCTTGCTTTCTAAAATTCCCAGACTGAAGAATTTTGACAAAGCAATGGAAAAAAAAGACTAATATACCAACAGGTAGCCTATAGCTGGCTAACGAGATAAAGCAAAACCAGCAGAGGAACTCAGAGAAGTTCTTTTCCATGAAAAAATGTGAAATTTGGTGATTCAGTCCCTCAATATCACCAGCTCCCCCGTTTCTCAAGTGTGTGTATGGGGGGAAGGTGTCTGTTTCTATTTCACCTCTCATCTGGACAAAGATTCTCAGTTCCTAGTGAGACATTCATGCACCGCTGTCTTTTGTTTGATCCAGCCTTGCTAGATTTTCTCACATCCTAAAGGAATGACAGGAGCAGGTGGAGGGAGTCAAGTTCTATCCAAATAGATTTGTCAGATTCTCTTACATCTTTGAGACACTTTTCCAACAGGCCCCTCTCTGCCTGATCAAGTCCTTTACTTCTGTTTTATTTCCCACACAAGCTCCTGCAACCTCTTCTCACTAGCCAAAAAGAAAGAAGTGGTCATTTAAAATTTAAAAGTGTTCCCTGGAGTTCTATCTCTTGGAATATAAATGCTCTTTTCAAATCAGTTATCTTTGACTCTGATCACCATCTCCATCTCCTTAATTCTATAATAGTCTGGCTTTGAACTTTATCGTCTTTCTTCCTGGAAATGGCCAGTCTACTTGGAATATTCATTTCTCAGGGAATTCTAGAGAGGGTACTAAAGAAAGAGAGAGTTCTACTTCTGCTCAATCCAAGTTAGAGAAGATGTCTACCAGGACTCTTTTCACTGAGAATTCTTTGAATCTACCACTTAAACACTTCATTATATTATGCATAATCTGAGCTCAGAGCAATGTTCAAATCCAAATATCTCTGAGAATATGTGGTGATTTTTTGTTTATTTCATCTCCCCCATATAGCTTGAATGTTTTTGTGGAGAAAAGTCTAGAGGAAGAAATGACCTTTGGCCGAGCATTTATCTCTCCTGGTTCAGTCATTAGAAAATTACAAGTGACAAGAAATCAGCTTGTAGGAACTGCCTCCTAGTACCTTTATAGAACCATAGAAAGGGATTAAGAATTCTCTTTTGATTGTAATGCATCCAACCAATATGTTAAAACATTTCTGAAGATAAGAAAAGTTAGTCCATAGTCAGGTGCCAATGGATCATGCCTGGAATTCTAGCTACTCAGGAAGCTGAGACATGAGGGTTGTGGTTCAAAGCTAGCCAGATCAGGAAAGTCTGTGAGACTTTTATCCACAATTAACCACCAAAAAGCCAGAAGTAGAGGAATGGCTCAAGTGGTAGAGCACTAGTCTTGAGTGAAAAGTCTAAAGTACAGTGTCCAGACCCTGAGTTCAAGCCCTAGTATTAGCACAAGAAAGAAAGAGGGGAGAGGAAAGAAGGAAGGAGGGAAGGAAAGAAGGAAAGGAAGGAAGGAAGGAAGGAAAGAAGGAAGGAAGGAAGGAAGGAGGGAGAAAGGAAAGGCAGTCTTCAAAATCAAACTAGAATGAACTATGGACTACATTAGATAAGAAAATAAATGAGGAACACTCATGCAAGGCAAAAAGACTATTTTCTGAAGGACATTCCTCACCACTTTCTCAAGCATAAATCAATCATTAAAGGTTGAATGATAGATGTGACAGAGGTTGGTAGGGACCGTATAGTGTAAATGAACTTAACAGTATACTGTGAACTACTGCTGACTGAATAATGTGTCAGAAAATAAAGCTTGCCTAAAATTATATTTGGTCAAGGGAAAAATAAGATATCAACAAAGTTACTTTTTCCACTGATGAAAAAAAGAATCATCATATGCAGTACATCTGTTTCTATAAGTAGTCCTCCAGCCATTTATTCTGTAACAGGTTTCGTTTTGGACATTTTTATAATGCTTAACTAATTACAAACTGAAAGTGAAATTCCTTGTATATAAGACCTGATGAAAGAGCTAGCATCCATCCACCTACCTGTAACTATCCATCATCCATCTTTCATCTGTCTTTCCTCCCTCCAGCATTCTCCTTCCATCCACTTTATCATCATCCATCTATCCATTCATCCATTCACTCATCCATCAATCCATTTACCCATCATCCAAAATTTAACAGTTACTCATGAATAAAGTTCTAATTCCTATCCTGTCGAAGCTCCTAGTTTGGGGAGAGAGACAGATTCTTGACAGAATGTACTTGTTCAGGGTTATGACAATAACCATGCACAAATCACTGAGGATGCATGTGTGCTGAAGAGAGAAAGGCTTCTCCAATGCGAAGATACTTGTGGAGGCCCAGCAGGGGAACCACTGCCAGGCAGATGCTTTTGGACATGAGAGATGGGGATGCTTGTTAGGAGTTTGCCTGTTTTAGCGCATGGGAGTCATCAGGAGTATAAGGTACCATCCCAAAATGAACCAGGGAAATTAAGCAGGGCTTTCACTCTAGAATGATTTGTGGATGCCACTTATCTTCCAGCTAGAGAGTCACTGATGGAGAGAGAGACATCATGCCACCTATCACTAGCTCCTCTGCTACCTCTTGGCCTGGCTCACCATCACCATAGAGTGACCTTTCAGAAGCTAGAGCAAGTCATACAGGGGCCAAACTCTCCAATGGAGACCTCACCACAAGCTCTGGGTCAGCTGACCTTCCTTAAAGCTCTGATCTCACGTCCTCATTCTCAGAGTGCACTTGTGCTGCCCCCAGCCAGCTTGCTGTTGTTAACCCTCCAATTTGCTCCATCTGAGGGCATATCTCGGACTCTTCCCTCCCTCCCTCCCTCCCTCCCTCCCTCCCTCCCTCCCTCCCTCTCTTCCTCCCTTCCTTCCTCCTTCTATTCCTTCCTTCCTTCCTTCCTTCCTTCCTTCTTCCCTCCCTCCCTCTCCCTCTCTCTGTCTCTCAGTCTCTCTCTCTCTCTCATTCACCCTCACTTTTTTTCCAGTTGTGGGGCTTAAACTCCTGGCCTGGGCGCTGTCCCTCAGCTCTTCAGCTCAAGGCGAGTACTCTACCACTTGAGCCACAGTGGCACTTCTGGTTTTCTGAGTGGTTTATTGGAGATGAGTCTCATGGACTTTCTTGCCTGGGCTGGCTTTGAACCAGATCCTCAGACCTCAGCCTCCAGAGTAGCTAGAATTACAGGCGTGAGCCACCTGGCTGTATCTTTTCTTTCTGCAAAAACGCTCATCCCACAGGAGAGCTTACTTCCTACCTCCCTTGATCATCTGCCAACCTCTAATTAGCACATATTGGCTGCCCTTTTGAAAACTGTACACCCATGGGCATGTGTGTAAGATTTGCACAACCTCTTACTTGACTTTTTTTTTCATAGCATTTGTCAACTTTGAAAATATCAGACGACTGAATGTTGACATTTTCCCTTACTCTAGACTATTCTGCAACTCCATGACAGTGAGATTTCTGAGTTTTGTTTGAACTCAGGGCCTTGTGCTCAATAGGCCAGTGCTCTACCACTTGAGCCACACTCTCAGCCTGAGACCTCTGCTTTGTTTGCTGATATAACTCAAGTAAGCATGCCCATATGATGGCAAATACTCACACATAGTAGAGGGTCAGTCAATATTAATGAGGGAAAACAAGATTAGACACTTACTTTGTTTTACAAGGAAAATAAGAATGATGTAGGAATTTGATATAGGGACTGGGGAAGCCAGTTAGAAGTCTGTGACAATGATGATGATGATGATGATGACAGGCTGAATGAGGACAGTGACTACAGGGAGGAGCCACAGATTGGAGCTATTAAGGAAATAGAATAGTCAGGACTTGGTGCCCCTGCTTGGAGCTAAGATGACTTGGTTGACACAGGCAGCAAGGGGCCAGAGGTGTCATTCACAGAGTTAAGATGAAGAGAGGAGAAACATCATCATTATTATTATTATTATTATTATTATTATTATTATTATTATTATTGCCAGTTCTGGGGCTTGAACTCAGGTCCTAAGCATGGTCCCTGAGCATTTTTGCTCAAGGCTAATGCTCTACCACTTGAGCCACAGCTTTACTTCTGCCTTTTTCTGGTAGTCACTTGGAAATAAGAGTCTCACAGACATTCCTACATGGGCTGACTTTGAATTGCAGTCCTCAGAGCTCAGCCTTTTGAGTAGCTGGGATTACAAGCATGAGCCACTGGCACCTGCAACATTAACTTTTGATGGATGGCAAACACAAGATGAGCATAAATTTTGAAATCCTGTCCATTTGTTCTCTGTGGGACAATTGAGTGGATGCATATTATAGTGTGTCTGTTGATTTTATGATGTTTTTCCCTAGGGAAGACAATCACTAACAAAAACAATTTACTTCGAATTTACAAAAGGAAAGTAACCTGTTGACATAAATTACTGCTTATTCTGTAATCATTGACCTTCCTCATGGTCTTATTTGAATCTTAAAAGAAAAGAAAGCTGGGCACTGGGCACTCATGCCTTTAATCCTAGTTACTCAGGAAACCAAGGTCTGAGGATCACAAGTTGAAGCTAGTCCAAGCAGAAAAGTCCATATATCCAATTAACTACCAAAGATTCAGTAGTGGAAGTGTAGCTCAAGTGGTAGAGCTTCAGCTCAAACCAAAAAAAAAAAAAAAAAAGTCCAAGAGACTCTTATCTCCAGTCAACCAGCAAAAATAAGCCAGAGTGGAGGTATAGCTCAAATGGTAGAATGCCAGCCTTGAGCAAAAAAGCCAAGAGTGTGAGGCTCTGAGTTCCAGCCCCAGTATGACACACACACACACACACACACACACACACACACACACACACACACACACACACACACACACACACACACACACACCACTATAAAAAGAAAAAGAGACCCTGGTGTCTATAGGAAAACCTAAGTCTGTTTACCCATGTCTTGTTTCACCATGGCCTTGGAAAGAGTGTGTCTGCCCCATCGTACCCTCAGAGTCCTTCTGATTCCCTAAAATGAGTGTGGCCTCCACCACAGATGGAGCCAACACACTGCAACCCAAGCCTGGGGAAACCATTAGCTTTAAAAATACTAAAAGAGCTGGCAAGAATCTGGCTTCTCTCCAGTTCCACAAAGCAGTACCTCCTCTCATGATAAACTCGGCCCACTTACTGAGAACTCAAAAACTTCCCTTCTCATGCTTCATGGTTCCCAGATGGCCACCAGCTGGTCAGGGCTATTTCTTGCACTCAAATCCCTTTCTCCATTCTCTTTGGTTTTCTTTTTGATCCCCCACTCCTGTTCCCCTCCTCCTCCACCACCCACCAGCCTAAATCCCTCTTTGGAAGAACCTATCTTCCAAGAAAATCCTGAGGATTTTTTAGAAGTATTACTTCCTCTTTTTTTCTGATTGTTTTAATTTTGGACTGTCAGCTGCAGAGCTGAGCAGAGGTTTCCCACATCCTCTGCCCCGCTTTTCTGGTCACCAGAGGAACAGCTGTCTCTGAACACAGACACAAGGATCAAAACGGACTATTTGCTGATCACACTGTGGGCCCAGCCTTCACAGAAACACACTTGGGGCTGCCAGCTGTGTCCCTGTGGCTTTGACCTCATAGCAAGGGGGGCGGGGGATCTCTGCTGCCTGCTTCCACTTGGCTGGCCAGAGGGAGAAGAGAATGTGGTGATTGATGTCATTGGAGCATTTTAAAAAATATATACATTCGATCTTCCTCTGACTAGATTATTATACCATAATCTTGGTTGTTGGTAATAGATGGTTTTTCTTGATTTTCCAGGTAGCCAGAAGCTGCTTTGAAATGACAAGCTGTAGAAGAGAATGTGATATCTGCAACTTCAGCGGCATCTGGGAAGTCAGTAAGTGTGCACCCATGGGGGTTTTTGTGAGGTCCCCTTGGGGGCCTTCACACCGGGAGGTTTCTGTGTAGAGTCTGTTCTGCCTGGGGGTTGGTGAGAGACCTCTGTGAGAGGAGGGGGCTGCAGCATCATGTCTGTGCTGTGTGTGTACAGGGACGTGTAGAGGTGACTCTGTGTGCACAGGGGATGTGTACAGTGACCGGGTATACACAGATCTGTGTGTATAAATGTGTGTGTGTGTTAATAAGAGATGTGTGGGGGTAATGATAAGTATGTAGATGAAAATGTGTGTGTGAACACAGGAAAACTGTGTGTACACAGGAGCAAGTGTGTGTGTATAGGTGTGTATACGCACGTGCAGGTGTGTTGGTGTGTTACTGGGAAGGGTCTCTGGAATGTGTTGGTGGCATGTACCTTGTGTGTCAGGTGTCACTGACAGGGGACTCTGATCTGTGGTCCAGGTTCAAGGGGTGAAATTACAAGATGCTTTTGGACATATGGCATGAGAGACTCTGGAAGACATAGGAGGGAGGTGTCAGCCACGGAAGGTTTGGGTGGGGTTGTTGGCCATGGAGGACATGGACATAGCAGACCCTGGACAGTGTCAGCTGTTGAAGATCCAGGTTAGGAGTGTCAGCTGGGCATTTCAGTGGGGGTGTCCACTGGGGAGGATCTGGGCAGTAGCGTCTTACAGGGTGCTGGCCTGGTACTTTGAGATGATTTGGGGGGTGGATTCCTGAGTGCTATGTGGTGTGAGGATGTTTGTGTGGATGACAGTGGGTGTCTGTGCAGGCAATGCCAGGGGCTGGGAGGAGAGCTTCTTCAACTTTCTGTGGGTGATCTCCTGTGTACAGCTGTGCCTGTGATCTCCTAGTTCACAAAGGACCTCTCAGCATCCTACCTGCAAGCCTGCCTTGCTATGTCATGGTGCCCTCAGTGAGTGATCATGGTTCACCCAAGGTCCCACGCCATAGCAGCTCTCTCCTTGAAGCTCTGAATCATCAAAGGCTTTTTTCAGAAGTCAATGGCCTTCGATGGACAGCTTGACCCAGGCAGCAGCTCCTCCCAGAGGACGTCGGAGGGGAGCCACTGCTGATCCCTTGTGGACATTCAAGTGTCACCGGTGGTGATCATACCCATTTCCAGGGGGCCTACTAACACCCCAGAGGATGTCTCAGCTCACAAGAGCTGGAACTTCCCTTCTCCAGATCCACAGAGGGAGCTCCCTCCCCACTGATCACTTTCCAGAAGAGGCCCCGGAGCTTCTGCTCAGTCTCCAGAGGAAATCTCCTTCCCCTTAAGAAGAAACAAGATGTTCCAGAGATAGTGCTTTTATAACTTTATCCAGCAGCTGAAAATCAATCAGTGATGCTTTCCTTTACTTCACAGGAATCTTGAGTCTCTCCATTAAGGGTTGTGTGTGTGTGTGTGTGTGTGTGTGTGTGTGTGTGTGTGTGTGTGTGTGTGCGCGCGCGTGCGCGCACGCACGTGCCTGCGCACGTGTGTGTCTGTGTATGTGTCTGGTAATGGAGCTTGAACTCAGGGCCTGGGTGCTGTCCCTTAGCTTTTTCACTAGAAACCAGTGCTCTATCACTTGAGCCACAGCTCCACTTCTGACTTTTTGGTAATTAATTGGAGATAAGGGTCTCATAGAATATCCTTCCCAGGCTGGCTTTGAATCTCAATCCTCAGATCTCAGCCTCTTGAGCAGTTAGGATTACAGGTGTGAGCCACTGGTGCCCAGCCCAAGAGATCATGTTGAACAATCTGAAGTTGCATTGACTGTGCAAGGTCAATGCTTAATATTAACAAGAAGAGCTGGTGGGCTTCTCTAGGAGGCAGCTTGTATTTGCCCCCAGGTTCCCAGCTAGGGAATCTGAAGGGCATCATACTCTGCTCAGGCTCCAGGGTAGAACTGATCACAG
The DNA here is from genome assembly GCF_024711535.1 of Dipodomys merriami. Classification (NCBI taxonomy): domain Eukaryota; kingdom Metazoa; phylum Chordata; class Mammalia; order Rodentia; family Heteromyidae; genus Dipodomys; species Dipodomys merriami. Next base: position 63,119,924 of record NW_027206179.1, read on the forward strand.
AGCCGCCTGTCTGCCATCATGAATACTCCTCAGGCCTCTCCATCCACGGAGCCTTGTGGGTCTCTGTGCTGCCTCCTGTGCATGATGTGCAATATTTCAGGAGTCATCCAAAGGTACAAGCAAAAACAAAAGTTCCTAGTAGCAGGTGAATGGATTTATTATGGTCTGAGCAGGACAACTGCACAGCTGAAGGTATCTGAAGGTTCTGCACCCTCAGCTCCAACTAACCACAGATTTAAAAAAAATATTCAGGAAAAATAATTGTCCCAGCACTGAATGTGGATAGATCCCTTCATTTGTGATTATTCCATGAATAAGGCAGTGTAACTGATTTTTCACATAGCAGATATTAGAAGTTATCCAAAGATGATTTAGAGGATATGCAAACACCTTGCCATTTTAGGTCAGGGCTGTAGAGGAAGCACCTGTAGATTTTGGTATGGAGTGGTTTAGACACAATCCCCTGAGAATATTGAGGGACGACTATACTTCTCTGTAGGGCATCTAAATAATGTTAGGTCTATAGATTGAATTGAAACTATAGTCATTTCAGTCAGTCTTTCCTTTCTGTTTGAAAAAGCATTCTTTCTCTAGCATGAAAGCCAAAAGCCAAGGGTTGTTATTTGCTGACTTACCTTTCTATTCATTTAGGAAAATCTCTCCAGCTCCTAAGAAGCAGCCCAGGAAGACACGTAACTCCCTCCCACACCCTTGTCCTGCCAACACAAGGTAGGGTTTTGGTAGCCTCTTGGCAAGTGTGGATTTGCCATCTGAGCTTCAAACCCTGGAACACTGTGTGCATCACCTCATGGTGGTGAGTTAAGTGACTAGCCTACCCTGGCCCTCCTTCTGTACATACCTGAATTACCTCATGTGGATCTCAGGCCCTTTTGGGTGGAGATGAGGTAAAGGCCTTATTGTTTTCAGGTTATGAGTAAGAACACTGAGTCAGAGGCAAGTACCTGGTTAAAGTCAAGACTCAGGGAAAGTTTGACCATGGACCACACCTTTGAATGGGTGCACCATATCCTCTTACTGTTCTGGTTTGGATTCAGAATGTACCCAAAGGCCCACATGCTGAAGGCTTGGTCTCTGGCCCAGGGAACCATTGGGATGTGATAGGTGGGACCTTTAAGAGCTAGGACTTATGGGAGGAAATTGGGTCGGGGGAAGCGGGCGTGCTGTTCAAGAGGACAGCAGAAGCCTGGCCTCTTCTTTTCCTATCCCTCTTTTTGCTTCCTGGCCACCATGAGGTGAACAGGCCTTCTCTGCCATAACAATCTCTGTGTCTCTGCAGATCAAGTGACCATGGCCAGATACCTCTGAAACTGAGCCACATAAACACTTTTTTCTCAAGTCAATTTCCTCTTAAGTCAATAAATATATGCCTCACATACACTCCCTCTCTAACAATTATGAGCTGAGTGCCCACTAGGAAGCAGGTGCTTTTCTGCCTGGTAGTGTATACTCCATTAGAAAATGAATCCATGTCTACACAATCTGGTGTTAAGGTGGTGAGTGGGAAAGGCCCTGGTGTGGTGCAGACTATGAGCATTACAGAGGGAGGTGTGTGTGCTGGGCTTAGAGAGACTTCCCAGAAGAGATGCAGAATTAGATCCAAGCACTGTAGGGGAAAGAACTTCAAAAGACTGGGAAAGAGGGAAAGATTCATTTGTAGCGTGAAGTGAAGTTCAAGTAGCCCATAACTAACTTCTGAATGAGGTAGAAGTGGCATATGGCACTGACAGTTATCACCTCTATAACCTTTCTGCACAACCCCTCCATCCAGTTGGCTGCCTGAATGCAGATGTCTCAAACCTTTAGGGCCACTTGGGTCCCTGAATCACCACATGGAGCCCACCCACCAAATGCAGCTGAAGACCTGTTAACTAGAGTGGGGAATAAACTTGTGTTTTAAGAAGCCATTGAACTCGGGAGATTATTTGTTATGAGATTTATTAACCATGACTTTCAAAGGCCACCTGGTGATTATGTTTTATCTGACCCTCTGAACATTTTATGTGTGGTTGGAATGTTCATCCTGACCTGTGCTGGGATGAATTTTGTTTTCACTCATCTATCCCTGGGACCAAACGATGTTCTGTGATGTCACAAAGTGTTTTGTGAATGAATGCATGCCACTTTGGAAGTCTATAGTGGTGGTACAGCCATGATGGTGTATCAGCAAAGCCGAGAAATGAATACTTCAGGGAGTAGAAATATAACATTGCAATCTAACATTATAATCTGAAATTTTAAACTATCTTGAGCACATTTGTGAGCTTTTACTTGTACCTTCTGCAAATAGTTATATATAAAGATTCTACCTTTGCTTTATAAAACAAAGTACTATCCCTTTTATTTTGATATTGCATTTCAACTTCAATAGTTACCTTAATAATTCACCTACAGATGCCAAAATCAGAATGTTCACACATCCCTGCAATACAGTTAAAAAGAAAGAAAAATAAGTCTCTTTCAGAAATAAAAAATCCCATTTACTTCAGATATGCTAAAAGCTTGAATTCTCTCTGCAGAAACAACAAACAACAGTTTTCCTTTTAAAAGCAAGTGGAGCTGGGTGCTGGTGGCTGATGTCTGCAATCCTAGCTACTCTTGAGGAGGCTGAGATCTGAGGATCAAGGTTAGAAGCCAGCCCAGGCAGGAAAGTTTGTGAGACTCTTATCTCCAATTAACCACAAAAGAGCTAAAAGTGGAGAGGTGGTTCAAGGAGTAGCGTGGCAGCCTTGAGTGAAAAACTTCAGGGAAGCACCCAGGACCCGAGTTCAAGCGCATTACCAATTTAAAACACACACACACAAACCCATAAAGTAAAAGAGGATGGATGCTTTTTCGGCTTGCTTTCTTTCTCTCCAGAAAGAAGGACTTCTGCACTGAAGCGTCCCTGGAGCTGCGGTAACCTTGAAGGGAACGTGAGCATGGCCAGATTGCATTGTCTGAGTGCCAGGCTCAGAGTCCCAGGGGGGCTCATCATTGCACTTGATCCTGTACTTGAGGACCTCCATCCCCTGCTGCATGCCTCTCACCATGATCAGCACTTGACACAGCATTCAAAAATATTGCACAACGGCAAGTTGTGTATAATAATAATGTTTGCCTCCTCTGGTGTCAAAATTCTGCTAATTTGTTGGTAGCCAGTACATGGTATTTTCCAGGATTGCTCTGACTGACTGAAGATTATTTCCTTGAATAGGTGACTAGTACTGCATCCATTAAATGTTTTGCACGTTCTAGTTCATTAAATCTGCACAATAATCCTACATGGTTTCCAGACTTGGTAGCACATGGGAGGCTGAGACTTGATGATTGAGAGTTAAAAGGCCAGCTTGAGCTACCTAAGGAGATCATGTCTCAAATATGAAAAAAAAAATCAATGTGTGTGTGTGTGTGTGTGTGTGTGTGTGTGTGTGTGTGTGTGTGTGTGTGTGTGTGTGTGTGTGTGTGTGTGTGTTGGTCCTGGAGCTTGAATTTAGGGCCTGGGTACTGTCCCTGAGTGTTTTTGCTCAAGGCTGGTGCTTTATCACTTGAGCCATGAGTCTATTTCTGCCTTTCTTTGCTAGTTAATTGGAGATGAGACTCTCATGGATTTTCCTGCCTGGGGTTGGCCTCAAACCGTGATCCACAGATCTCAGCCTCCTGAGTAGCTAGGATTACAAGTGTGAGCCATCAGCACCCACCTTAAAAATTATCCTAATTTTTATGATGACTAATTATAACCCAATAGGGTCAGCCATTTTACTATTCCCATTTCAGGACCGAAATTGATGGCTTGCTCAAGGCAATAGAAGTTATAAGAAGCAGAACTGGATTTGCTAAAAAAATAGTTGCCCTGGTCTTTGAGCTCAAGCAGATTAATCCAGAGAGAAGCCAAAGTCTTAGCTGAGTTCCTGACATTGCAGTATGTAATACCATTTTCTTACTAGCCTTCCTCAGATCTCAATATGTGTCAGGTACTTGAGTAAGCTTTTCTTACAGTGCATACTCTCTTAATGGGAATTACACCAGCATCGTTGAAGCTGTCACTTTTCTGTGTCATTATCTAACCATTTAGAAACTCATTGTATTTCAAGGAATCACCATCTCCTGCTCCCCTCCCTTCATACCTCTCCTTAGATCGATGTATCATTTTCTCGCTTGTCACTCCTTCCTCAAAGCCCTGCCACCCAGCTCCTCAATCTGTTCCCCACTGCCATCTTCTCACCATGGTTTAATTTCTAACGAATCAAATGGAGTTTTCTCAACCTGTCATGTCTCAGATGATAATCATGTCTTCTATTCTGGACATACCTGTATCCCTTCTCTTCTGCCAGTTCCTCTTTTCTTTCAGCTCGTTGCTTGTGTTCAGTGGGTGGGAAATGCCCAGCCCACAAGGTCATTTAGAACATGAAATCATTTGGTCCATGCAACCATTTGGTACATTTTCATTGGATGTTCAAGACTTTCTGCCCTTATTGAAAGTGTTGCATGGCCTGTGAAGGATGTTATAAATACTCAAATAGTCCTTGGAAGGCAAAGGCCATCTTGTCCCCACTCTTACCAGAGACCCTTGATTGTTACCCCTCAGCTGTCTTCCCTAAGCCAGTAAGGTATGTGTATATGGTTCCCCAACTAGAGCTTGCTTCTTCTGACAGGATCCTCATACTTGACCTGGGCTTTTCTATAGACATTTGACCTGGACTCTTGTACAGATATTTCATTCTCAATGCTTAGGACATCAAATCTATGGCCTTAGCTCAGACAGCCAGAAAACTTGGTGGCTCCATTTGCTCCCACTCTCTCAGTGTGTCCTAGGGTTCTATGATTCTGAGCCAACTAAGGAAGAATAGCTGAGAAAGTATCCAGCCTGGCGTCTAGCACAGAGAAGGGGCCCCATGCATATAATTTTCTCTCTCCTTTGCTCTCTCCTTCCTGCCTAGTGTTTAGGTGGGCCTCTGGTCTGCATACTCTCTTAATGGGAATTACATCAGCATCCTTGAATCTGTCACATTTTTTGTGACAGGGGAACACCAGCCTTCACCTAGGCCTCTCATCTATCCTGCCTAGAATGGTGCCTGCCTTCAGACCCCTGAGCCCAGCCTGTGTGTCTCCAGTGAACCACACCAAGTAGTCCCCTGCAGCCCCCAGCCCTCACGCTGCTGCTTTCCTGCTCACAAAATCAAAATAACAATTAGTTAGGAATTAGTTTGGGTTGAAATGCCCTTTAGTTTGACCTTCAAGGTCCTTTATCAGTGGGCAAAAAACACATTCACTCAGAAATTTCATTCCTATTCCTCAAATTTGAGGTCATTCCTTCAGTCCACCTGTCTGTCTCACCTTCTTCCTCACCTCTGTCTCGTCTTTATGGCTTATTCACATTATCCATTCATCAGATACTCTCATTCTACCCAAGTTTCTGTTTCCTTCAGGACTGACATGATTGTCTCACTTCAAAAGATCGGTTAGCTGGGAGCCAGTGGTTCACGCTTGTAATCCTAGCAACTCGGGAGACAGATCAAAGCCAAGAAAATCTGTGAGACTCTTATCTCTAATTAATCAGCAAAAAGCTAGAAAGAAATAGAGTCACGCCTCTTAACCTTGAGCAAAAAATCTAAGGGATAGCACTGAGTACAAGCCCTAGTACCAGCACCAAAAAGAAAGAAAGAAAGAAAGAAAGAAAGAGAGAGAAAGAGAGAGAGAAAGAAGGAAAGAGAGAGAGAGAAAGAGAGAGAAAGAAAGAAGGAAAGATAGAGATAAAAGTTACCTTGCTTGCTGCTGTCCAACATGTTCCTTATTTCCTCTGAATTCCTCCAGTATGAAAAGTGAAGATAATGACTAGGCCCAGTAGCTCAAGCTTGTAATCCCAAGTACTTAAGAGGTAGAAAATGGAGGGATTATGGTTTTAAGCCAATCTTGGTGGCAGCGGCGGCAGCAGCAGCAGCAGCAGCAGCAGCAGCAGCAGCAGCAGGAGGAGGAGGAGGAGGAGGAGGAGGAGGAGGAGGAGGAGGAGGAGCAGGAGCAGGAGCAGGAGCAGAGGAGCAGGAGGAACAGGAGGAGCAGGAGCAGAAGAAACTTCATCTCAACCAATGGCTAGGTAGGGTGGTATGTGCCTATCATCCCAGCTATGGAAAAAGCACAAAGGCTGGGCAAAGCGGCATATGCTGCTCTGGATAAGCACATGGAAGCAGCCTAGGCCTGCTCAGTCATTAGGTGAGACCCTACCTTGAAAATAGCCAAAGCAAAAAGAGGCATGACTCACATGGTAGAGTACTTCCCTAGCAAGTGTAGGGTTCTGAATTCAATCTCCAGTACTGTCAAAGAAATAAATTAAAAAACCTGGAACTATCACTGTAAGATTTGTTCAGTTCCTACTGCATGTAATGACTGATTCAATCGCTCTTAAAAATAACTTCAAGAGGTAACTGTCCATCTGCAGAAGAAACAGGTTCGAAGGTAAATTGCCCAGAATTGCATTGGGAATTTGACAGCAAAGTCCATTACTCCTGTGATTGCATTTTTATCTTCCAAAAGGTATTTTGCATGTGTGTGCCTCTGTGTGTGTGCACGTGTGCGTGTGTGCATGTGTGCGTGTGTGTGTGTGTGTGTGTGCGCGCGCGCGTGCGCGCACGTGTGTAGCAGAGAGTACTGGGACTCTTGAACTTAGGGCCTGGGCACTGTCCCTTAGGTTTTTTGCTCAAGGCTGATGCTCTACCACTTGAGCCATAGCTCCAGTTCTGGCATTTTTATGGTAAAGTAGATACTTACCTGCAAGAGCTGGCTTCAGGCTTGATCCTTATATCTCAGCCTTTTAAATAGCTAGAATTACAGGGCCTAGCTCCAAATGGTTCTAATCGTAAAGTTCATCTACTAGGTTTTTCCAATGGGCCTAGGTATGATCTGACCACTATTTATTTGATAAACTCATAGATTTGGGCTTCTGGCTTTCAGACAATATACTATAATCCTAAATGAGTTAAGTCATTTATGAAAATAATAATAGTCACTGGATTTTTTGTTTTTGCTCTTGTAAGTAACAGATGATGATCAGCCTCAAGATAAAGTAGCTAGTGACAGCCTGATAATAAACTTTGTAGTTTTGCTGGTCTCCTTTCTCCTAGGTCCTCCTTTGAAAGAAAGAAAACCCAGGTAAAACACCTGACAGCTCATTGTTATTCTGAAGTCATTTTGCTTCCTACTCTTATTCAAACCATCTCAGGGGCTTTGTTGACATTATCTGTTGATGGCTGTAATCCATCTTTCCAGAGAGGTTACTAGACCTTCAAACAACACCCTTCTGCAGAGATCCAAGGTTTGAGATCACTTCCTGACTACCAAGGCAAGCAGTTGCCCGGCCAACTGCCTGCACCACACCCCTGGGCACATTTCTACAGAGTAATATTTACAGTGCTGGATGGCTGGGCACTGTGAAGCTTAATGAGATTCTTAATAAAAGCAGCCTTCATTAAGACAGGGGGCACAGGCAACGTGCCCTTGCTTTTGAGGAGAGGACGACTTGGTACAAGACGAATGCTCCCCCTTGGCTTGGAAATCATGCAGGTCAAGTGCCTTGTCATGCATTAACAGCCTTTTTAAGTTGCTAGGCAGACTGAGAGGAACGGCCTAGATACATGGAGGCAGAGGAATCATGCGATCTGTCTTGGTAACATCAACGCTGAGACAGAGCAGCTGCATTTAAACAGAGCAATTTGCTAAATGAGGGCTTGGCTCCTTTCCAGGTAGCCAATGTGACACTGGGCTTGGATGAATCCTTTCTTCAATCATGCATCTGTCTAGACGGAGACATGAAAGGCCAGGTTACAGCCACCATCGCAGCAGCAGCAGCAGTAGCAGCAGCTTTGAAAGCCATACATAAAACACCCTTGGTATAGCCAATGAAGCTATATGTCTCCAGAGAAGCCACTTCTAGCCATATGACAGCCAGCTCGGGGCAGGGGCTCTCTGTGCGCACATCTGCTTGCTGCATGGCCCACCAGGTACACAGCAGGCAGTTGAGGTAGTCTTTGTATAGGATGCAGTTGAAGAATAAGGTTAGGGGGCAGTAATATTGTCATGCCCTATGTTGTTTTGAAGGTAGACTTTTCATCATTTTGTTTGCATTCTTGTTTTAATTTTTTCTAGATCAGTTTTAAAATTCCTAAGATAAAAGAAAGAATTGTCTTCGCTTTCAGATATAATCCTACTCTGTTTGACCTTTCCCCCATTCCTGGTATTCAAATCCACCATGTCCTGGGGACTTCCCTAGAGATTTTAGCTGCAGATGCAGGAGGTAGACCAGATGACCACTCCGTTCTAGGCCCTTAGAATCTACCAAATGAATTAATTGATGACTAGGACATGGACTAACCTGACCAAATTAGTTGGAATAACTGTGATATCAATTGTGATAAAATAGGTGACCAACAGACTTTATTAGGCTAATGGGGACATTTAAAAAAGGAAATTTCTGGTTTTACTCTATGCACCAAGCTTGTATTATTTTTATTAATGTAATAGAAAGTTTCCAGAGGCAAGGGTTTGTCTGAATTTTCCTGCAGCCCTGAGAGTCTCTGCTTCATTAGTGAGCAGCCCCACCCCACACTGGAACTCACTGGTTAGGCAGTGGCCCTTCCACCCTCCATGCTGACCTCCGCTTCTGTTTGTTCCTGACTTAGGAGGAAAAGTTTAATTGGATGAATCACCAGCAGCACTTCCTATGACATCTTGGGGGAAAACTACAGTTTGCTTAGGAAGAACTAAGAAGCACTTCCTTATAATTGTGGTATCTGGTCTGCACAGGTGGAAAAATTTAAGTTCTACTCTTTGTGGACCCGGAAAACTTTCTCACCAACATTTTCTTTTCTGTATGGGAAGTTTCCTATCATTGGGGCAAAAATCTGCCTAGAGCCAGCCTGAATGTAAACAAAGAAACTGAACAGAGCTGACTTAGGGGATGAGTGTACCATTATTCTCCTCCCATCTCATCTAGCTCTCATTCAATTACTGAACTGTTCTGAGCCTGGTTTACTCATCAGGACATAATGAACAGAACATTATTTGAGGGATGATTTTTCTCGGTACTCCCACAGATGGTACCTAACCTGTGCTTTTCCCAGACATACAGGTGAAAAGCTAATCCCCACATAAGATAATGCCTTAGGGCATGGTGGCTCAGACTTTATCTTGACAGCAAAGACTTCAGAGGATGGGAAGGGAATTGGTATGCCATGGGGCAAAACAATCAAGTCATTACATTCTGAGAAGGTCCCAATTCTGTTCAAGTCCTATCAATGAGGAAATGGCTCTGAAAAGTTACTTATGAACCCTCTTGAGAAACAGAGTTTTTAGTACATTAAGGATAATATAGATAACTATTTTTAAAAGATCTTTGCATGATTCTGAGCTGAGTGCAATAGTCTAAAGAAGCTTCAAGAACATTCACTCATTGAAGCAGCCTTCACAATAGGTGGTGATGAACAAGGCCCCTGGCCTTTGTCAGTCCAGGGCAAATGTGGCTTCCTTTATGCTAATTGAGATTAAGTCTAGGGTTCCAAGGATACAAGACAATCAAGAAACATGCAAATTGCGAAAACCTGAGAGCTGCCAAAGGATGATTAGGTGACAGATTAGGTGACAGATTAGGTGACAAAGCAGACCAGGCTTCTGCTTATAAATAAACTTGTTTATTGCACACAACCCGAGGCTTTGCAAAATGGCACCTGAACTATTTAATACTACATTTGCTTTGAGTTTTTTCCCCCTCAGCCTAAAGAAAATGTGATTTAAAAAAAAAAAAAAAAAAAAGAGCCTCCAATGAGGTCTTAAATACTATATGAAAATGTCGTGACTTTTTAACATTCGAGTATAGCTTTATAAAGAGGCACCTTTGATTGGCATTTTACTTCATTTCATGGCTGTTAATGAAGCAGCACACATACCAGCCACAAAGATGAAAGGAGCAGAAACCGAAAACGATACTTGAAATAAAATGTAGCCCTGATTTGCTAAGCCCCTAAATTGTAAAGCAGGAGCTCAGTAAGCCTATGCATCATCCACACCAAGTCCACTAGGGGGCAGTAGATGATCGAGTCTCTATCAGGCAGGCTTTAATGACTGCACCTGAAGGATGGCAGGTCCTTTACACCAAGTGAGCAGTGCGGCAGGCAGCAGTGACAGGTGTGGAGGGCCAGCCAGTTATTGCTGCCATTGCATTCTGTCAGAAGGATGAAGTGAAATGGATCATTTGCATTTTTACCCATGAACTTGAATTCTAATGAACTGGTAGTGTGGCCTGGACCTGGCCTGGCTTCTGCAGGAGCATAAAATGACCAGGCTGGACCACACCCAGGAGAGCACAGCCAGAGCACAGGTAGAGCTTAGGACCCCCATTCACTGGGAGGGACCCCCGAGAGGGGCTTTTCCCTGCCATCCTATCTCTGTGTTGTCATCCACATAGGGGAATTTGAGCCAAGTGGCTTTGGGACCTAAATCTAGGGCAGCATTCCCATCCCAGTCTGTATGAATGGCACCCCCTAAAGGTAGGTAGTGCATAGCTTGTTTGGGCTCCACTATTTCTAGGCTCATCCTATTTAAAGACATTTGCTTTAAGGAAAGTCGGGTGAGACCTGAGTGGAATTAGGAAATGAGACAAGGCAAGGTTTGATCTCCATACGCTCCCAAGTGTTGCTGCCTCTCTTCCCTCTTCAAATGAGGGAATCCACAACACTTCTTCACTGTCCTGTCCAAGCCTGCAGACCAGGGCTGTGCCTTTAGTTGTGCTGCTTCCCTGTGCTCTGACTAAAGGGCTTTTGGGGCCTATTCCCTCCCCTCCCCTCCCCTCCCCCTCCTCCTCTCCCCTCCTCTCTCCTCCCCCCTCATCCTCTTTCATTCCCTTTCTTTATTATTTTATTTTTGCCAGTACTGAGGCTTGAACTCAGGGCCTGGGCTCTGTCTTTTAGCTTTTGCACTCAAGACTGGAACTCTATCACTTGAGCCACACCTCCACTTCTGGCTTTTTGATGGCTAATTGGAGGGAAGAGTCTCACAGACTTTTCTGCCTAGGTTGGCTTTGAATTGCAACCCTGAGATCTCAGCTTTCTGAATAACTAGGATTACAGGTGTAAGTGCCACCAGCATTTGGATTTCCAGCCTATTTCTTCACCCACATCTGGAGCATTTCTTTTGTTTACTTGATAATCCACAAAGCCTAAGGCTAAGTGTGTACAGACTCCAGTCATCCCGCTCCAGTTCAAATCATAGCTCTACCAACTCTGGGGAGCAGAGAATCTTGGGAAAATGGCAAAAATATTCTGGGCCGTGGTTTCTACCTGGTGTTTGGACAATACAAAAGGCACCTGGCACAAGCAAGCACCACACACATGTTACTGTGAGTGAGTTTCCTTTCTGTTTCCATCTCAGCTTTTCCATCCAATTCTGCCCCACCCCATTTTTTCTGGAAAGGACACCAGGTGGGTGTTTGGTCCTTGACTCAGTTCTTCCCCTACACTGACCTGGTCATCTCCGTAGAGGATCAGGCACTTGTCAGGAGCCATGGAGCTAAGTAAAGAACATAAACACAAATCACCATCTTCAGACACAGTACCAAGACAATAAGTTGGTGGTGAGGCCTGGGAAAAAAGTCATTTAATCCATGCCCCTTTTGTAACCATCTTGGAAACAGACACTAGATTACAAGTCACCTAGATTGCAAGTGGTTTCTGATTCTCTTTAATCATTGGCTTGTGCTGTGAAGATTCATGGTTAAAATAATGTCTAAACCCATGAGGAAGCTGTGAGAGTTTTAAGGAGGTGGCTGGACTGTGAGCTTTTGGTGGGGCTGAGATGCAACTTAAAAGATGCTTCCTCCCCCGCCCCCTCCTTGGTTGTAGGGCTTGAAGTCAGGGCCTGGGTGCTGTCCCTGAGTTCTTTTTGTTCAAGGCTAGTTCTCTACCATTTTGAGCCACAGCTCCACTTCCGGTTTCCTAATGGTTAATTGGAGATCAGTCCCACAGCCTTTCCTGCCCAGGGTGGGTTTGAACTGTGACCCTCAGATCTCAGTCTCCTGAGTAGCTAGGATTAGGGATGGGAGCCACCAGCACCTGGCTAGAAGATGCTTTTACTAGGTCTTGTGAATTAACCAAAAGTCCAGGACTTTGAATTGGTGCCTGTTGACGGCCCTGCTGCAGTCACTGTGTAATCACCATGGGCTCCAAAAAAGACTGGAGTCACAGATTTCCATCTTGTGAAAAGGCAAAACTGCCCCACATCTTCTTACTATCTTAAAACAAACAGCAAACACTCAGGAGGCCACCTTGTTCCTGCTTTGTTCCAGTCATGGCAACCTCTCCAGAATTCCTCCAGAGACAAAGACTCAGCTAATGCTCAATCAGACAATATCTGAGACTTTAATTATTCATAGCTTTCTCACCTCCTGCCTCCAATTCTCCCTATTTAAGCTGAAACTAATGTCTGCGTCCATGAAGACGGCTGAAGAACTGAAGTGCTGTCTTCCCATAGCTGCCATGTAAAAACAAAACAAAACAAAACAAAACAAAACAAAAACCTCATTTCGCAGGGCACCGGTGGCTCATGGCTCTAATCCTAGCTACTCAGGAGGCTGAGATCTGAGGATCATGGTTCAAAGCCAGCCTGGGCAGGAAAGTCCATGAGACTCTTATCTCCAATTAACTACCAGAAAACCGGAAGTGGCACTGTGGCTCAAGTGGTAGAGCGCTCACCTTGAGCTAAGAGCTGAGGGACAGCACCCAGGCCCAGAGTTTAAGATCCATGACTGAAAAAAAAATCTCCTTTCTCTGCCTTTTCATAATGTCTCTTTATTTGGCAACTAGGAACCAGTGTTCAGACCTAACTTGGGACTCCAAACTTTGGGTTTGGAGTCTAAAATCCCAGTTTCAGGACCACCTTAGCAGCTTGATGCAGGAACAGGGACTTCCCTGACACCAGACATCTCTCCCATCAGAAAGAAAGAAAGAAGGCAGGATGGTGAAGTCAGATGAATATCTGGCTCTCCAAAAGATGAGGTGGCACTGGCTTGTTCCAGGCTCAGAATGAGAGGAACAACTCTCCATATAGAGAAAGATTTAAGCATAGCCAGGCACACAGGAGGGCAGGTTTGGCAGGCAGAAGGGACAGAAGGGGAGGAGGGGCAGAGAGTAGGAATAAGAAAGGAAGCTGTTGAGTGGTGTGACTTTTGTCCCAGCCCTCAAGTCCTCAGTACTGTCTACAAATGACACAAAACACATAGATTGTTTAGATTATTCATCAAAGAAACAGAGAAGGGGCGGAGTGGATGTAAAAGCTAGAGGGCTTGTCTGGGTGCTAGTGACTCACACCTATAATCCTAACACCTCAGAAGGCTGAGATAGGACAATTGTGGTTTGAAGTCAGCCTGTGAAACTTTTATCTCCAATTAATTAGCAAAAGGCCAGGAGTGGGGGCATGACTCAAGTCAAGTGGTAGAGCACAAGCTATGAGTGGAAAAAGGTGATTGAAAGTGCAAGGTCCTGAATTCAAGCCCCGTTACTGGTAAGGAAGGGAGAGGCCTGGTCTGAATCTAGAAATTAAAATTATTGACATAGCAACCACAAGACTTGATGGACCTGTGTGGCCACATTAAATTCGATGAATAATTGATCAGTACCTATCTGGATTATTTATTGCTTCTTTATTTCCAAAGATAGGAATATTCTACTTGACATATTTCTTTCTGTTTCAGAATCAGAAATTTGTGTATTTTAAATACACTAATTATAATTATTTTACAGATATTGTAACACATACAATACTTGTTATTTCCTTCTCTTTCCCACTTAGAATGTAGGCAGATCAAATAGATCCATGCTGTTTGTTCCTTAAAATTACTGAAGATGGGGCTGAGAAGGTGGCTCAGTGATAGAATGCTTGCCTTGCATGCATGAGGCCCTGGGTTCAATTCCTCAATATCACATAAGCAGAAAAGCCGGAAGTGGTGCTGTGGCTCAAGTGGTAGAGCACTAGCCTTGAGCTGAAGAGCTGAAGGACAGCTCCCAGGCCCAGAATTCAAGCCCCATGACTGGCAAAAAAAAAAAAATTCTGAAGATATTTGGGGATGTATTTTCTTTACTGGTTTTTAATCTCCCTATATGTATTTCATGCTCATCTCCATTCACAGATGTGAGATATCTATTCCAACCAACATTGTCTGTTATAATACCAAAGACTCTATCAGACAATGCTACCATTCATAAACCAAAACATAAATAGATGTACTTGACCTAGCCTCAAAACTCTGACATCTTAAGCCTTTTCCACATGGAAATATTTCTGAAGTTTTAATGTAGTCAAATCTGTTCCTCACTCCTGGCTTTAGAATCCAGATTTTACAAAGGAGTTTCTCCACCTCTATCATTATTGACATATTCTTCTAGCTTTTCTTCTAATAGATTGCTTCTAAAACATTCAGATATTGGTTCTACCTAGAATCGATTCTTATACATTACATGCTAAAAGGACTTATTTTTTTGCCCCTAAATAGCCAAAAGCTATTTGCTGGATTGATCCTCCTCTAATTGAAATACCAGTTTCATTCCAGACTCTTTCCCATGCACATACAGCTCTCTTGCTGATCTCTGTGGCTCTTCTTTACACTAGCATTTTATTGCAACTGTTTCTTTTCTTTTTTATGCTAAGGATTAAACTTACAGCTTTGTGATCAAGCCACAACCCCAGACCTACTTACTTTAATTTAGTAAGGGTTTTCTATTTGTAACTCAAGATCTTCTTCATTCTTTTTCATCATTTTCTTGGTCATTATCAAATGTATGCTCTCCCGAATAAACTTTAGAATCAACTCATTAAGCTCTAATTTTATTTCATTGAGATTCTGGTCATCTTCACCATATTTAATTTTTCTATTCAGGAAAAATGTGTCTAATGAATTCAGCCATTCTTTATGTCTTTAGGAAGATTACTAGTAAAGTTATTGCTGAGCATTTCCCATAATCTGCCAAATGATTTCTTCCTCAGGCAAGGATGATTCTAGAAAGATAGAAAGGAGTTGGACTCCTGGTGGCCAGTAAGTATTACGCTAAAGCTTGATTGCTGTCTGCCTGTCTACCTCCCTCCCTCCTTCCCTCCTTCCCTCCCTCCCTCCCTCCCTCCTTTCCTTCCTTCCTTCCTTCTTTCCTTCCTTCCTTCCTTCCTTCCTTCCTTCCTTCCTGTCTTCCTTCCTTCTTTCCTCTCTCCATCTCTCTTTCTCCTTTCTCTCTCTTTCTCTCCTTCCTTCCTTCTTTCCTTCCTTCCTTCCTTCCTGTCTTCCTTCCTTCCTTCCTTCCTGTCTTCCTTCCTTCTTTCCTCTCTCCATCTCTCTTTCTCCTTTCTCTCTCTCTTTCTCTCCTTCCTTCCTTCCTTCCTTCCTTCCTTCCTTCCTCTCTTTCATTATCCTTAAATAGTTGTACAAAGGGTTTCAGGTCAACATGTGAGTTTGGGAATACAATGAATGCATCTTGATCAGCGTCACCATTTTCATAATTCTCTTCTATTTCTCCCAACCAAACCCATTCCCTTCACTTTTCTTAGTTCCATTTTCACATATGTACACTGAATATTATAACTGCATTCTTCCCCCCCCCTCTCCTTGACCTCCTCAACTGAAAGCACATGTTCCCCCTTCCTTGTGTTCTTTTTTTCAACTGCACATCAGTTGTTTAAAGTATTAAACTATTGGAGTCCTCCCTTGCATATCCCATACTTTAGTTAATGCCGTACGTTGTGTGTATATGCATATGTAGACCTTCCTCTTTCTAGCAGCTTCTCTTGACTTTGGTTTTCCCAGGCCCACATGTCTGCACATTGGCCACGGACAGGCATGAACTGCTGCCTGTCTCTCTGAGCCACATACCCAGGGCCATACTGTACTCTTGAGTTTCTGATACTTTACCCTGTCTTTTTACCTGCCCTAGCCCTTTTCCTTTCCAACACAGCGTATTGGGGGATGGTGACTAGCAGCCAGCCTCCCCAGAGGAAGTCGTTTTTGCATGTTTTCTTCACTCACATATCTCAAGCATCCACAATAGTGCTAGGCCAACAGCACTGTGGTTGGTGCACTGTCCACCTCCAGACCACCGTCCACACTCCTGTCCTGTCCCTGCTGTGTACATCCCACCACACAGCATCTGGACTTCCCTGGCAGCCCAACACCACTGGCCCTCCAGGACCTGCAGTATTTGCAATATCTGCATGGGGCTCTGTCTGCCTGAACCATGCTCATGCTCCTCAAGGGAGCTGACATTCGCCTTTGGCTACTTGGCCTCCAAGACCCACGGTGGACTCAGGCTATGACCAACCTCAGCTATCCGTCCAGTCCTGGAGGTCACAGGGCTGACTCTCGAGTCCCACTGCACATGTGTGTGCATGCACACACTCACACACAAGGTTCCTGGCCTTCTAGATTTCCAAGTACCAGCCCGTATGCAAGAGCGGCTACCATATCCACCTTGCTTGTAGTTGAATGAGTATGGGCCTATCACAGAGCTTGGCATAATCTGGGCATGCTCTCACATCCTACCCTTCATTCTACAAAGAGTTCTTAAACATATTTCGAGTCCTGGCACTGTTAGAAACCTTTAGGATGTAATAGACTAAGTCCTCAGGGTCATAGCACTTGTACTTTGGTGGAGAAAAACAGGTGACAAAGGGCCCAATCATATGTGATAAGTCAGATTATAGAAAGTGCCAACGAAGCAAATGAAACAGATGAGAACTATAAGGAATCCTGGGTCCAAGGGATGGATGCTTGACGTGGCAAGTGTCATGTTGGAGTGTGGGAGAGAAGGCCTGTTTGAGCTGGTAACACTGGAGTGAGCCTTTTGGATTTCAGAGTGGAAGTTGCTAATGGTGCATGCAAAGGCCCTGAGGGCACTAGGGAAAGTAGAGAGTTTGTAGAACAATAGGAGTCAGTATCCTGGTGTGGATTCAATGAGCAGGAGTCAGGGAGAAGCCAAGGCAGAAGAAACAGTGGGGAGGGAGCAAAAAGGGAGAAGGTCTTCCCCAGAATGGAAAAAGACCCCCTAGGCTGGGGAAAATATTAAACAGAGCTTCTACAGAGGAAAGAATCAGAGAGGACTAAAGGCATCAGCAGTAGTACCCAGCCCAGCCTCCTGACTATCCAGGATGGGCAGAGAGTGAGCACCCAAAAGGAATGGCTGTAGGGGCTCCAGTATTATGGCTTAAATGTGAAATGCTCCTCACAGGCTCACCTGCTTGCTGCTTGGTCCCTAGTTGGTGGTGCTATTTGGGGAGGTGGTACAACTTTTAGGGGATAAGGCTTGGTGGGAGATCTTTATGCCATTGGAGACATGTCCTCTAGGGGTTTATGGGATCTCTGGTGTCTTCTCTCTTTGCTTTTTGGCTTGTCTTGTAAATAATTTCACTGCCACACACTAATACCACAATGTGCTCCTTTGCCCTAGGCTCACTAGCCACAAAGCCATCTAATCATAGACTGAACACTTCAAGGCTGTGATTCCAAACAACCCTTTTTCTCTTCATAAATTTACTTTCTCGGGTGTTTTGTTAGAGTGACAGAAAGCTGACTAACATACTCTGCATGGTCCAGTAATTGTGATCTGATGTCTTCCCCTTGAAGGGCCTCAGAAGGATGGTTCCAGGTTGGCACGATCGATACTACACTGGGTGGAAGGAGCTCAAAATAGGAGCAAACTGGAGGCTTGAAAAAGTGAAGGAAGTTCTATTTATTGCATATCTGCATTTTTGGGCTGAGAGTCACACTTGCTACATTATTCTAAGTGCATTAAAATAAGTCAGAACATACGGAGGTTGCATCTCTAGTTTGTCTTGTACAAAGCTTTGCCCTGGTATACTGACATGTTTTTCTTACAAGACTGTTGGGAAAAAGAAGTAAGTGGGGAAAATGTCCTAACGTAGGGTTTGTGCTCTGTGGTTCCTCACCCTGGAAGGAGACTCTGATTAGTCCCCCTTCAAAGTGTGACATCACTAACTTCCGAGAGAGAGAGAGAGAGAGAGAGAGAGAGAGAGAGAGAGAGAGAGAGAGAGAGAGAGAGAGAGAGAGAGAGAGAGAGAGAGAGAGAGAGGGAGGGAGGGAGGGAGGGGGGGGACTCCATGGGCAGTTCTGCCAATGAAAAGTAAAAATAAAAACCCCAGAAACACATCCATTCTGAGTAACAGAGCCCAGAAATTATTCACCATACTCCATCATTCTGGTACAAGACCAGATTTTTGGGAATCCAGGCATCTGAAATACTTCTAGCCATAGCAATACCCTTGAAGAAAACAGGACTGGGCTTTTCAAAAGGTGCTACCTTTGATTTCCTTTTAAGATTGGAGGAGGTCCAATTGAAACTGATAGTTCCCTCTTTCTGTAGGACTTTTACATTTCTAGCCAATCGGTGTATTTTAATATCAATGAAGGAAGTAAAGTGAGGGCCATGTCACTGGGGAGTTCAAAATGAAAAGGGAGTTTCACCTGGTTATTCTCAGGAGCATTGCGTCCTATCAAGAAACCTAAAATCTTTCATACAATGCTTAGGACGGAGCCCCAGACTCAGGGAAAACTTGGCAGATGGCCAATGGGAAGAACAAGAGGGTTAGAAATTTCCAGTGATGTTTGAACTGGATCCAATTTCTGTTTCCTTTGAACTTTCTAAATTGCAAAGCGTAGTGTTCGCTTGGGCAGCGCACATATGAAATCACAGAGTTGTTAGGACAACTTAGTTGATTTCTGACAAGTCTTGCTGTTTTAAATTCAACTGATCTCCCCCTTTCCATATTGGACCTGCTTTTGATTTTTAAGAGCCTTTTTTCCTCTCCTGTGAACGCAGTAGGATGAAGCACAGAGCAATGTGCTTTACAAGGATCACATTGATATTTTTCTTTCTTTCTTTCTTTCTTTTGTTGGTCGTTGGGCTTGAACTCTGGGCTTGGGCGCTAACCCTGGGCTCTTCAGCTCAAGGCGGGCACTCTACTGCTTGAACCACAGCACTACTTCCAGTTTTCTAGTGGTTAATTGGAGATAAGAGTCTCACAGTGGGCTGGGAAGGTGGCTCAGTGGTAGAGTGCTTGCCTTGCATGCATGAGGCCCTGGGTTCGATTCCTCAGCACCACATAAGCAAAAGGAAAAATGCCGGAAGTGGCACTGTGGCTCAAGTGGTAGAGCACTAGCCTTGAGCTGAAGAGCTGAGGGACAGTGCCCAGGCCTAGAGTTCAGGCCCCACAACCGGACCCCCCCCCACCACCAAAAAAAAGAGTCTCACAGACTTTTCTGCCCAGGCTGGCTTTGAACCATGATCCTCAGATCTCAGCCTCCTGGGAAGCTAGGATTACAGGCATGAGCCACTGGCGCCTGGCTTTTTTTCTTCTTCTTAATATGTAAAAGCAGCAATGAGCATGGTGGCTCAAGTCTGTACCCCTAGCTACGTGGAAGGCAGAGATGGAAGTATAGCAGTTTGAAGCTGGCCCGCTAGGATGTAAAAGTTTGAGATGGTCCATCTTGACCAATGCCTACGTTTGGTGTCAAGATGGCACGTGCCTGTCATCCTAGCTGCAGAAGAAGCACAATGGCTGGGTTCAGTGGCACAAATAGGAGGATAATAGTCCAGACCAGCCTAATAATGGAGCTCAAAAAATAACTAACATTACAAGGGCTGGCATAATGACCCAAGTAGTAGAGCACTTACCTAGCAAGAATAAGGATTTGTGATCACAAAGTGCATAAAAGGTGTGTATTTGCACATGTGAAAGAGAAGAAGACAGAATGTGGAAGGAAAATAGAGGGAGAAGATGGAAAGGGGAGTAAAGAGAAAAGGAGAGAGGGACAAAATGGGAAGAGAGAGGGAGAGAAAATGACCATTCTGATCATAGTTCACACTGATGTGTGTCTGGTAATGACTTGGTAGGTCTCAGACTTCAGACTCTCAGAAACTAATAAATGGATCATCAATACACCCAAGTCACAACTTAGCTGAGGAAATACTGCAGGTTATTTATTTACTGTGTGCCTGACATTTGAACCAAATAAATTATGCTATGATCTTGAATGGTAGCCAGGATTTGGTCATATGTGAGAGAGTTCATTTTGGGATGGCCAGATCGAATGTGGGACTCCTAGACTTAGGGTCTGGGGCCAAAAACCCTGGTTTGAATACTTCTGAGCTGGGGCATACATCCGTAGTAGAGTGTTTGCCTAGCATGTGCCAAGCAAATTCCATTTCTAGTACCATAAACATTTTTTCTTACCTTCTTGTTTTATTTTTGTATCTAGAATGTTTAGGGCTGAGGCATACCTCACAGTGTGCCTACACTGGTGTGAAAGAAACAAAATAGAAGTTGTATTATATCTGAAATCACATATTAGAGGTAATGATAGAGCAGGTACCGCACATGGTGATTAATTTACAATGTGCTCCCACAAATGCACTGAGACACCATGATTCATGTTCCCTGGAGCATTCAGTCCCTGAAACTAGCTATCATTGTGCTCACTAGAATTCCACTCTCCCAGGAAATTATGATAAATACCACATTGGTTCTACTACCTCTCTACATGATTAGGTCTGGGTATGGGAGGGGTGGTGAAATGAAATGGAGATAAAGATACAAAGTTTATGTTCTGGTCACTAAGCTAGAAAGCAGTGAAGAGCAAGCCAGCTGGCCCTAAGTGAGATAATGAAGGGACATAGGTGCAGAATTCCCAGCCCTCAACCCCTCCCATGCTCAATCATTGGAGTTATGATAGTTATTATAAGTGCTGTCTCAAATTGGTTTTCTATTGGCTGTGCCTGGAAGCTAGACCTAAGAAAGAAAAAAGAGAAAGAAAAAAGGAAGGAAGGAAGGAAGGAAGGAAGGAGGGAGGGAGGGAAGGAAGGAAAGATCTTGTCTCTCCTTTTTAGAAGCATCCTGAACCTCACTCCTAGTCTCTTAGGGCAGCCCTTCCACAGCATGCTGACCATAGAAGAGGGGCTCTCAGAGAACTGACATCACCGACAGACAGTTCTATTGGTGGATGGGACTGGTGCGCAGCTAATACTATTGGCTCTATCCTAGACACACTCCTCAGCAAAACAGAGGTGATGTGTATGTGTACAAAGCAGCATACCAAGGCAGTAGTACTCACCAGTGTGGGTTGGATGTCTGCGTGGGGAAGGGATTTCCCCATTCACATGTTGAGGCTCTAACCTACCAAGTGATGTTACTTAGATAGTGCCTAAGGGTTAGACAAGGTCATGAGGGTGAGGCCCTCTGCACTCCACACAAGGAAAGGCCATGTGAGGACACCGTGAGAAGGTGAGGTCCAGCTGGACCTCACAGAATTGGTAGCCACCTTAATCTTGGAATCATAGCAGCCTGAGTAGACAAGGACATTCACCAATCCATGCTGTCCCCTAGGCTTGGGGTCCAGTCCCTGAATCCTTCATCTATGGCAAAGAACACAAGCACACACACACACACACACACACACACACACACACACACACACACACACACAAATACACATACACAGACCTTTAGCACTACGAATGATGGTTGTGGAATAGAGTTCTCAGGACTCCCTAGGATGACAGCTCCCCCCTACCCCACTCCCATTACTTATGCATCTAGAATTCTCTCCAGCCAGCCCTGCCTTGTCAAGGGTTCATGTAAGCATTATCGTAGTGGAAACCAGCATTTACAAAGCTCCCTCTATGTGCCAAAAAAATCACCAGACAAGTATCAGCTTAGGAAATTCACCCAGGACCCAATGAGATGAACACCGTGTCTGTTTTTCTATTCTAAGCTTAAAGATAAGGAAACTGAGGCACAAAGATTTCAGATGACCTCCCAGGTCTCTAAATGATATCTGACTTTAGAATTGAAGCTTTCAGTTTTCCAGATATTAAGAAAATACTGAGCCAGGGACCAATGACTCACACATGTAGTACTAGCTATTTGGGAGGTAGAGATCTGGAGGACTATGGTTTAAGGTCAGCTTGAGACTGCATCTCTATCAATACAAAGCTGGGCACAGTAGTACATGAATGCCATCCCAGTTATATGGCAACATAAATAGGAGGATCACAGTCTAAGAGAACCTGGGAATAAATGTGAGACTCCTACTGGAAAAATGGCTAAAGCATGAGGTTGCGGCTTAAGTGATAGAGCAACTAGCAAGTACATGACACAGAGTTCAAACCCAAGTATATCACACAAGCAAACAATGAAACAAAACAAAACACACCACTGAATTGTTATGTGCCATGCCCTGGCATAGGTTTTAAAGTGGGGAACAAGTTGGATGCTCTTCCTTCCTTCTTGGCTAGTGTATAGGAAACAGACAAAAAATATTCACCATTGACTTTCATGAGCTGTGGGATGTACAAAATAAGAAAGGACCAGGGTCAGTTCAGTGGGAACATGGAGAAGGAAATTTTGAAAGGAGTATCAGAGCAGGTGAGATGCACATGAAGAGCTGACCGGTAAGACTGGTTTAGTACTTTAGCCAGGAAGCCACATGTGCAAAAGCCTCGAGATCAGAAAGAGTTGAGTGGAGCAGAAGGATGAAACAAAGCCAGAGTGGCTGACTCCTGCAAGTCAGGGAGAGCCTGTGCCTGGAGACATCTGAGTGACTAAGAAGATGTGCCCTGAGGGCTTTGAGAAGCCCTAAGAACCACCAAGCAGGTTTGCTGTCCTCCATGCAGGACACAAGGAAATTGGAAAGGGAGGGAATTTCATGGGGTCGGGTGGGGTGGTCTCCTGCTGCTGGGTATTATGTTAAGGGGTTTATCTACAGCATACTTTTACCTCTCCTGTAGTCCACAGAGTCACGTTTCACTGTGTCTATTATTCAAATGAGACACATGAGGTTGAAGATGGAAGATGGAACATGTCAGGGTCCCCAGAGCTGAAGCAAACAAAAACCCAGATCCCCCCAGTCTAGGTGTCTACCAGCTTGTCCTGCCAGTCCCAGAAGCCCAGGCTCACCAGGAGAGAGATGCTCAGCTCGCCTGGCTGCTAGGGTCTGACAACTTGTCCAGAGGTGATTTAAGGGGCAGTGGTCAAATAGAGTGGGGCTGAACTTCCTCATCATGAGTTTTCTCAGAGATGATTTCTTCCTTTTCTTCTTCAAATAGCCTTTCCCCAAAGCAATAATAAGACACCGTGTGATTTCAGGAAAATGTAAACCAGCTTGCATAAAAGGCAATCAAGCCCCACAATTCACTATTTCTCCACTGCAAGGTGGGTGCCTGGGTCTCCTTAGCATGGGGCGGTGGGGGGAGGGGGGGAAATGCCTACAGCGCCCCTTCTGGTCTTGTTGCAAAGTGCAAGTGGAGAGGGATCTGGGCTGCTAGTGGCCTGAGAGGACCCCGTCCTCTCAGAAGGGGGCAGAAGCTGTGCATATATGGAAAGCTCCTGAGAGAGTCCAGTGTTACATAATAAGCCAAACTTCTAGTTTGATCTCTTCTGTACCCAAGCATGTGGGGGGCGGGTAGGGGGAGGAGCTGGTCCTGGGGCTTGAACTCAGGGCTGGACAACACTGTCCCTGAGCATTTTGCTCAAGGCTAGCACTCTACCGCTTGGGCCACATTTCTACTTCCAGCTTTCTTTGGTGCTAACTTGGAGATAAAAAAAACAAACAAACAAACTCAGAGAGCTGGGTGCTGGTGGCTCACACCTGTAATCCTAGCTACTCAGCAGGCTGAGATCTGAGGATCGTGGTTCAAAGCCAGCCTGGGCAGGAAAGTCTGTGAGACTCTTATCTCCAATAAACCACTCAGAAAACCAGAAGTGGTGCTGTGGCTCAAGTGGTAGAGTGCCAGCTTTGAGCTGAAAAGCTGAGGGACAGTGCCCGGCCCAGAGTTCAAGTCCCACAACAGACAAACAAAAACAAAAACCTCAGGGACATTAAAATCTCAGATCCTCAGATCTCAGCTTCTGAGTAGCAAGCATGAGCTGCTGATGCAAGCATCTTGCTGCTTCTTTTTCCCATGGGTTACAGTGGCAGGAGGCCCCCTCCAAGAGCTGAACAGATGCCAATGCCACACTTTTGTACTTAGCAGCCTCTCAGAAATATCTTGTTTTTGTCAATTACCCTGTTCCCAATATTCTGATATGGCAGAATATGGCATAAGACAATATCTCGGAGGTGTGGATTTTTATTAGATGGGCAATCGG
The DNA here is from genome assembly GCF_024711535.1 of Dipodomys merriami. Classification (NCBI taxonomy): domain Eukaryota; kingdom Metazoa; phylum Chordata; class Mammalia; order Rodentia; family Heteromyidae; genus Dipodomys; species Dipodomys merriami. The sequence goes on from NW_027206179.1 coordinate 63,144,101, forward strand.
CAAACAAAAGCACGAGTAATATGGACTTGGCTCAAATGGTAGAGTTCTTGCCCAGCAAGTAGGAGTTTCTAAGTTCAAACCTCTGTGCTTCCAAGAGAAAAAAAGTAAAATAATTAAAGCCAAGTGCCACTGACTGATATAATCCTAGTTATTGAGGAGGCTGAGACCTGGAGAGTCTTGATTCAAAGCCAGCCTGGGTAGAAGAGTCTATGAGTCTCCATCCCCTGTTAATCAGTGGAATACCAGACTTGGAGGCATAGCTCAACTAATAGAGCCCATGAGCAAGCTCAAGACCTCAAGTTGAGTTTCAAGGAAATTAATCCAGCCAAGTAGAGCTTAGATAACCAAATAACCTCATGACTCTAAAAGCGATTTTGCCTCTCTGGCTTCCCTGTCCTTGCTAGCTGCAGGAAAGTCCCTCTTTGGAGTCACAACTATGTAGGTTGGCATATGGCATATTCACAATAGGCTATCTGCAGCCCTGGAATAGACTACTTGAACACAACTGTTCCAGCACTTGGTGAGACATCCCAGCTGGATCTTCCTGGGGGATCCCTTCTTACCAAAAGTCCAGTTTCAGGGGAACAGCACCCAGGCCACCAATCTGACAGTAAGGTTCCAAGTTGGAGAGCTCATATAGCTGTAGCTCACGGCTTCTGTTAAAAAAAATCAAACACACTGAAGTAAACTACAAAGTCCCCACTTCAACTCTGCTGAAATATTTTCATGGATCACAAAATAATGGTGGCACCTGACCAGTAGGAGGCCTGACCTGCATGGTAGGGCCTTTAGTTAGGCTTGGGGTTTCCTTCTCTCTTCCAGGTATGGGGACAACTCAGTTTGGCAGGAAAGAGCTGGGCCTTCTCTGGAGGCTGGCACAGTTCCCACTCAACCTGGCTCTGGAATCCAGAAGTGAGAGCCTCAAGTCTTCTTTAGTCTACCACTTAGTAAATTGCTGTCCTAACTATCCCTGTCTCACTTAAGAGAATTTAATGAGATAGTGCATGAGAAAATGATTTGTCCAATGCTCCAGACTGGCTAAACACTCAAAATAATAGCAATTCTATGTTGTTGATAATATAAAGATGATTACAGCTGGCGCTGGTACTCACGCCTATAATCCTAGCTACTCAGGAGGCTGAGATCTGAGGAGCACAGTTCAAAGCCAGCCCAAACAAGAAAGTCTGGGAGACTCTTATCTCCAATGAACCCTAACTAGAAGTATGATTCAAGTGGTAGAGTGCCAGCCTACCTTGAGTTTAAGTCCAAGTACTGTTGTGCGCATGCGCACACAGGCACACACAGGCACACACACACACACACACACACACACACACACACACACACACACAGATGATTAGACTGGCTAAAGGAGATTGAAGGCCTCTTTTTATACAGTACAGGGCTAACTTGGTACATCCTTGATTTTCTTCCCTCCTAACCTGCACCTTGACCCCTTCTTTGCTATATTGGGGGAAGGGTACTTTGAAGTCGATTAGAGGAGAACAGTTCTGTGGTGGAGAAAAGCATCTTACTGCCTCTGTTTATTCACCCTGGTCATAACCAAGGTCACTGGCAATTCCTTAATCTTTCCCATGGTTCAGTTGTACAATGTTTCCCTACCTCCAGCAGGCCTGTGCTTCATCTTCTCCTTTGCTAGCTCAGAAAGTCTCTACATAGCCTCTCTGTCAAGCTCTGAACTCCTATATGTGCAACACACATAAAATTATTGGGCAAACTGGAAAGGTCATTCTGTTAAATAAACCAATCCAGACATAGGAAGAGGAGTATTGAGTACTGTCATTCATTTGTGAGACTATAGAATAGAGTAGTGGTCACAAGGAACTGGGTAAGATGAGGGAATAGAAGATGGGGAAAAGGAATTAATTCTGATTTTACAGTAACTATTGGTTAAGACAATCTGTGATATAATTCAAATTGACTAGAAAAAAGTGTGACTTTCCCAGCTCATGAAATGACTCTTTGATTAATCATTTGGTTTGATCAAATGATTTGATCATTATAGATTGTATACATGTATCAAGTTATCACAAAGGATCCCATTAAGTTGTACAAATAATAGGTCTCAAAACAAAGTAAAAAATAACATTTCAGTCACACTAGATCTACTAACTGTTGATTTGTGCCTGAGGAGCATGGCTCAAAGCCAGATTGGGCAGAACAGCCTATGAGACAATTATCTTTAATTAACCACCAAATGTCAGACGTGGAGGCTGGTAGAGGACCAGCCTCGAGCAATCAGCCAAGCAAAGCACAAGGCCCTGAATTCAAGCCCCAGTACTAGCACAAAAGTCAAACTGGACTGGATTTGTAGGCCCACATTAATTTCTTTTTAAATAGATGATGTTACTATAATAACATGTTAATGAACATTGATTATTAAAATATCATTAAAGTATACATAAATTATGAAACTCAACATGACCTAAAGCATAGCTAATAAAAATGACCCAGCTTGGATTAACGGTTAGTTCATTAAACTGTTTAAAAACCTAGAGAAACAGTGAGCTCTGGAAAGGACAAGATGGAGAGGCAAAACCCTTTGGAGTTGGGCTCCTGAGCGATCCAGGGCATGTCCTCTTCAAGCCACGCCCACCCCCATGCCCTGCCCCTGAAAACTCAGGATGAAAATTGCCTAATTCTCCCCCACCTCCACCCACCCACCCAGATGCTCCCATAGTGCTGAACTTGCTTCTGCTTCTATCTTGATTGACATTTAATGAATTTCCTTCCCACTACTCCATACCCTTTTCACAAAATCATACTGAGGTCTGGTGGTACCCTGAGCTCTGCACAGTCAAGTTAGAATGTTGTCATCGGATTGAAAGCTTTCGGATCTTCCTTCCCAGCTTGAGACCTGCTCTTCTTAGGCAAGTCCATAGTGAGGAGTCTTGTCTTTCTATTGTTAATTACTTGAGTCAGTACAGAGCACTCATGACTGAATTAGTTCAGATAATAAAACAGGAATTCCATTTGGAATCTAAAATCAACTGTGTTTAAAAAAAAAAGTTTCCAGACTAGTGTTTCTCTCCTGTGGCCCATTCCTTGGCCATTTCCCCCAAAGGAGGCCTCATCCCTTTGAAGCAATAACAACAAATACCACAGGGAAAGCCAAGACCATAACTTAGGCCACTGCCTCTGACTGATATATGGTTCTAACATTTTCTGAGGAGAATTTTATGACTTTATCTTCATACCACAAATACAAACATATCTGTGTGAACTTAATATGGAAATGCATCTCCTAACACCCCAATTTCTCAATTCCAGTTGAGGGACTTCCAGCACTCACCCAGTCCCAATGATCAGCTTATTGTACTGGGGCATGCTGACGACATCTGTCACCCACCTGGGGTTCTGCCTGATGGATTTTCCCTGGAAGGTTAAAGGGTAGAAATTAACCAACCTGTGCCTTTTCTGGGGGGGGGGAGGGGAATAGGGGGGGATTGTGAGGCTTGAACTCTGGGCCTGGGCGCTGTCCCTGAGCTCTTTTGCTCAAGGCTAGCACTCTACTACTTTGAGCCACAGTGCCACTTCTGGTTTCTTGGAGGTTAATTGGAGATAAGAGTCTCATAGACTTTCCTGCTTAGGCTGGCTTTGAACTGTGATCCTCAGATCTTAGCCTCCTAAGTAGCTAGGATTAGAGAGATGAGTCACCAGCCTATGACTAAATACACATGTTCAACATAATGCTTCCTTTAGTTGGGTTTCACTGCCAACTTAATGTCTACTCATGAAGGATTTATTCTGCATCCTGAGATGTTGGGCTATAATTCCAGCATACATTTTCTGAGGGCAGAAGCTGTATTCTGTATCTTTGAACCCAGCACAGAGCCTGCATCAACACAAAGGCTCAACTACTTACTGGTGGCTCACATCTGAACCTCAGAACTCAGATGACTGAGGCAGATCAGGAATTAGAAGCTAACTTGGGCTACATAGCAAGTTTCAGGCAAGCTTAGGTTACATAGTGAGACTCTGTCTCAGAACAAAAACAAAAACAGTTTGTTGACTGAGATAATAAAAAAAATGATTCTCAAGATAGATTATATCCTAGCTGGGTGCTGATGGCTCCTATCTATAATCCTAGCTACTCAGGGGGCTGAGATCTGAGGATCATGGTTTGAAACCAGCTCAGGCAGTAAAGTCCATGAAACTCCAATGAACCCACAAAAAACTAAAAGTAGAGCTGAGGCTAAAGTGGTAGAGCAAAGCCTTGGGCAAAAATACTAAGGGATAGATAGCACCTAGCCCCCTAAGTTCAAGCCCAAGTACCAGCACAAAAACAACAAAAAAGATAGATATATACTAACATGGGTCAGGGATTGTATCGTTACACCCAAATATGTATCCCAAATGCTTTCTGCTGTTTAAATTTCTGATTCTGTGATTCTGCTAGTTTTTAGATGAGAAATCCTAGCTAAACGGCTTCACTGATATAACCACAAATGGAGGATAAAAGGAAAACGTCGATTCCATTTGTCATTCATTAAAGCACATGATAAATTACATGATAGGATCCCATGTCATTCTTCACTCCAGCTGATGTGAGAAGTGAAATGAGGCATTATCTTGTACTCCGTGTAGAGCTCATATTTTATTTTGCCTCTCATCAACTGGCAAAATCTAACATGAATATATTCTATTCTGGGGCATGATTTCTGTAATCATGCCACTTAAGGAGCAGTTTAAAATAGCAAATAAAATCAAACTGTAGCACTCAGCAACCTTATCAAATGAGAATCACATACAAAAATCCACTTTTTTCTTTTCAACTTCAGCTGCAGAGACCAGAAATAAATAGCTCCATCTTCTTTGATCACGATTAAGGTGTCATCAGGCATAGAGAGCATGCGCAGCACGGGGGCCCCATGGGACAGCCTCTGAGGTAGAGCCGGCAGCAGGAAAGAAGCCTCTTTCTGTCGGGCCAGAGCACTGGCCTGCTCCAAATACTGCAGTTGCAGATACGTGCAGAAGCCATCCTGGAGAACAGAGAAAGATTCATGAAATAGCCACTGGCCTTCGAAACAAATTTCCTCCCATAAAGAATAGGTAACTTCTTTCTTGGACATGACACAATTGTTCGCATGTGACCTTGGTTACCCCAAACTTGGGGTTAATAATTGTGGTACACCTATTCAGCCATGCCTGGAAGTCTGTTACCCATCTGTTGAGCTTACCTCTCCAGGCCACGCTCCTTCTTTAGCGTGACTATGGGACACTGGGGAGCATCAAAGCAAGGATGGTGATTGTTAATTTAGAATATTCCATGGTTTTTTTCAATAAGTTTTTTATTGTGAAAATACTTTACAGAGGGGGTACAGTTACATGAGCAAGGTAATGAGTATATTTCTTACCAAGCATTGTTGCTAGAATATTCCATGTTTCATGCAACATGAACTTATACCTTAATTCTCACAATAACTATAGGAACATAGTTTCACTTCTTTGTTTTTGTTTTTTGGTTTCTGGGGTTTTTTGCCAGTCGTGGGGCCTGAACTCTGGGTCTGGGCGCTGTCCCTCAGCTCTTCAGCTCAAGGCTAGCACTCTACCACTTGAGCCACAGCACCACTTCTAGCTTTTTTCTGCTTATGTGGTGCTGAGGATTGAACCCAGGACCTCATGTATGCGAGGCAAGCAATCTACCACTGAGCCACCTTTCCAGCCCTCACTTCTGGATTTTTGACTGTTAATTGGAGATGGAAATCTCACAGAATTTACTGCCCTGGCTGGCTTCAAACCATGATCCTCAAATCTCAGCCTCCTAAGTAGCTGGGCTTATAGTGAGCCACTGGAAATGGAGAAATTAAAATCTAAAAAGGCTAAATGCTCGTCCAAGAGCAAATAAATTTAATAAGCCATTGGACGTTGGGCCCTATCTATGGCTCCACAGTTTGTATACATCAGGACTCAGGTTTCAACAACAGAGTCTGAACTTTTTCCTTGCAGCAAATAATCCTATGGTATCCTTGGGATAGGATGTGTGGCAGGGATCTTTGAACCTAGGAAATCTTCATTTTCTTTCCACTTTTCCCAAAGTCTTGTGTCATGAGAAGCTTCCCTTCTCTACCCCTGGAATCTGGAATATTCCTTTTCATGTCAGGTGATAGTAACAACACTTGTATTTGATCTGGTTGGGAAATTGGCCAAAGGTTTGAATGGAGGTGTCTTACTGCTCACTTTGTCATTTTTGGAAGTTAATTTATTCTAGAATAAAATAAGGCCAATGATAAACATAAAAGGCAAGAATGCTAAAAGCAGATGTCTCGCTTGCTTCTTCAAGTTGGGTATTGTTAATAATGATAGAGATGATGTTGTTGAGCTTGAACTGTGACAGTCCTGTTTCTAAATCCTTTATATCTGCTCCACTGCTTTTGATTATGGCCAAGGGCTTATGTTCTTGCTTGGCTTTTTCACTCAAGGTTGGTGATCTACCACTGAGCCACAGCTCCACTTCAGGCTTTTTTGCTGGTTCATTGGAGATAACAGTCTCACAAACTTTCCTGTTTGGAGTTGCCTTCAAACCCCAGTCACTGGATCTCAGCTTCTTGAGTAGCTAGCATTACAGGTGTGAGCTAGTGATGCTCAACTTAAGAAAGCTCTCTTGCTCACTGGTGTTTCTCTGGCTTTGGGGTAAAGTGGTAGGTGTATCTTTTGGTCCTCAGTTTTAGGGTAGCATTCAGGGAACTTTTCTTAGCTACCAAGATTCCTACCTGACTATTGCAAATATAGCCTAACATCTAAGATCCTGAAAATTGGGAACAATCTTGTCTTTTGGTTCAGCCTCAAGTTGGCAAAGGTGCTGAGGGGCAAAGGGTATCCCAGAAAGGAGCCAGCTCAGAACAAAAACATGTTTTGTACGTACATCCATACTAACTGCCCATTGGATTCAGGAAACATAACCAGACTTACCCACTGAATTCCCCCCACTGCTTCGTAGTCTATTTTCATGAAAAGTTGTTCTATTTGTTCAATACTCTAGAGAAGAAAAAAAATAGGTGTGTAGATTTCACTACACCTGTTGAGAGAAAGAATGCAGAAGGAGCGGAAATTGTCATTTCTCCAGTTTATGGACTTCATATTAAAAAACAATCTCTGGACTGTTTACACTACCACATTAATAGGACTATGTATCACAATTCAGCACATGGACACCAAAACTCTTCCCAAAAGAGTGATGTGGGCTCTGAGCACTTTTGCTATTGAAATCAAGCCCTAAGGAGCAGGAGATGCATTGCAATCCTCAGTGCTTGTGCTCCTGAGATGTCTTACTTCATGCTGGTCAGCTTTACCTAAAGAATGGACAGTTGACAAGCAGTTCATTCAGATGACTGGAAAGCAGAACAGATGAACAGCCAATGACAAGCATGAGGTTAGTACTCACTTGGGAGTAGCCTGACAAATTGTGCAATTATGAAGTGTTTTTGAGTATTAGAAGGATCCTTCTGTGTGTGTGTGTGTGTGTGTGTGTGTGTGTGTGTGTGTGTGTGTGTTTGAGACAGAGGAAAAAGAAAAGACAGAAGAGAGAGACAGGCAACAAACACAGAGACAGAGACAAAAACATAGATAGAGATTTACTTGTGTGTTTATAGCACCAGACCATACATTGTCCCAGTTGTTACTGCCTCCTGGCATTCACAGCTTGTGTAAATTCCCTCAGCCCCAGTAACTCACTTGTAGACAATGGAGTGCCTCACTATTGCGGATGTCACTTCTGCAATGAGATTACATCAGATCACAAGTTCTGTCCTTTTAGCAGACTCTCCTGTGTTGGCTTTGACAAAGCTGCCTGCCATGTTGCTAGCTACTCTATAGAGGAGCTCAGCCAGCAAACAAGCAAAGGCAGCCTCTGGCCAACAGTCACCAAAGAACTGAGACCTGAATTCCAACCGTCAGTAAGCAACTGAATCTTGGTGACAATATGTGTGCTTGGAAGCAGATGCTTCCCCAATTAAGATTTCTGACAAGACTGGCCAGCCTTCTCAGACACTGAGAAGATCCTGGCCAGGTCTGGATCCTCACTTATAATAGTTTCAGTTATCTCAGGATAATTATGCATGTATCGTTTTGAATTTTTGAAGCCTTGTCATGTAGCAATGGATTACTAATACAAAGGCATAAAACTTGGGCTGATGGATAACATATAATTACAATTCAATGTCAACTCTTGGAAAGCAAGCATTTCTATGGCTCATAGCTGGCTATGTAAGTTGCCCTACAAGGTACTGAGTTCTCTTTAGCTGAAGGCAATCCATATAAGCTGATTTGTGGCTTAGCAGCAAAAGGTATTTGAGTATTGAAATGACTGTGTGTGTGTATAGGTGTATACACACACACACACACACACACACACACACACACACACACACACACACACACACACACACATACATGGTCCTTTCAAATGCCAAGGTCTATTGAAGGTGGCTTCAACAGAGATGCTAAGATTATGTGTTCATGTTGGACATACAAAAATCCAGGGGTATCTGCGAACAGAAACAACAATGAAATGGAGAGAATGTTGGGGTGCATAGTATTTAGGATAGCAAGACATCCAAGTGACACAAACAGCATCAAGATCATAAATGGAAGGACCAAGTTCCACTGTGTTCCCTCTGGTCCAATGAAAATATACCACACTTCTGGTGTGGGTGATGGTGTCAAACAGACATCAGACAATACCATGACCATGGTGTTTAAAAGTACTTTGGGTATTAATGTCTGAATAAGCCCAAACACACACAGGTGTGGCCTCAGGAAGGGACTGGGATCAGCAGTGCCCAAGTGAGTGCAATCACAGCTGGCCTTGGACCACTGTGACCATAAAAGAGTCTGAGAGACCTTGGGTAGAACTAGACACCCTGGAGCTCTGGATAGGGTGGGCAGCAGCCTCATAAGCTACATCGTGAATGCCTGGACCAGCAGATAGACTCTCCCTGGTGCAGCTGCCCTGTGGCTGTGCCCAGATCGGCCCAGTGCTGAGTAGCATGAGGTGTGTCTGCAGGAACAGACATGGTCATGTGGGCCTTGATCTCATAACTGAATTCAGTGAGTTGACTCCTTGAAACCAATCAGATTGAGCACTAGTAGTGTACTGCGCCATGGTGGCAGATCTAGAGGTTTCTGCATTGAGAGATTCTATAATAGTGCTCATTGTCTCAGATAAGCAACCTCACATACAGTGGGAAATGGTCAACCTCATGCTATAGTTGGCAGCAGACCCCCATCAGGTCATAAGGAAGAGCATCAAAATATCTCTAGAAAATTGGAACTAAGGGGCTGGGAAGGTGGCTCAGTGGCAGAGTGCTTGCCTAGCATGCATGAGGCCCTGGGTTAGATTCCTCAACACCACATATGCAGAAAAAGCCAGAAGTGGTGCTGTGGCTCAAGTGGTAGAGCACTAGCCTTGAGATGAAGAGCTGAGGGACAGTGCCCAGGCCCAGAGTTCAGGCCCTCCAACAGACATAAAGAAAAAGAAAAAAGAAAAGAAAACTAAGTTTTTTTTGGCTTCCCAACTGAGTCATGGGTCTTGGTATGCTCCTAATCTGAGACCTCCCTTCCTCTGCATGCCAATGGTGTCTGAAATATTCATCCTTCCTTTAGAACTTGCTCTTGACACTTGATTTTGACTAAGACAGCACTTCATAGAAAGTACGAAGCAGGTACCTGAATACAAAACTCCTGATTAATGGCAGGGACATGGTGGTAGTTATTTCCCTTAGACATTCTTCCTTAACTAATAGAGCACCCAACTTTTAACCGGCTCATGCTTCTCAGAATAAAGACCACATTTTCCACCATTTCCTTTGCAGCTAGATATGGCACATTTTTTTCCTCTTAAAAGTACTTGAGCCCAAGTACCTGTCAAGGAAGTATCTGAAAGATGTTCTTAAAGAAAAGGGGGTAAATCTTTCCTTGCCACTCACCTCTTCCTGATGTCTGGAATGAGGATTGTTGGTTGGAATCTGAGCAGCCATCTTGGGCCATAAAGAAGAACCCACATATTGAAGATGGCTAAGTGGCAGAGTAGCAGGAGTCTAAGCTCTTAAGAACTCATGAAGTCACTTGACTCCTGACGTTTTACATGAGACAAGAAATCTCTTATCTCAGGCCTTAATGGCTGAGGGCTGTCACTTTAGTTCAACCTTATCCTCCTCCACATTGTGAGCCTTAGTGACACACTGGAGTTTGAATTCCCAGTCAATTCCCCCTACCCAGGGAATTTCAGCCAACTTATTCAGATCCACTGTGCTTTCAGTTGTAAGGCAGGAATAGGATGCTTTCTGAACAAGGCTCTTCTGCTGTTCCAGAGGCTGATGGAACCAAGCATAAAGATCCTAAGGCAATGTGAGCAGGGAGTCAGAAATCAATAACTGTAAAATAAATGTCTCATCACTTTTCTGTATTGTGCTGGGTAAAATTTTGCTTAGTACAATTGGCACTGAATCATGGGATATTTAGCTTGGTCCCTTGCCAGTGTGACACACACATGTGCTTACTGATGTGTTTGAAAGACATCATGCTGGTTCTTGCCTCTAAGCATCTGCAAATGCTGTTCCCTCTGCCTGGAAGACCTCACTGCCCTCTCCTTCATTATGGTACCATTCTTTCAGTTTTCACATTTCTATGGCTTCTTGACTCCTCATCCGGTTCAGGTCTCTCATGTATCTGTGCTTGGTATGATAGCTCTGTCTGCATTCCTGCAAGGCATAGACTATCCTGACCAACTGCACCACAGTTGTAAGACAAAGCCTGACCAGATGGATAGTGACTGAGTGAATGAATGAATGGACAGAAGGACAAGTAGACAACTAGGCAGGCAGGCTCTCTCAAACATAGGTAATTGTACTGCTCCCATTTTAAAGAACTAGGGTATTGTTTTTGTAACCTGAGCATCTATCCATCTAGAAATTTTCTTTGTCTTTCATTGAAAGTGTTTTGGCTTCATCAAATGGAGATGCATTTCTTTCCTTCTCAAATTCTTTTTTTTTTTTGGTTGGCCATGGGGCTTGAACTCTGGGGTGCTGTCTCTAGGCTTCTGTCTCTGAGCTCTTCAGCTCAAGGCGAGTGCTCTACCACTTGAGCCACAGCACCACTTCCTCTTTCTCAAAGTCTTGTGTTGAAGAACTAATCCCAAGATGGTGGGATAATAAGAAGGGCCTTTGGAGGGTGTCTGGGGAATGAAGGTAAAGCTTTTAAAAAATAATTAATTTACTTTATTGTTATTATAGAGGTGATGTACAGAGGGATTATGATCACATGAGTTAGGTAATGAGTACATTTCTTTTCATACAGTGTCTTCTATTCCCTCATTCCCTCCCACTTCCTCCCTCCTGTTTCTACCCACAAGGTGTATAGTTCACTTTCATCAATGTTCAGTGAGCTCTACTGTTGCATTTTTCATCCTTTTTTCTAGTTTTATCAAAAACTAAACTGAGAAAAAATCTTTTGTTTCCATATCTTGGAGTTCATTTCAGTAATGTATTATTTTATATAAATATGAAGAGGTACTTAGACAGTGAGCCTTTGTGTTTCTCTCCTAAGAGTACCTCTTTTGGTCTCACTGTGTGTATCTAGAATCCTGTATAATTTGTCATATCCCAGTGCATTTTAGATCTAACTTCTGCCTATCAGGGAGAATGTGTGAGGGCAAAGCTTTAATGAGCAGGACCAATGCACTTGTATATGAGGCCCCAGAGAGACCTATCACCACTTCTGCAATGAGCAGATACAGGGGGAAAAAAAAGCTCTGTGCATGAGCCAGGAAGTAGCCCTCACTGCATAGCAAATCTGCCAAGAAATTAACTTTGGCCTTCCAGCTCCTAGGTTGTGAGAAATGAGTAGTTGTTAGGGTAGCCTGAAGAAACTAAGATAGGAGGGGATATTTTAAAAAAAACAATAGATGTGATCTAATTTCCTTTCCTGTAGTAGGTGAGATTAAACACATCTAACTTCCATTGTAACTTTGGCCCGGGGACCTTACAGTTGGACGAGTGATAACTTTGTATACTACAAATTGACTAGGTGTGTTTGTAATTAAACTCCAGGGACAGGATCATAGCTTTAAGTGAAATAATATTTTTTCTGTAACTTAAGACACAATTATAAAACTTTGACAACTTGAGCTTAAACAGTTTGTTCCTTAACATATATTTTATCTTATAATGAATGAGGTACATTTTATTCATAAACTTCATATCCTGGGCTATCTAATGTTAGCAGAGAGTAAGTCTGAAATATTTAACTCCAGAAGTGAAGAGATTTAATAGATACTTAAAAGATGTCTTTGGAATAGACAAAAACAATGTTCTTATAAAGATCCTTTTTCTTTTCTTTCTTCCTTTCCTCTTTCCTTTCCTCTTTCCTTTCTTCCTTCCTTTCTCATTCTCTCTCTTTCTCTCTTTTTCTTTCTTTCTTTGTCTCTCTTCTTTCTTTTCTTTCTTGCTTTATTCTTTCTTTCTTTCTTTCTTTCTTTCTTTCTTTCTTTCTTTCTTTCTTTCTGTCTGTCTGTCTCTGTCTGTCTGTCTGTCTTCCTTTTTCTCTGTATTTCTTTTTTTGTCTCTGCCTTCCTTCCTTCCTTCCTTCCTTCCTTCCTTCCTTCCTTCCTTCCTTCCTTCCTTCCTTCCTTCCTTTTCTTTATTTCTTTTTGTGCCAGTCCTGGGGTTTGAGCTCAGGGCCTAGGTACTGTCTCTGAGATTTTTCTTTCTTTCTTTCTTCTCAAGGCTAGTGCTTTACCAATTGAGCCACAGATACACCTTTGGCTTTTAGGGTAGTTAACTGGAGATAAGAATCTGACGGGCATTCAGTCATTCAGGCTTCAAATGGAGATCCTCCTGAGTAGCCAGGATTACAGGAGTGAGCCACTGACGTCCAATATCTTATTGGCTGAGCATATTAAGTAATTTAAAAATATTTTTTATACAAACTGTCTAGTAAATCAGATGGTATTTAGGAAAAATTGTAGCTTAGAAAGGAGAGAAATCTTACATATAGGTCATCAAATCTAGTTGAGTCACCTGGTTAAAGATTAATGCGGTTCCAACATTTTTAAAACACACTTACTATATCCTGTGTCTTCATACTCTGCTTCATCATGTGTTTAAAAGTTTCCATATCCAATAATGCTCTTCCTCTCTTCTCATGCTCCTGGGAGGAAAAAGAAAAGGAATAATGAGCTAGGAACCTATAGTTGTTGCATTTTATTTTTCTAGGAGCAAGACTTCAAAGATTTGAATGTGTTAGGGTTCATTTCCCTTAACATCATCTTATATGTCATATGTACATAGCTTTTGACCTTTTTTGTTTTTTGCTTGTCTCAGACATATACTAGTTATTGCAAATAAGGGAAAAAATGGGACCTATGTTTCTTTGGGCCTGGCTTACTTCACTTAATATAATTTTTTCCAAGTCTTTCCATTTCCTAACAAATGGGGTGATGTCATTCTTTCTGATGGAGGCATAGAATTCCATTGTGTATATAAACCACATTTTCTTGATCCATTCATCTACTGAGGGGCATCTGGGTTGGTTCCATATCTTAGCTATTGTGAATAATGCTGCAATAAACATGGTTGTGCTGGTAGCTTTGGTATGACCTTATTTGTGATCATTTGGGTAAATGCCCAAAAGTGGGATTGATAGGTGATAGGGGAGTTCTATGTGTAGTCTTTTGAGGAACCTCCATACTACTTTCCAAAGTGGTTGAACAAGTTTACACTCCCACCAACAATGCAATAGGGTTCCTCCAGCAACTGTTGATATTAGATTTCTTGATTATAGACATTCTAACTGGGGTGAGGGGGAATCTCAATGTTGTCTTGATCTGCATTTCTTTTATGGCTAGAGAAGATGAGCAAGTGGTTTTTTTATTTCTTGCTATTGTTCTTAATGTACTTATAATGCACTTTTGTTTTTTCTTTTGTTTTTCTTTTTTTTGTATGTTCTTCTTTTTGTTTCTTTTGTTTCTTTTGTTTTTCTTTTGTTTCTTTTGTATGTTCTTCCTCTATGGTATAACCCCTGTTTTCACTGCATTTGATTCCAGGATCCTGCATCTTGTATATACAATTTTATAATTTGGGGAGGGGAAAGGATATAACAAAATGCTTAAATAAGGATACAGGTTGATCCACTGTAACAATGAGATGTACAAGACACTATGTTGAAAACAAACTTTACAATTTTGGGGCGGGGAGTGAGGAGTTGGGGAAGTGGGGAGAGAAGGGATGGTAGGGGAAAAACAAAGGAGGAGGTAACACTGCTCGATAAGAAATGTACTCATTACCCTACTCAAGTAGTTGTAACCCCTCTGTACAGTATTTTTACAATAAATATATATATGGAAAAAATATTTGAATGTCTAATCAGACTTACCTGAACTGTTGACTCCTAATATTATATCTCTTTTCTTCATTTTTTTCTGATGCACTTAGAACTTGTTTCTAATTCCATTAAGAAGTGGCAATCTGCTGTGTACTTGTAGCTCACACCTGCAATCCTAGCTATTCAGAAGGCTGAGATCTGGAAAACTACAGTTTGAAGCCACTCAGAGCAGTAAAGTCCACAGGGCTCCATCCAGCAAAAAATAGCTGGATAGGAAATTTTGCTCAAGTGGAAGAGTGCCACTGAACTGAGCAAGCAAGCTGAATAAGCTCAAGGCCCTAAGTTCAAACCCTGCTACTGACCAAAAGGGACAATCAAAAATGTATTCCTGCCAAGCACCTGAGAGTGAATGGATAACAGTTCAGGGTTCCTAAGAATAGAAGGTTTGAGGTTCAAGGCCAGCCTGGGCAAATGAGTTGCAAAGTTTCTCTCAATCTATTGCAGTGTCACATATCTGTCATCCCAAGCTAGGAAGAGGCTGAGGTTGGAAAGACTGATGTTTCTGACCAGTCCAGGCAGAAAAGTCAGTGAGACTTCATCTCTCTGGAAAGGAAGCAGGCATCCCAGTGATGATGGGAATCTAAAAGTGGGTGGAACATGGCTCAGGCATACACCAGAGCAGGAAATGAGACACCATCCTGTCCTAAATATAGTCCTAAATATAGTGGGGCTCTAGTAAGAATGACATCCTGAGTTGAAACCCTCAATACCTACAAAAATATTTACCTCCAAAAATATTTTTCGTCTCTCATTTATAGAAATTGAAAGTATTGTAGTTTGCACTGAAAAGTCATCCAAAAAACAGAATCAAATGACTCAGCAGGACACTAAAAGAGTTTACCTGGCCAGTTCCTACCTGAAAGAGTGCGTTTAAGTTCTGTAGCTCTTCCAGGGTCACTCGGTGTTCAATCTCATAAAAAAAGATTATAGATTAAAATCTCATGGTTAAAACTGTGATGCCCATAAAATGTAATATTTGCAAATCCATAATTTCTCTCTCTCCGTATGGTCAATAAGACAAGTATCTAAGTCATCCTTAGGTTATTTCAGCCCTTATTCTTCTGTGTCTCTACTCTGGTTCAGTGGATTGTCCAGGCCCACATTCTGAGCAGGGTTGACTGGACTGTGTTGGGAGAAAAAAAGGGGTGGATGGCAGGAGTTAAAGAAGATAGGGTAGACACTGACTTGGAAGAGAAAACAGGTACAATACGGATTTTAAAAAAAGAAAAGAGGAAAAGAAAAAAGAGACCAGTAATTGAACTAAAATGAGAACAGGTACAATAAGGATTTAAAAAAAAAAAAAAGAAAGAAAAGAAAAGAAGAAGAAAGCAAAAAGAGACCAGTAATTGAACCAAAGTGAGAATTGATCTCTTATCTAGGAAAAACTTTCAAAGTAAGGCTATAAGTTCTTTCTAGTCTTGGTGTGAGGGAACCTGGTTTTCTTTTAATCACCTATCCTTAGCTCAATAAATAGGCTATTAGCAGGCATCTTAGCTACTATCTCCAGAGTGTGTTTTGCATCTGTACAAATTTACAAACATCTGACTTAAAATGGATGTCTCAGTGGGTCCACGATTCTTGCATCATCTCCTCAAGCTTAAAGAAGATAGTCATAATCATCACTTTCCGCATCCTGGTGACAAACTGGCTGATAGAAACAAAGAAGGACAGACTTACTTGGGCTCTCAGTTTGAAAGCCTTTAGGTCTGTCATGGTGGGTTTTGTTTTTCTGGGCCAGTGGTAAGGCCCAACCACACAGCAATAGGTAGAGGCTACTTACCTCATGGTGGAAAGAAAGGTGACAGGCAGGCAGATAAACAGACAGACAGACAGGAAGAGGAGATGGAGGAAGAATAGGTGAAGGAGGAGGAGGAGAAGGTAAAGGAGAAGGAGAAAAGAGGGAGGGTTGGAGAGGGAGAGAGTGGGGAAGAAGAAGAGGGAGGGCAAGGGGTAGAAAGGTAAGGAGGAAAGAGAGAGGGAGTGGGAGAGAAACAGGAAGAGTCCAGGGCAAGATACCCCCTTCAAAGACATTCCTCAAGTGACTCCCATTAGGTCCCACTTGCTAAAGTTTCCATAATTTCTCCCAAAATAGTGTCACTAGCTGAGGACCAAACCTTTGGTAGGGGGTGGGGATGGGACTCATAGTCAAGTTAAAGCAATAGCAAAAGAAACGCTTTTTCCTCAACAAGATCATCTTCTGAGTTCTCTGAGTACCAGTCTTTAAGGTGGTAGTCCTTCCCATAAAACTCAGACTGACCACAAAACTCTGTGAAGACCCATCATTTTGTAGAATGGAAGTAAAATTCTATCTTGAGTGACACCATGGTTACTTCTAATTAGTTTTCATGGGGGAGCAAAATTGGAAAACCAACTGTTGGAAAAAACACTTAGGAAAATCTCCCTAGGGACTCTTCTGGTAAGATCTAAACCCAGGAAATAAGTGTCACAGGCTGTCTAGGAGAAAGATCTCCAGAGTATTTAGATATATGCAAATACATGCAAATGATGCTTCTGTCAAATGGAGGGGCCATTTCCACTGCTAGACAAAGATACTATGATTAGACAAATTTAAAATTTTTTTTAAAAAAATTCAGAATGTTTTGAACCAAGCTTACAGAATCCACAAAAGCAGGAGCTCACCATCCACACAAATGAGAAAATGTACCGTAACCACGCATCTCGCTTGTACAAGAAGCTGATGTCTCCAGGGAACATATGTGAGGTCCCCTTGTTCCCTTGTGAATTCCAGGAGGTAAAATGAATTTTAAGGATTTGAAAATGATTTTCCTTGAAATGGTAAACTTTTAGGGAACACCTGCTAGTATCTCAATTTATAACATTTTTCTGAACCTTTGCAATTTTAAACATGCATCATAAATACTTCATGTCTTCATAAGTTAGTTAAGACACATTTATTCCTAAACAAAACAAGTGACTATAGTTTCGCACAAAGAAATCAAAGTATACTGCACTGGTTGGGAAATGGTGGCATGTACCTCTAGTCCAAGCTCATTGAGTGGCTGAAGTCATAGGATTCCTTGAACTCAGGAGATCAAGACCAGCCTAGACAACACAGTAAACTCAGCCAACAAATAAATGCACACAGCATATGATGTGATACCTGCTACAAACTTCCATCTTTTCACCGTTCCCAAATACCTTTTTCTCTAAGCTATAATATGTCCTAGACTTTATAGTGTAAAATTTTGTACTTGTTCACTAGCTACTTTAGTATGTGGAATTACTTTTCACTTTTGTCTCAATTACTGAAAAAAAAAGAACAGTTAAAAATAAATAAATAAATTGCCCTACCTTTTAGAAGAGGGCTCTTCAATACAGAAAGGGACTAATTCCTCTTTGCTGAATGAACTTACCAGAAATGTTGCTGAGAGAGTAAAGCACTCTACTCTCATCATTAATAATAGTCATAAAGGGCAGAATCTAGAGCCAGTGTAATACTTTAGAATGGACCCTATAGTAATTTGTATTTAAGCAAAAATGTGATCCCTCACTTTCTCCCCTTACAATTTCTTCTCCCCAGAGTCAACCCCAACAAATACCTCAGTCCAGCTCTGGCCACCTTCCCTAGCTGAGTACAACACAATACAACACAACCTTCTGGGGCCATGCAAGATTTATACCTTGTCCTAGGCTTTGTGCCATCTTTGCTTCCTGGTGGTGTCTACACATTCTTTCTGCCTTTCCTTCCCCACTCTCTAGAAAAAGAAATAAATGGACTAAAAGTAACTACAGGAGATATGTCAGGCTGAAAGTTCAGAGTTATATTAATTAAATTTGCATTGCTCTTTTTTTAAAAAAACAGTTCTTAAATGTCATAGACCTCATCAAATGTTTTTACATTGTGGTGGAAAGTGAAAATCTAGCAATCAGTAGGCAACTTCTTTTGAAAAGGCAGCCATATAAATAAGCTTTGGGGAAAACACACACACACACACACACACACACACACACACACACAGTTACAAAACAGGGCCATTATTGTGCTTTTCTTTGAAAATATAAATCAGGCCTTCACATAATTGCATGTTTTTAAAACAAATTTGGAACACAAAGCAAAGGAAACATATGTCCCTTCTGGGTACTCCTGTGCTTGGCAGGGCTTAAAAATCCTTAACTGCCATCGACAGCGAGTCACATTGTATCACTAAAAAGCTTGAATGACTTGTTTTCCTACAAATAAAAACAAGAGAGGCAAGTCTGACTATTTTATATCCAAACTATCACAGCTATATTGTAACAATCATAAATAATTCAAGTCTGCAATTGCGGGGTTTGATTTTTCAAGATATCATCCACTGCCAAGAAAAGCATTTCACTTCATTCAAATGTAATTTCATAGAAAACTACCTGGATAATTCCCTAATACGCTGTATTCGTGGAACTATGATTTTGCTTGTCCTCACGTCACAGTCTCCCCAAAGCAAGCAGGGTTTTATGATTAGAGTGGTTTTCCCATAAGGGTTCATTTGCCTGCTGGCTGCTCATTTGCATTGCAAATTAGCTCTCCCGATTGTTCCAAGCCAACATCTCTCTGCTCCTCACTGTAAAACTCTCATCTGTCTGGATGGTTCACAGATAATTTCTCTTTCTACAACTCCGGAATTGACTAATTAATGGAACAAAGCAGCACTTGGAAAATCTATTTCTTGAGTGACTGGCTCTCTAGCTTCAGAAGGAAGATACAAACTTGTGGTCTTGAGTGTCTGAGAGAGAGGACCCAGAAGGTTGGTCCTTCTGAGTTAGGTTAAAATGCAGAGGATTCGATTGCAGATTCCCAAGGAAAAGGAGAAGGAGAGGCTCTGGGGTGGGGTGAGGATGGGGGTGGGAGAGGCTTCAGGGAAGCTGGATTGTTGCTGTGTCCACCCCCTCCACGAATTGCAGGCTGAGTCTGTGGTGCCACTTACAGATGTGGTAGAATCTTTAAGAAGTGGGAGTCAGCTAGGCATTCGTGGCTCATGCCTGTAATACTAGTGGATCAGGAGACTGAGATCTGAGGATCCCAGTTCAACGCCAACTCAGGAGGAAAGACTCTTATGTCCAGTAAATCAGCAAGCAAAACAAAACAAAACAAAAAAGCCAAAATGGAGCTGTGGCACAAGTGGTAGAGACTAGCCTTGCACAGTACCCAGGCCTTAAGTTCAAGTCCTAATACTGGCATAAAAACGTGAGGGGTGGGCTGGGAAGGTGGCTCAGTGGTAGAGCGCTTGCCTTGCATGCTCGAGGCCCTGGGTTCGATTCCTCAGCACCACATAAGCAAAAAGAAAAAAGCCGGAAGTGGCGCTGTGGCTCATAGTGGTAGAGCGCTAGCCTTGAGCTGAAGAGCTGAGGGACAGCGCCCAGGCCCAGAGTTCAGGCCCCACGACCGGACCCAAAAAAAAAAAAAAAAAAAAAACGTGAGGGGTTTAGCTGGAGGGAGTTAAGTTGCTGGGGGTATGGTAGTGAGGGGATCTTGGAATTTGACACCCTTCTTGTCTCTGTCTTTTTGCTTCCCAGCTGCCCAGAAGATGAATGGGCCTCTTTGGCCTCATGTTTCCATCACCAGGCTGTGCTGCCAAAAGCCAAGAGCAACAGGACCAATCACCATGGACTGAGGAGCTAGAATAAACCAATAAACCTTTTCTCCTTTTAAGTTGGCTATCTCCAGCATTTTGTCCCAGCAAAAGAAAACTAACACAGTTAACACTTGTGTTTAAAAAGTACCAAGAATATCTGGGTGCTGGTGGCTTATGCCTATAATTCTAGCTATTTAGGAATCTAGCTACTTAGGAGGATCATGGTTTGAAGCTAGCCTGGGCAGGGAAGTCCATTAAACTCTTATCTCTGATTAACTACCAAAAGGCTGGAAATGCAGCTGTGGCTCAAGAGGTAGAGAGACAACCTTGAGCAAAAAGGCTCAGGGAACCGGGCACTGGTGGCTCACACCTGTAATCTCAGGAGGCTTATATCTGAGGATCGCGGTTCAGAGTCAGCCCAGGCAAGAAAGTCCGTGAGACATTTACCTCCAATAAACCACTAGAAAACTGGAAGTGGAGCTGTGGCTCAAGTGGTAGAGCGCTAGCCTTGAGCTGAAGAGCTCAGTGGGACAGTGCCCAGGCCCAGAGTTCAAGCCCCATGACTGACCAAAAAAAAAAAAAAAAAAAACGCTCAGGGATTGCATCCAGTCCCTTAGTTCAAGCCCTGTTCCTGCTTCAGAAAAAGAAAAGCAGAGAGAAAGAAAGAAAGAAAGAAAGAAAGAAAGAAAGAAAGAAAGAGAGAGAGAGAGAGAGAAAGAAAGAAAGTAGAGAAGGAGGGAGGGAGGAAAGGAGGAAGAGAAAGAGAGAGAAAGAAGGAAAGAGAGAGAAGGAAAGAAAGAAAGAAGGAAGGAAGGAAGGAAGGAAGGAAGATCTATTGTTATTTTCATTTTCTAGATCAGCAAACTGAAACACAGAGCAGTGAATGAACTCTTCTAGCTTCCTATGACTAGCAGCTTCCTATGATGAGCCAGGGTCCTCACCTCTCCTTCCCATGCTTTAGTGTCTGCCTGATGCTGGGACAGCCCAAGGAAAAGTGGGACAATGTGCAGCTATAGAAGTGGCTACAATTTCAAGTCTGCTGAGCAACATGAAGGCTCAGGTTTCTCCATCTGGACAATCTAAAAATCAGAGTGACTTAGTTCAACCCACATTGCCAGTCCGCTAAAACTACAAGAACCTCAGATTACTTGGAACAGTGCTAGTCCCTGGCTAGCCTTTAAAATGTCAAAAGCAATGGTGACCTTTGAAAAGTCATCCCCTTTCCTTCCCCCAGATTATTAAAGACTTGCTGCTATTGGTATAGGTTAGAGTTCCCATAAACTTCCACGAGGTCCACATTTGTTACAAGGAAGAGTTTGAGCTCAGCTCACTTCTCTAAATTAATTTGACATGAGGGATATTGCTGCATTCCCAGCTGCCTGAGTACATCCCATAACCTCTTGGCAGCTGGGAAAGAGAAAGAGGTCCTTTTTCCAGCCATCTTCCCAAATATAACAAGGCTCATCTTGTATAGGTACACTGACAACTGTAGTAGTCCCATACTGTGTGGAGAAGAGGCTCTAAGGTGATATTCATACTAGATTAAGAACATTCTAGAATGGATCAGCCTATCTATCAGGAGACCCTGAGGGAGGAATAGAGACATGGGTGACATATCTGTACTGTGGAGATGAGAAACAAAGACCAGAGCTAGATGGTTACCTCACAACCCATAGTTATCTCTTTTCCTTCAGTAGGTAAACTGAGGCCAACAGAGAACAACTGGCTTGGCCAAGATTCCATCCATGATCACTGATGAGGCTGGAAGCAGCATTTCTTTGTACATGAGAAATGGGACACACTTCCTGTTCCTGGAATAAGCTGGTTGGTTGCAATGCCACCCTTGAACCAAGTGCAGATTTGGAAAAACAGGAATTTTCCCATGGTATCTGACCACGTGTAGGCTCCATCACATCTCTCTCCTGCTGGCCTGCCTTGCCAAGAGGTGCCTGGCATCTATATCCGTGCTTTGTGTCCACTGAAGCAACCTCCTCATCGTCACCTGTAACTTTTCCACTTCTTCCCCTTTTCCAGAGCTTGCCAAAGGTAAAAGAGATCTGGCCAAGCCTATGAGCACCAGATACAAAAATCAAAATCAGAACCATCAGCCTGATGGTTGACAGGATCAACCAAAGTTAATTCACGCTTATCATTCATTGTCACTGATTACCACTGATTGATAAATTAATATCACTCTGCCAGACTCCCATCCTGACTCTGGGTTTGGTTGTGTGATTTTGGTCATTAGAAAATTAGAAATGTGATGGAAACGGGTGATCAAAATGTGTTGGCATATCTTGGGCATGTACACTGGCCCCCACCATTGCTAGGAGAACACACCCAGGCTAGCGTACTTGAGGACACACACACTTACTCATAGTCAAGTTCACCTCAGACCAGCTGGTAGCCTGCTGGCTTTCAGATTGTGAGCCAGCCAACAACAGCAACAGCTTTCCAGCTGTCCCTCAGGCATGAAGGAAGCCAGTGTTCATGGCCATGTGCCACTGAGGGTTTGTGGTTGTTATGCAGTATTGCTATGGCAGTGGATAACTGATACACTGTCTATTAACTCCTGAAGTGGATTCTATTACAGGAACATGAGCCTGAAATATCATCCCTTACAGCGCCATGAACTATAAGTCCCTCCCTCCCTTCCTTCTTTATTTCTTCCTTCCTTGCTTCTTTATTTCTTCCTTCCTTCCCTTCTTTTCTTCCTTCCTTCCCTTCTTCTTTTTTCCTTCCTCCTTCCCTCCCTCCATTCCTTCCTTCCTTCTTTGATTTTTTATTTTTTCCTTTTCCCTCCCTCTCTCCTTCCCTCCCTTTCTCCTTCCCTTCCTTCCTTCCTTCCTTCCTTCCTTCCTTCCTTCCTTCCTTCCTTCCTTCCTTCCTTCCTTCCTTCTTTCCTTCTTTCCTTCCTTCATTCCTGCTTGACCTTATGTCCTAATGATCCGTTTGGCTTTGTTCACTCAAGGATGGTGCTCTACCACATGAACCACAGCTTCACCTCTGGATTTTGGGTGGCTAACTGGAGATAAGAGTCTTACACCTGCTGGCACTGTCTGTAAGCTAGGTTCCTCAGATCTTAGCTCCTGAGTAGCTACAATTATAGGCTTAAATTATAGGCTTTCAAATTATGCTTTGTAACACAGTTCTTAGTAAGGATCTGTTAATCACACATACATGCACATGACATTTTGTGAAACACAATTGCACAAGATAGACTTATCTACTAAAGTGGTTTCATGAGCCACTATTTGGTCAACACAGGCAGGGAGAAATTCATAGCATGTGATGTCATAAGACTTTGTTACCATTTGGGCCTCATTTATCCTTGAGCACTTGGAACCTTTCTCAGTAAGAGGCACAAATAAACTTCTAACAAATGTCTTAATTTTAACTGAACTGAGCGACTGGCAGCTACAAACACTTCCTAGGTTAATTTCTCTACTCCCTGCCCCAGGATCTAACCTTATTTTCAAGATTTCAAGGATTTGACAATGACTGTACCATTCAGGGTGCATTGGTTGTGTGTGTGTGTGTGTGTGTGTGTGTGTGTGTGTGTGTGTGTGTGTGTGTGTGTGTGTGTGTGTGTCTGGGTACTATCCCTGACCCCCCCCTTTTTTTTTTGCTCTAGGCTGGCATTCTACCACTTGGTGGTTAATTGGAGATATTAGTCTCACAAACTTCTCTGCTGGGCTGGCTTCAAACCAAGATCCTCAGACGTCAGCCTCCCGCATAGCTAGGATTACAAATATGAGTCACCAGCACCTGGACCAGGGAGCTGGTATGAGTCTCTGCTCATAGTTCTGACCAATTGATAGATCATTTACACAAGTGGCCATCTGCCCCCAGGAACAGCCCTGCCCTCAGCAACAATGTCCTCCACTATGCAGACCGACCGTGTAAGGCTGGGAAGCAGAAGGGCAGGTGCTGTGTCGAATTCATCCCCATCTGTCTTGTGTCAGGCATGGGGGAACCTAAACACACCTGCTAAGGTGGACTGAAGAGCCTTTATGCTTCTAGATTTTAGTTTATTTCTAAGGAAAGAAAATTTGCCTTGGTTCTTTCCTGCTATAACAAAGCAAGTATCAAATCTTCCTGCACAGATGTGTGCTATGGGTTGCAAAAGATCTGCACTGCAAAAGTTTCTGTGCCGGAAGCTAGGGGCCCAGGGTGGCAGTGTTGGTGAGGTCTTGCGGGATGGGGGCGGGGTGCTCAGGGGTGTGATGATGCCACAGAGGTTCCTCCTTCTGGAATGGGCCCACTGCTCTTTTGTGAGAGTGGACTTGAACTTGTATATAGTTACAAAGCAAGGTGACTTCACATTGCCCATCCCTGTCTGCTCATGACCCTTTCTCCTTCTCTATGACATGATGCAGCCACCTGGGCCCTCACCAGACACCACAGCAATGGTGTCTAGGTTATTCAGCCCCTAAAATCATGAGCCAAATAAACCTCTTTTCTTTATATGTTGCATGATACCGAATGTTTTGTTATAGCAGCCCAAGATAAACAACAGACTAAAACTAGCTAATACATGCTGGGCCTTAACTGTATCAAGAACTGCTCCTCACTTAAACATCTCCCCACATGGCCCAGTTGCAGCTGCCCTCCTGGGGAATAATGTACAAACCTTGCTGAAACCTGCAAAGGACTAAGAAACTTCTAGAAATATTTCCCAGGAGAAGGACTTAAGGGAGGAAGGAGTGTTATATGAAAGGGCTGACCGAGGTTGGAACTTGTTAGGGGTCCTCAGAGTTGAAAGGAGTCTAAAGACTCTAGCAGCCAGGCACCAGAGGCTCACGCCTATAATCCTAGCTACTCAGGAGGCTGAGATCTGTGGATCATAGTTAAAAGTTAGCCCGGGCAGGAAACTCTGTGAAACTCTTATGGCCAATAAACCACTAGAAAACTGGAAGTAGTGCTGTGGCTCAAGTGGTAGAGGGCCTGCTTTGAGCTGAAGAGCACAGGGACAGTGCCCAGGCCCAGAGTTCAAGCTCCACAACCAACACACAAAAAAGACTCTCATGGGGCTGGGTCCTGCTACCTACTCCCTCCCCTAGGTTTTTTCTGCTCTGTGAGTAACCCTGGATCTCACAGGTTCTAACACAAATCAAAAATAACTCCAGCATGCCTGTTTCCCACAGCTTACTTAAATAATGCTACCCATAGGCCACTCCTTTTGTTTGAAGTGGCGCTCTCTTGTATAGCCTGGATCTGCACCTGTGCATCTCATACTGGGAACTTAGGATCTCATCACTCTTTTGAGATGTCAGTGAGGTGCCTCAGGCCTCAGCTGTGCCCACCCTGTCAAACGCAGTCCAGTCACAAGCAATATAGCTTGGGGGGAACTTTGGGCTTTAAACAAGATTAACCCAATTAGCAAAAGGTCAAAAAGAGGGCTGAATTATTTCCATACCTTGGCTATGGTGGAAATGATGGTGTCAATGTAGAGATGGGGATTTCTCTTTACAATCTTGACTATAGTCCTTTTAGGTACATATCACCAGAAGTAGAATTGGTGTATTCTCATTTCAACTTTTGGAGTTAGTCCTAGCTGCCATGTAGTGTAGTAGAACGCCTGCAGTCAACCACCTTGGATTGTGCAGTATTGTGTCAATACAGCCACTGGTGGCTCAAGCCTGTAGCTCAAGCGACTCAGGAGGCTCAGGTCTGCGGTTCATGGTTTGCAGCCAGCCTTAGCAGAAAAGTCCATGGGAGTAGAAATTATTTTTGGGTTTGAACTCAGAGCCTGGGACTTGTGAAACAGATACTCTTACTTCTGATCCACACGGACAGCCCCTTTTTGCATTATTGCTGCCTTGACCACCAAATTGGACTGCAAACCACTTACTCATATTCCCCATAAAGCTAGGATGACAGTTGTATGACAAGAAATCTAGCTATTTGACAAGAAAGGAACTCATAGCATTAATGCCAGGACTGACCTCAAACTACAGTCCTTCCTATCTCAGCCTCCTAAATAGCTAGGATTATAGGTATGCTATGAATTTATTTTTCATTCCAATCCTGTCTCAGTAAATCATTTTCCAGTCCTATTGATCTTACCCAGATCTGAAGATCCCTGCCTTCCAGAAAGATTTTCTTCCTCTTTTTTCCTTTCCTTTCCTTCCCTTCACTTTCCCCTTCCTTCCTTTCTTTCTTCCTTCCTTCCTTCCTTCCTTCCTTCCTTCCTCTCTCTTTTCTTTTCTTTTTTTTTTTAATCTGAGGCTTGAACTCAGGGCTTGAGCTTTTTATGCTGAAGGATAGTGCTCTACTACCTGAGCCACACCTCCTCTTCTGGCTTATTTTGTAATGAATTGGAGATAAGAGGCAGACTTTCCTGCCAAGGCTGGCTTTGAACCATGGTCCTTAGATCTCAGCCTTTTGAGTAACTAGGATTACAGGCATAAGCCACTAGTGCCTGGCTAAAAACTTCCTTTTAATATGTGATCTGTACAAGTCACTAGTGAAAAAAGAACAAATCAGATTCTTCATTCCTTATGACACATTTCCCGTCTCACTCTGCAGATGCTATCCGTGCGCTTCCGTTACCTGTGTGCCTTCCTTCGTGCTGTTTCCTCCATGTCACAGCTTTTACTTCACATAGTTATAGAGAAACAAGACTGCCTTCAAGGCTTCTCAATGCCACTTTTTCCAGGAAACCTTCCTTGTTTCCCCCTCCTTCCACATTAGAAACACCCATCTTGGGTTTAGAAGCATGGCTCAGTTGGAAGAGTGCAAGTCAACGAGCCAAAACATGAGGTACTGACTTCAAGTGCCAGTTTCAGAAAGAAAAGAAAAATGAAAAAGAAACATACCTCCTCCTCTACTGAGCTCTGATTCCTTCAAAGCAACCACGAATCATCTGCACAGATTTAGCTATTTCTGTGTTACTTGCTTAATATTTTCTTTGCTTATTTTATATACAATCTTCTTTCTCCTTATAAACAATAGTAATCACAAAATCATGGGCTTGATAAGCTTATTATATTCTGCATTAACATAAATACATTCTCATTTTCCTTAAATCCTTTTGCCATACCTTCTAAAAGCATCTCCCCTGAAGAAAAACCATGCTAGCTGTGTAAAGTCTTGAGAGACTGGATTTTGTGATGTTTGATTTTCCTCCAGGGCTCAGATCATGGAATTGCTTCACTGATGTTTGCTGAATTGAAATCAAGTGAAATGGAGTGTTGCAATTTATTTATTATCCATTACAGATTAGCATGACTCTAATTTATCATGAGAGATAATTGGAAAGAAAAGGAATGAAGCTGGAAAGGAATTAGACATCAAAAACAGTGGGGCTGGGGCAGGCAGGAGAAGGAAGAGACACTTGAAAGTCAGTTGGGGAATGGAGACACTGGGGGATGTGGCAGGAGGTCAGAGATGGTTACGGAGCAGATGGGCTGAAATGTCTGATCAAGAGGGGACTAGGACAAATCAAACTTGGATGCTGGCTTTTCATGGAGTCCCTGTTGGTGAACATTTGGTCACATCTGGGGGAATTCCAACCCAGTCCCAGAGCCCTGTGTGTTCAACTTCCCTTGCTGGAGGTGCTGTGTGTTTTCGGATCCCTTAGCCCCTTACCTTTTCCACCCCTGGGCTTGTGGCCAGGTCTGCATGGTGAGGTGGTGTCCTTCCTGGGTTCGTCTCCTTGGCGGTGATGGAGTGACCTGGTGTTCTCTGGCGTGGGAGGCAGGCACGCCGTAGCCAGGCCAGAGGCTCTGCCTTCTGCAGCCCCTGCTTGACTGAAAGCCACTGTCCAGCTGGACAAGTCTGAGCTCGAAGTATCATTGGCTCTCTGGAGATCACTGCTGGGTTCAGGATGCTGTATGGATACCACCCAAAGACAGTCTCACTAGGGGATCTCTGGAATGAGATTCATTCTGCATGAGATTCATTCGTGTGTGTGTGTGTGTGTGTGTGTGTGTGTGTGTGTGTGTATTGATACTAAGCTTGCTTGAACTCAGAGCCAAAGCACTCTTCTTTAGCTTTTTTTGAAAATTACTTTTACTATTAAGGTGATGTACAGAGGGGTTACAGTTACATATATAAGGTAGTGAGTACATTTCTTGTTGAACTTGTTACCCGCTCCCTCATTTTTCTCCCACTTTCCATCCCCCAATTTTCCCCACCACTGCCAAGTTGTACAGTTCATTTCCAACATATTGTCTTGTGAATATCACTGTTGCATTGGTTTGCCCTTTGTCCTTGTCTCACCATTTTGTTGTTCCTTTTCCCTTCCCTAATTCAGACAAATGTATATACAATTCTCAGGGTACAAAATCAAATACAGTGACAACACAGGATAAACCATAGATAAAAAACACAAAAGAAAAAAAGAAATCACATGGTGCATTAAACACAACAACAACAAAGAAAATCCTCTTACTCCCATATCTTGGAGTTCATTTCACTTAGCGTCATCTTCTATGGTCATATGTACATAGTTATTGAGCTATTGTGATCCTCTTCTAGGACTATCCTAGACATACACTAATTATTAAAGTGAGGGAAACCAAGGAGCCTATGTTTCTTTGGGTCTGGCTTATTTCACTTACTTCATTTTTTCCAAGTCTTTCCCTTTCCTTACAAAAGGGGTGATGTCATTCTTTCTGATGGAAGCATAGAATTCCATTGTGTGTGTGTGTGTGTGTGTATGTGTGTGTTATCACATTTTCTCAATCCTGTTCTACCTCTTGAGCCCTATCTCCACTTCTGTTTTTTTGCTGGTTAATTAAAGATAAAAGTCCATTGAACTTGTCTGCCTGGCTGGCTTTGAACTGTGATCTTCAGATCTCAGTCTCATGAATAGCTAGGATTACAGGTGTGAGCCACCAGCAGGGGCTGATCAATTCCTTTCTGGGCAGCATAGATAGTCACCTTCTTCTCAGAGATGGGGTTTTGGCTAGGAGAGAGAGGGTTGTCCAGGATCTCTGCACTAATTGACCAAGATAGCAAATATCCAACTAAGCCCTTTCTTCAAGAAAAACAAGACAAGAATAGGGTCCTGATATCCATCTCTGTAAATATTTTATAGTTTT
This sequence comes from Dipodomys merriami, assembly GCF_024711535.1. NCBI lineage: Eukaryota > Metazoa > Chordata > Mammalia > Rodentia > Heteromyidae > Dipodomys > Dipodomys merriami. Next base: position 63,173,124 of record NW_027206179.1, read on the forward strand.
GAACAGACTATAACACAAAAAGCATGAAAACTCACAGCAAAATTCATGGAAATAAGGATTGTAATTAAATAAAGTCAGCAACAAAGTGAACCTGACACGTACTTCATGGTAATTTTTATTGTAATACATGGTAATTAGATATAAATGGCAAAATGTTTAAGTAATAATCCTAATTACTGTTAATTTTACAACAGTGTTATGAGAGTTGTTTAGGGAAATCCTCAAAGGAGCCTGGGATTGTGACTTCTTCTGTGGGAGTTTCTATCTGAAGGTAACAGTGGCAATAGTAGATTTTCTTAAGCAGAATTGAACTCTTAGAATAGCTCCTGCTAGTTTCTTGTTTGAGATGGATCTGACAGGCTCATATCTGCAATCTTAGCTATGCAGAAAGCTGGGATCTGAGAAAATCATAGTTCATAGCCAGAGTGGGCAAAAAAACCCCCACCAAACCTCTGGGAGATTCTTTTCTGCAATTAACCAACAAAAAGCCAGAAGTGGAGCTGTGGTTCAAGTAGTACAGAACACTAGGCTTGAGTGGAAAAATGCTAAAGGATAGTAGGCAGGCCCTGAGTTCAAGGCCCAGTACACACACACACACACACACACACACACACACACACACACACACACACACACACACACACACACACACACACGCACGCAAAATGTATTCTTGGTCCTTGAAAACACCAGTAGCTTTCCTATCAGGAAATAATGTAATTCACGCTCAAGCTCCCTTGACCATGTATTTAAGGTGGTACTAACAGAGCCAAATGGAAGCATCATGGCTCATTCCTGTGCCCCATCCCCTCCCCCAGTCCTTTTAATGGGATCAGTCTGTGCCTACTCCTGCTCCCAGAGGAGCTTTTTTTTAAAAAAATGCTTTTCTGTGTCTTGCTCTAGTGTGCCAGCAGCCAACACCCCATTAAACCCTCTCATTAGAGAAGCTCCATTGGGCCCACTTTTCAGTTCCCAGTCATCCTGCTCCCTCTGAGAGACTCGGGCTCCAGCCTTGGCTCCTTTGACCATCAGGAACTATGGAAGGAATTTTCATCCTCCTTTCTCCTTCCTTCATATGCCTCCCTCTGCATCCCCAGTCTGCTTAGATACAGACACAGAAGGGCTGTCGAAGAAGTCTTGTGCAAATTGAGGTTTAAAGCAAGCCAAGCAATTCAGACAAGAGCTAATCCAAGCCATCACAGGAGTGCATTTGTGTAGTGCGGCCAGATCAGAGCCAACACTACCGCCCTCGGCTCCCTGCAATGCTGTCTGTAGAATGTGCTTACAAGGCTGGGAGACAGCAGCCTCGTTTCAGATCAGGAGCTGGCATGCCCTGGTTGCCCATGGCAACCCAGCTGTGCCGGAGTGCTAGCATTTGTAAATTGTGTGGGGGCTTAAAATTATATTATTGATTCTGTCTGAAAGACGATCGTCTGATTTGTATGTAGCTCTGAATAAATTACTCATTATCCTTTCAAGCCCTCGAAGTATGAGTTACCCTCTCCTTTTCCTTCTCCTTCTTTATTTGTTTTTTTAATTTTAGAAAGACAGTAAATCGTGTCAGCAGATGTGCAATGAAACGTTTCCCGTAACAACCACACTCATGGAATCAACATCCAGAGCACCCGCCTGGAAAGCAGGCCGTGGCAGTGCTGAATAAATAACAAATAGATTTGGGAATGATGGGACCAGAATTGAGTCATCTTCCAAAGGGATTAGAAGGTGTATTTTGAATTATTGTGAAAAGTGGTCTAGAAGAAAGGGACAGACAGGTTTGAACTGGATCAGACAGGTTCAACAGGCTTTCTCTTGTATTTTCTTCCGTGTGTAGCATATACTGTGACGGGATGAATTATTCTCCTGACAGTGCACTTTACCCTAAAACTCTATGGTTCCTGCAACAAAAGGAATTGTGGCTTGCCCTTGATTTTGTCCTTGGTCTTGCAGCTCACCTGGACTAATTGCACAAAGAAGCAGTGTGCCAGTTCTCAGTCTATACTTCAAAGGCTTCAACAGTTGTTCCTGTGTGTCTATCATGGCCATAAGAAGAGCCTGCCCCAGGTAGTCACTGTTCCTTTAGCTGCGACCCAAAAGAATACATGTTGGGCATGTTTCTGTCAAATCCAACTAGCCTGTCAGCTTGGACAACAAAGTCAACCACTCCAACAAAGCTACAGATACACGTAAATAATACCCATTGCTGTATACCACTGAGATTTTACAGATGCTTGTTATGCAGCAGTAGCTGACTGCCATAAGCATCCATTTGTTAACACTGTGGCCATCATTGCTACCATCCATTTGTTAACACTGTGGCCATCATTGCTACTGTTTGAACATGCTTTATATCCTCCAAGGTTTCATTGTGATGGAAGATTTTTGTCTGTAGGATGACAGTAACAGGAAATTCTGTAGCGCCTTTGGAAGGTGGAGTCTAAGGAGAGAGTCTAAGGTCACTGAAGACCTAAAGTAGTTCATACGTGACTCCTTGAATTTTCCAGAGCTAGGACCTCTGCCCCTCTCTGCTCCCGGCTAGATATGCCATCAATTGCTCCTATGTATACTCCTGTCACCAGGAGGTGACAAAGAAGGAGTAGTTCTTGATGAACTGTCTTATGTTGCTTGGATTTTCAGACTCCAAAATTGTTCCGAGCTACATATATTTTATTGTGCACTATAATTGCAATGCATGTTAGGTGCTCACTGTGCTATGAGATATGGCGTTGCTCCCAGAAGCATTCTGGAGGCCAATGCCTCTGGGAGATGCTCTATTACTTCCAAAACTCACATCAATCACTCCTTTTGTGATCATGAAGTCCTGACAAAGGATGGGCAGATATGTTTGCATTGTGACTGACAAATGCAATTGTTCTTCTCGGGAAGATTTGTTCACACTGTGTGCAAGCCATCCTCAAAATGAAGATCATCCTCAGAATGCCATACAGTGTTGCTCTTCTGTTCCTTCTAATTTCCATGTTTACACTCTTCAGTCAAGGTGTGGCTTACACAAGTATACTCAATTTTTTTGTGTGTATGTGTACTAGTCCTGGGGCTTGAACTCAGGGCCTGGGTGCTGTCTCTTAGTTTTCTCGCTCAAAGCTAGCTACCACTCTACCACTTGAGCCATACCTCTACTTCCAGGTTTTTTTTAGCGGTTAATTGTAGCTAAACATCTCATTGGCTTTGCTGCCTGGGCTGGCTTTGAACTGTGATCCTCATATCTCAGCCTCTTGAGTAACTAGGATTATAGACATAAGCCATCAATGCCTGGCTCAATCATGTGTGTGTGTGTGCGTGTGTGTGTGTGTGTGTGTGTGTGTGTATGTGTGTGTGTGAGTGCGTGCAAGCACGCGCGCATGCGTGCACATGCATATATGCGCATGTGCCCACACCCGCGCATGCTTGTACTAGAGCTTGAACTCATTGCCTTGCATTCTCATTTGGCTTGCTTTCCCATGGCTAGCATTCTACCACTTGATCCATGCCTCCACTTGGAATTTTGCGAATTAATCGGGAACTTACAAGCTTTTCTACTCAAGTTTGCTTTGAACATGATCCTCCATGACTCTGCCTCCTGAGAAGCTAGGACTACAGTGAGTTGCCAGTGCCCAGACATTCCATTTTGAATGAATGTTTACTGAGCATCTCAGTATACCATATATAATGGCTCAAAATGGGTAAGTATTTAGGAAGGTAAGCGTCAAGTCACCTGTCCTGAACTGAACCACTGAGCAGAGGGCAGTGCTATTTGTTAAGATGGGAACACCCAAGGAGCTGCTGGTTTGAGCGAATGTAAAATGCTCTGCTTTGGGTATGCGATGTTTGAGATGCTTCTGAGACATGAAAATAGAGACCATGTAGGCAGTAAAATGACCAAACTGGAGCTCAGCAGAGAGGTTGGAACTGAGACTAAATGTGGAGGGTTGCCGGCATCTAGAGGGGGTTTAAAACCAGAGGTCTGGTTGAGACTTCCTAAGATACAAAGGAGGGAAGGAAGAGGGCCTGAGCTGAGTTCTGTGGAGTCCCATTGTCTAGAAGATAAGCAGAGGAAGAGGATTACATAATGGGAGGCAGAGAACGTACAGTGAAGACACTGATGTATCAGTGCCTCTCTACCCAGTACCTTTCCCCTTAGCTTTCCTGACTGAAAGCTCTGTCTCACAAGGTATCTACCTGTGTGGCTCATGCTTGTAACCCTAGTCACTTAGAAGACTGAGATCTGAGGATTCCAATTTGAAGCCAGCCCAGGCAGTAAATATCACTACATAATAATCAAAAAGCCAGAAATGGAGCTATGGTTCAAGTGGTAAAGCACCTGCCTTGAGTAAGTTCAAGCTCTAGTACTGGTGGAAAAAAAAGAACTGTCACCCTGTAGAGGTTCATAAGAGAAAGAACTTGTCCCTAGGCTCAGAGTATATGAAGTGAGAAATAGCCTTGATAACCCACCCTCCTCAGAGATCTGGGTTCAAACACAAAGATGGAACACAACTTTGGCCAATCAGAGTTGAGTGGAAACCCACTGGATGGATTATGGTGGCCTCTGGAAGGCCATGCGGTCACCATCTTGCAACTGGCCCAAGTGTGAGGACAAAAGCCCAAAAGATGGCCCCAGCAAATCTCTGACTTGAGTCACACAATCCCCTGTGGGAGTTCCTTGCCACCAAATTGATGCTGAGGTGTACTTAATTTTCTAAATGTTTAGGTATTAATACTGTCTTATGACTTGCAGCCAAACCCATCATTACAGATATTCGTAGTTCTACAAAACTAGAAGGTGATGTAAAACCCATAATCTGATGGTCCCTTTTAGCTTATTTGGGGGGAAAACAACAATTACTCAGTCTTGTGGTTGTAGAAGTTGTCAGTCTTGTCACTAACTTTATGTCTACAGTCTCCTTTTTTCTAAAGCAACTTTCTAGACAGAATGTAGTGGCGCAAGTTTGCAATCCTGCCATCTAGGGAGGCTAAGATTGGAGGATAGTGGTTTAAGGCCTGCCCCGATATAAAAGTTTTCAAGATTTCATGTCAATCAATGGCAGGGTGCTGTGGTACATGCCTGAAGTGCCTGAAATCCCCACTGATGTGGGAAAGCACAAGTAGAAGGATCACATCCTGGGTCCACCTGCACATGAAGTGGGACCTTACTTCAAAAGGCAAAAAGGCTAGAAGCATGGCTCAAATGGTACAGTGCCAGCCTTGTATGTACAAAGCTTTGAGTGCACTGCCAAGGACCTCCAAAAAAGAAACAACACAAAGCAACTTCACAGCCAAGAGAGCAAACACTCTAGAACTCATGGAGCTCTAGACACCATGGAAATGAAATGATTCATGATTGGGTAATGCAAGGAGAGAATATAGCTGATCAGGAGGATAAGAAGATGAAATAGAAACTGATGTAGAAAGTGCCATGCAATCAAAATGTTTAAAATGACATTCATAACTTAATAAGATAATGACTGTAAGGTTTGCATCTTCCGGTACTCCAGGTGCTCCTTATAGCTTTGAATAGTGTTCTCTTGATTCAATTAATGCTCTTGAAAAAGCTTTTTGTTTGTGTGTGTGTCAGGGCTGGGGCTTGAACTCAGGGCCTGAGTGCTGTTCCTTAGCTTTTTCACTCAAGGCTGGTGCTCTGCCTCTTGAGTGACAGTTCCACTTCCAGCTATTTGGTGGTTAATTAGAGACTTTACTTCCCAGGTTTGAACCATGATCCTCCGATCCCAGCCTTTTGAGTAGTTAGGATTACAGGTGTGAATCACTAGCTCCTGACAAGAGCTCTAACTTTCTATTAATCAAATGACTTTGTGATATTCTCAGGATTTACTCAAATTCAAGGTGTTTCTTTTATGTTTTTTTAAGTGTAATTAAGTTATCAAGGCAAAGGCTCTGATTACAGGGACAAAATTCCATAGCAACAACCAGTTTAAACACAGAGAGTCAGAAACATCACTCTCCCTATTGTTGGTGCCAGGCTGTGGGGGAGTGTGGTCAGGCCCATGGCACAAACCTGCCTCTGTCTCCTCCTGAGGAGCAAAGCATGCTTCCTTGACAACACAAACAGATACCTTATACTATCCTCTCTCTCTCTCTCTCTCTCTCTCTCTCTCTCTCTCTCTCTCTCTCTCTCTCTCTCTCTCTCTCTCTCTCTCTCTCTCTCCTTCCTTCCTTCCTCCCCTCCCCTCCCTTCCCCTCTCCTCTCCTCTCCTCTCCTCTCCTCTCCTCTCCTCTCCTCTCCTCTCCTTTCTTCTCCTCTCCTCTCCTCTCCTCTCCTCTCCTCTCCTCTCCTCTCCTCTCCTCTCCTCTCCTCTCCTCTCCTCTCCTTTTTTTGGTGCTAGGCCTGAGGCTTAAACTCAGGGCCTGGCACTGGCCCTGCGCTTATCGCTTATATATTCAAGGCTAGTGCTCTGCCATTTGAGCCACACACAGCTCCACTTCTGGCTTTTTAGTGGTTAACTGGAGATAAGAGTCTCAAAGACTTTCCTGTCCAGGGCTAGCTTTGAACCACAATCTTCAGATCTCAAACTCCTGAGTAGCTAGGATTACAGAAATGAACTTGCTAGTTATTTTTACAGCAAACAGCTCTATGCCTAGACCCCAAGCTGAGGAAATTCTACAAAATTTTGTATGTTTTTTTTTGCCAGTCCTGGGGCTTGAACTCAGGGCCTGGGCACTGTCCCTGAGCTTCTTTTGCTCAAGGCTAGCACTCTACCACTTGAGCCACAGTGCCACTTGTGGCTTTTTCTGTTATGTGATACTGAGGAATAGAACCCAGGGCTTCATGAATGCTAGGCAAGCACTCTACCACTAAGCCACCTTCCCAACCCTGTATGATTTTTTTAAATCAAAAATAAGATAGCTTCTTCTTACCTGTGATCATGAGATGTTTCTAGTCTTCCCCAAGCAGAACTTGTCCTCCTCCTTCTCCAGTTCATGGTAGTTGACAGCGAATCCTCCCTTCTTTATTAGAAGTCTATTTACTTGATTCCTTGGAGCAATTGCTAATGGCTAGAAAGGTGTTTCATGAAGAAAATCTTGTTTTCTTGCTGGGAGCAGACGAAGCCAATGAAGTTTCCCTGTGGTGGAACTTTGCCTTTTACTGTCTGAGCCAAGGTTTGTAACTGGAGTACCAGGGCAAGTTCTTCCTCCTCTCCAGCCCTCCCCTTCACAAGGGACAGTAACTGATGCCCAGGTGAAGTTGGGGGGAGGAGAGGAAATGTCAGGCATGGAACAAGGAAGAAAAGAACTCTACTATTCACATACTCTCATCATCTTGCTCAGGCAGGGTATAATCTGTAATCATCATGACTTATACTTGGGTGCCATCTGTCCTTCAAGAAGGAACCCTGATTGACCAGTCCTGCTCTACCTCATCCCCCAATCCCCCATATTAGATGGAAACTCACTCTTGCAATTTCTTAGTGCAAAGTCTTTGGAATATTATCCCCTCTTTCCCTTCCTAACCCATACTGAGTCCAGAGCAAAGGCCTGTTAGCTTTGCTTTTTTTTTTGTATCAGTATTGGGGCTTGAACTCAGGGCCTTGCACTTTCCCTTAGCTTTTTCCTACTCTACCACTAACATCTCATCTCCACTTCTGGCTTTTTGCTGGTTAAATCTGTAGGAATTTGTCTTCCTAAGCTGCCTCAATCAGTGATCCTCAAATCTCAGCCTCCTAAAGAGCGTGGATGACAGGGGTAAGCCATCAGCACCTGATTAACTCTGCTTTGATAACATTTCCATCCACATCCACCACCCCTCACATGGTGCACCTGGACTTCAATATGGACTCCCCTTAAAACCATTATCAGCATAAATTAATTGTACAAAGGGATTTTATTAGATATTTATGACATGTATATAATGTATTCTGATCAACATTACCCTCCCTGCAATATGTTCTATGTAGAAAGTAGTGCTCTTTTCAATATGCCTCCCAACTACGCCAGATTATGTGTAAGCCACTGGTACTTGGTCTTGCACACTTTTTTGTATGTGCCAGTACTGGGGCTCGAACACAGGGCCTCATGGTCTCACTTGGCATTTTCCTCAAGGCTGGTGCTGTATCACTTGAGCCACACCTTCACTACCAGCTTTTTACTGGTTTATTGGACATCAGAGGCTCAATGCCTGGAATGTTTTCAAACCTCAGATCTCAGCCTCCTGACTAGCAAGGCAGATAGGTGTTTAACCACTTGCACCTGGCACACATTCAAAATCTGCATTAGAAGCTGTTAAAAAGGGAGTTTGAAATAAAATCCTGTTTCTGATTTTCATTTCCTTCTCGGGAAGCTAGAGATCTAGAAAAGATGTCATTCCCACATTTGTAAAAACAAACACACACACACACACACACCAGAAAACTGGTCAGGCTGAAACTTCACAACTGTTCTTGTGCCCCTGGAAAACCTGTAGTCATAGGGCCGCCAACTTGAAGGAGACACAGAAATCTTCAGGGAGAGATTAGATGCAAGTACTGACTGGACACCAGACAGAACAACACCTAATCATTTGTCAGAATGGAGCAGCAGCAAGAAGGAGTGTGAAGTCCAATGAGATTGCAGCTATAGGCAGAGCCCTCCCCCGCTATAGACTGTCTTCATGGACACCCCCTCCCCCAGGAGTTCACAAAAGGAATTGGTGAACCTTGGGAGTAAACACCTTTCACAATTCAGGCCTTACTATAGTAGTCCTGTCCCCCTGTGGATAGAAGCCTTAATCTATGAAGATAAGAGAAATCCTACTCCCCTCAGAGTACAGGTGGCAAACTCACTAAGCCAGGGGAAGAGAACAGAAAACACCCTTTGTCCATGGGGCAGGGTAGGAATGAGTGCTGGGCCCAGAGCTATGGATGGGAGAGCCCTGAGAAGGCCATACTCTGAGACCAGGAACACAATGCTTGCTTAAGAGTAAAGCTGAGGGCTGGGAAGGTGGCTCAGTGGTAGAGTGCTTGCCTTGCATGCCTGAGGCCCTGGGTTCGATTCCCAAGCACCATATAAGCAAAAAGAAAAAAGCCGGAAGTGGCGCTATGGCTCAAGTGGTAGAGCACTAGCTTTGAGCTGAAGAGCTGAGGGACAGTGCCCAGGCCCAGAGTTCAGGCCCCATGACTGGACCCAAAAAAAAAAAAAAAAAAAGAGTAAAGCTGAACATTTTCACTATTTTCAGGGGGCAATACCGATCAGGATGTTCTGTATTCATAAACTGCATTGTTGAACGATTTTTTTTAAAAAATCAATATATATCCTACAAAATTTAAAAAAGTAAGAGAAAGGGTGGGTTGGGAGAGATGGGCGGCAATGTTGAAAAGGGAGACATGAATCAAGACACACTGCATTCAGAAACTGCTTTGTTGAATGCCAACTCCTTTGTACAACTACTTAATACAAATATTTTTAAAGAAAGAATAAATCTTATGTAAGGGGGTTTTGGTGGCTTTTGCCTAGAATCCTAGCTACTCAGGAGGCTGAGATCTGAGAATTAGTGTCTGAAGTCAGCTTGGGCAAGACAAATCCATGAGATTCTTGTCTCCAATTGACCAGCAAAAAAGCTGAAAGTAGCTTAATGGTAGAGCAATTACTGTGACTGAAAAAGCTGAGCAAGTAGTGCAAGAGGCCCAGAGTTCAAGTCTCAGTAGTGGCACACAAGAAAAAATAAGGTGTATCTGGAACCATGGAGAGTACCACAACCTCAAAGCTAACAAGCGTGGGTACCTTGCTAATTGCTAAAAGTAGAATAGTTCTCAGAGGATCACAGGAATGTGGAGACATGACCACACTGAGGTGCACTTGAGAGGCTTAAGACTGAGCAAAAATTTTCTACCATTAATGAATAGAAGAATTTGAGGACTATCGTAGTCTTAGTGCTATAATCTGAAAGTTTGTGTCCTTCACAAGTTCATATATTGAAATCCTTACCCCCAAAGTGATGGTATTAGTAGATAACAGCTTTGGGGAGTTGATTACTGGGCTTAAGAAATGAGCTCAAGGAAGTCACTAGCTCAAGTGCTAGTGGCTCATGCCTATAAACTGAGCTAATTAGGAAGCTGAGATCTAGAGGATCACAGTTCAAAGACAGCCCAGAAAGAAAAGTGCAGTAGCTTCTATATCCAAAGTAACTATCAAAAAGCCAAGCTGAGATGTGGTTCAAATGGTAGAGCACTAGGCAAATAAGCAAGCTGGGCTGAGTTCAAAGCCCGGTACTGATATAAAAAAAGGAAGAGGAGGAGGAGGAGGGGGAGGAGGAAGAGGAAGAGGAGGAAGAGGAGGAAAGGAGAAGGAGGAGGAAGAGGAAGAAGGAGGAAGAGGGGGAGGAGGAGGAAGAGGAGGAAGAGGAGGAAAGGAGGAGGAGGAGGAAGAGGAAGGAAAGGAAGAGGAGGAAGGAGGAGGAGGAGGAAGAGGAAGAGGAGAAGGAAAATAGTTTTTACCGTGAAGAACTATGAGTAATTTGCTCTTTTTTGCCAGTCCTGGGGCTTGAACTCAGGGCCTGGGCACTGTCCCTGAACTTCTTTTTTACTCAAAACTAGCACTCTGCCACTCTAGCCACAGCACTTTTCCAGCTTTTTCTGTTTATGTGGTACTGAAGTATTGGAGCTAGCGCTTCATGCATGTTAGGGAAATACTCTACCACTAACCTATCTTTCCAGCCCAATAAATTTGCTTCTTATATACACAAAATCTATGGTTTTTTAAAAAGTAATCTTAATAGTCCAAGTCATATAACAACAATGAACCTCAAGACCAGTTCAGCTCTGGCATGAACCCAAATGAAATATCCACCAGGTGAAAAAATGAGTCCATTCTCTGGAATTAAAACCAGCCCAGGCTCCACCATCCTACACAAGATGTACAGCTTTCAACTAAAGAGCACAACACCCTTGAAAGGACAAAAAAAAAACCCCACACATTGCCAAGAATTAAGAGAAACAAACTTGGCTATGGAAGAGATAAAATTCTCTGGTGAATCATCTTAAATAACAATGATCAACATATTAAATTCTCTAATGAAAATGTGGACAAAAAGTAGTGTCACAAAGGTAATTTCAGTATAGAGATAAAATCATAAGAAAGAAATAATTTAAAATGGGAGTAATAAAATTAGAGCAATAGAATCCCTTTGGTAGGCTGAATGGAAAATATGAGATGAACAAGAAAAGCATCAGTGAGTTTGACAGAAGTGAACTTCAGTGAATACTTCAAGTTAACCAAACTGAAATACCATGTGAGAAAAATGAATCAGAAAGCTGGACAAAGGAAGCATCCAAGAGCTTCAAATCACAGAAGGAGAAGAGGAGGGAACAGAGCAAAAGAAATATTTGAAGATACAATGACTGAGAATTTTCCAAAATTAATGATAGATACACCCATCATGGAATTAAGAAACTCAGCAAGCATCAAGCAGGATAAGTACCCCAAACTGACTAAACAGCAAAAACATTTTTTATCTTGCCCAAAATGGTGAACAGAGAGAGAGAGAGAGAGAGAGAGAGAGAGAGAGAGAGAGAGAGAGAGAGAGAGAGAGAGAGAGAGAGAGAGAGAGAGAGAAGACACATCATAACAGGGAAACAAAGCATGACAGCAGATTCCCTGTCAGAAATGATGAGAGCAATAACAAGGGGGAGAAAATCCATCAGAGAAAAATTCTGTAACTATCAAATTTTATGTAACTTTCATAAGCGAAGGAGAAATAGACATTTTTAAAGACTAACACAAAGTAAAGAAAGATTGAAGCTTCTCTTGGACAGAGGGTAACCCTGGCACCATTAAACCTCAAACCCACCCCAACTTCTGATGAGGTTAACATTTACCACCACACAAAAGGCCTTCCTACAGGAAAGATTATAGAAATGACAAATAAAATTCTATAGGAAGAAGCATATGACATCAGACTGCAATTCAGATCTCCAGAAACAGATGAAGAGGAATAGAAAGGCAATGTATAAATTAACCACCAAAATGCTGGAATTGAAGGTGTGAGACTCAAGTAGTAGAGCTCCAATCTTGACTGAAAAAAACTAAGGCTCGGTTGCCCAGGCCTTGAGTTCAAGCCCTAGTACTAGCACAAAATAAGTGAATAGTTTAAAATTAAAAATAACTAAACAAAATATATATCAAGACAACAGCTGTCAGTCCAAACCTATCAACAATTATATTAAATTTCAATTGACCAAAGCATACTAATTCAAAGTCTGAAATTGTAGCAATGGGGAAATAAGCATACCTAAATCCATGCTATCTACAAAACACTATAAGTTGAAAGATACTTTTATTTTTAAAAGTCAAAGAATTATATATATATATATATATATATACATATACATATATATATATAAAACCCTAAAATTAGCCAGATGATTAATAGATACACCAGTAAAAGACAATGCAGACTTCAGAACAAGGGATATGATAAAGAGAGACTTCATATCATGGAAAATGGAAGGAAAACCTAGTGATGTATTTGCATCTAATATCAAACCTGCGGGATACTTGAGGGGAAAACTGGTAGCAATAAAAGAAGCTAGATAAATTCATAATTAGAACTGAAAACTTGCAAGCTCATCTCTCAATAACTGATAAATCAGGTAGACAAGATATCAGTAAAGAAACAGAAGATTGGAAATAAACTGTCAACAAACTTGACAAAGCAGAAACACATTGTTTTCAAGTACACATGGACCATTCCCCAACATAGAACCACGCTCGAGTAATTAAATGAATTCTTTGAAACAGCAGAGGTCAAAAAAAGATATTTTATGGGTGTGCTAGAATTAAACTCAATAAGAAAATTTTATCTAGGTCTCAAAATGTTTGGAAATTTTAAATCTAAGCAATTCAAAAGTAAAAGAAGTGAAAGTGAAGACTTAATAGCAGAATGAAAATAAGAGTGCTAACAAAGAAAAATTTATGGAATGTAGCTAAGACATTACATAGGGGAAATATAGAAATATATAGTTCTCAAAGTTTCTAGATTAAGAAATGAAAGAAGAGGAGAGTCAAACTGGGCCTTAAATAAACAGAAAGTAGAAATAATAAAAAAAATCAGGCATATAATATTTTAAAGCAATGAAAGCATATACTACTTATTTGAAAATATCAATAAAATGTAAACATCTGGCCAGACTACTCAAGAAAAAAATACAAATTACCTCTATCAGGAAAAATAGTCCCACTGTCATGAAACCAACAGTAATTAAGAGTTAATTAGGAAATTTTATGGCTGTAAATCTATACATTTTCCAATTTAAATGAACTTGGCCAATTCTTTGAAAGACAAAAGCTACCTAGTTTACTCAAGAAGTAAGTGAGCCAGGTGTACTAATAGTGTGCACTTGTAGGTCCTAGTTTCTCAAGAGGCTTAGGCTTGCTTGAGACCATGTGTTTGAGACCAGACTGGTCAATATAGCCAATCTGTGCCTCAAAAAAGTAAATAAATGAAAAATGTAGCAAAAGAAGGTTAACAAAATTAGTTCAGATAATATCTGGTAAGAAACTGAATTTCAACAGAAGTAGAGATGTGGCTCAAATGGTAGAGCACCAGCTTTGAGTGGAAAAAGTCAAGCAAGAATTTGAAAACATAAGTTCAAGCCCCAGTACCAGAAAAAATAACAACAAACAAAAAGAGATTGAATTAAACTCAGTGTGGTAATATACATTCATAATCCCATGAATATGTATATCTTTTAGGTCTAACTTCCACAGATGAGTGAAAATATTTGATTATATTTTATTTATTGAGCTTATCTTGTCTTGCTCAATATGATGTCCTTTTAATTGCATCCATGTTCCTGAAAATAACACGATTTCATTTTTTCCTTATGACTGTGTAACACTCCAAAGTATCTGTGTGTGTATGTGTGGTGTGTGTGTGTGTGTGTGTGTGTGTGTGTGTGTGTGTGTGTGTGGTGTGTGTATGTGTGTGTGTTCACATCTTAGTAATTCATTCATCTGTTGTTGGGCTTCTTCGTTGATTCCCTTATTTGAATGAATAGTGCTGCAATAAACATGGTTATATAGGTGTCTTTCTGGTAAATTGGTATACTCTTCTTTGGATATAAGAACAGTAATGTCATGGTGAGGTCATAAAGATCTGCTTTTAGTATTTGGAGAAAACTTTTTGCTGATTTCCATAGTGCTTGCAGTAGTTTACATTCTCATCAACAGTGAATGAAGGTTCCTTTATTTCCCATATCCTCTCCAACAGTTGTTTACTTGGTGACTGTCTTTTTAATATATATTTTTATTGTAAAGATATTGTACAGAGGGGTTACAGTAAGATGATGAGCAAGATAATGAGTCTATTTCCTAGCAAGCATTGTTACCTGCTCCTTTGTTTATTCCCTACCATCCCTTTCCTCCCCACCTCCTCCTCCATTCTCGCCCCCTGCCTCTCCCCCGCCACAAAGTTGTAAAGTTCATTTTCAACATAGTGTCTTATATATCTCGTTGTTACAATGGGTCATCCTGTAACCTTATTTCAGCATTTTATTATTTCCCTTCCCCTTCCCAAGAAAAAAGTATATACAAGGTGCAGGACACCAGAATCAAATACAGTGAAAGCAGGGGTTATACCATGTATACCACATTTCTAAATCCATTCATTTACTGAGGGGCATCTGGGTTGGTTCCATATCTTATCTATGGTAAATAATGCTGCGATAAACATAGATGTGCTGGTAGCTTTAGTATGGCCTTGTTTGTGATCATTGGGTAAATGCCCAAAAGTGGGATTGATGGGTTATAGGGGAGCTATGTGGAGTCTTTTGAGGAACCTCCAAACTAGTTTTCAAAGTGGTTGAACAAGTTTACACTCCCACCAACAATGCAGTAGGGTTCCCTTCTGCCACATCCCCTCTAGCATCTGTAGTTATCAGCTTTCTTTATTATAGCCATGTTGTTTTGAGTTGCATTTCTTTTATGGCTAGAGAAGTTGAGAATTTCTTCATGTGTCTATTGGCCATTTTTATTTCCCCTTCAGAAAAGTCTCTCTTTAAGTGTTTAGCTCACTTGTTAATTGGGCAGTTGTTTCTTTGAGGACTTGTTGTTGGGGGATTTAATTTTTTGAGTTCCAGGTATATTTAGATATGAGACCCTTGTCTGTTGTATGGCTAGTGAAGATCTTCTCTCAGTCTGTGGGCTTTCTATTGATCTTGCTAAGCTATGCCCTTTGCCATGCAGAAGTTCTGCAGCTTCATGCAATCCCATTTGTCCAACCTTTCTTTGATTTCTTGTGTTTCTGGGTCTCTATTAAAATTTTTTTTGCCTGTGCCAAGGAGCCCTAGAGTTTCTCCTATCCCTTCCTGTAATGTTTTCAGAGTGTCTGCTTTGACTCTGAGGTCTTTGATCCATTTGGAGTTGATTCTGGTGCAGATTAATATATGGGGATCTAGATTTAGTTTTCTGCAGGTGTTTAGCCAATTTTGCCAGCACCATTTACTGAAGAGGCTGTCTTTCTTCCATTCTATTTTTTTAACTCCCTTGTCAAAGACTCGGTGGCTATAGGTCTGTGGGTTCATTTCTGGGTCTTCAGTTCTTATTCTGCTGGTCCTTAGGTCTGTTCTTGTGCCAGTACCAGGCTGTTTTGATTTCTATGGCTTTGTGGTAGAGTTTGAATTTTGGTATTGATATTGCTCCAGCACTGTTCTTTCTGCTAAGGATTGTTTTTGCTATTTGGGTCTTTTGTTGTTCCATATGAATTTTTGGATTGCTTCTTCTATTTCCTTGAAGAATAAGGTTGGGATTGATGGGTATCACATTGAATTTGTAGATAGCCTTTGGTAATACTACCATTTTCACAATTTTGATCCCCCCAATCCAGGAGCATGGAAGGTTTTTCCACTTCCTTAATTCTGCTTTAATTTCCTTTTTCAGCTCTTTAAAATTTTCATCATAGAGGTCCTTCACTTCTTTAGTTAACTCCTACGTATTTTATTTCGTGTGGCGCTATTACGAATGGAGTTGCTTTCCTGATTTCAGCCATACTCTTCTCATTGTTGGCATACATTGATTTTTGAGAGTTAATCTTATACCTTGCTACTTTGCCAAAGTTTTGATTCAGCTCGAGTATTTTGGGAGTGGAGTCCATGGGTTCTTTAAATACAAGATCATGTCATCTGCAAAGAGGGAGAGCTTTGCTTCACCTTTCCCTATTTGGATCCCCTTTATGTTTGTTTTTTATTTTATTTTATTTTTAATTTATTTTATTTTTTATTGTGAACATACTGTACAGAGGGATTACAATTACATGGGCAAGATAATGAGTACATTTCTTATCAAGCATTGCAGCCTCCTCCTTTGTTTACCCTTCACTTCCCTCCCCAGTCTCCCCTGGCCCCCCCCCAATCCTCCCCCCCCCACCACCCAAGTTGTAAAGTTCGTTTTCGACATGACAACTTGTACTTCTCACTGTTGCAACGGGTCTACCTGTATCCTTATTTAAACGACTTGTTTTTCCCCTTCCCCTCCACAAATTATAGTGAAAGCAGGGGTTATACTGTGGGGGAGGGACATACTAAGCCACAAAAAAATAATCATATAAATGCGTTAGAAACAAATGCATGAAAGAAAAAAAACATTTAAATACATATCTTAGGGTTCATTTAGGAAAATGAATTCCCTTTATGTTTGTATTTTGTCTTATTGCTCTAGCTAGGCATTCTAACACTAAATTAAAGAGAAGTAGAGAGAGTGGACATCCTTGTCTCATTCCTGAAATAAAGGAATTGGCTTTAATTTTTCACCATCAAGTAAAATTCTGGCTGTAGATTTGTCATACACAGCCTTTATTAGATTGAGGAATGTTCCCCGGATTCCTAGTTTCTTCAGAGCTTTCATCATAAAGGATTTGTTGGAGCTTGTCAAATGCTTTTTCTGCATCTATTGAAATAACCATATGGTTCTTATCCTTGCTCTTGTTGATGTGATGAATTATATTAATTGATTTGCATATATTGAACCAGCTTTGCATCCCTGAAATGTTTGACCATGGTGTATGATATTTTTGATGAGTTGTTGAAGTCGATTATCCAAAATTTTGTTGAGAAGTTTTGCATTGATGTTCATCAAAGAAATGGGTCTATAGTTCTCTTTTTTTGATGAGTCACTGTCTGGTTTGTAGATGAGGGTTGTGATGGCTTCAAAGAAAGATTTGGTAGTGAGCATTCACTTTCAATTTCATTGAAGAGTTGGAGGAGTATTGGTGTGAGTTCTGCTTTGAAGGCCTTGTAGAATTTAGCTGTAATTCCATTCAGTCCTGGGTTTTTCTTGGGTGGGAGGTCTCTTATTGCTATTTTTATTTTGATGCTTGATATGTGTCTGTTAAGTTGGCTTAAATCATATTGGTTTAGTTTGGGCATGTCAATATTTGCCAGAAATTCGTCCATTTCTTCCAGATTTTCATATTTATTAGCATAAAGTCATGAGAAGCATTCCCTTATAATGATCTGAATCTTGGTTGTTTCTGTGGTGATGTTTCCATTCTCTGAGTTTGTTTATTTGGGTGTGTTCTCTTCTTTTTCTGATAAGATTTGCTAATGGTCTGTCAATTTTCTTAATTTTTTTGAAGAACTGCTTTGTTAATTCTTTCTGTGGTTTTTTTCTCTAATTCTTTTAATTCTGATTTAATTTTAATTGTTTCCATCTATTAGATTGGGGTTTAGCTTGTTGCTCTTTTTCAAGGAGCTTCAGGTGCCTCGTTAAATTTTTGGTTTCAGATCTCTCCAATTTGTTGTAGGAACTCAGAGCCTCTGAGTACTGCCTTTGCTGTGTCCCAGAGGAGCTGGTAATTTGTGTGTTCATTTTTGTTAAATATCATGAATGTTTGAATTTCCTTTGTAATCTCTTACATGAGTCACTGGTGGTTCAACAGTATGTTGTTCAGCCTTCATGTGTTACAGGATTTTCTTCGGTCACTTTTGGTATTGAGTTCTAATTTCATTCCCTTGTGGCCTGAGAGAATGCAGGGCATAATTTCAATGTTTCTGAATTTGGACAAATTTGCTTTGTGACCTAAAATGTGGTCTATTTTGGAGAATGTTCTGTGTGCTGCTGAGAAGAACGTGTATTATGATGCTACTGTGTAAAATATTTGGTAAATGTCTGTTAAGTCTAGTTGATCTATACAGTTGTTTAGATCTGAGGTTTCTCTGTTGAGATTTTGCCGGGTTTATCTATCTAGCAGGGATAGTGATGTGTTAAAGTCCCAAACAATTAATGTCTTCAGATCTATGTGAGATTTTAGAGAAAATAGTTTTTCTTGGATAAATTTGAGTGCTCCATTATTTGGTGAATAGAAATTTAGAATTTTAATATCCTCCTGAAGGAGAGATCCCTTAATTAGTATGTAATGACCTTCTTTATCTCTTCTCACTAATTTTAATTTGAAGTCTATTTTATCTGATATTAGGATTGCAACTCCTGCCTGTTTATGGGGGCCATTTACTTGGTAAATTTTATTCCAGCCTTTAATTTCAGAATATATTTGCTTTTGTGGGCAAGGTGTGTCTCTTGAAGGCAGCAGATAGAAGGATCTTGCTGTTTAATCCAACTAGACAGTCTATGTCACTTAATTGGAGAGTTAAGTTCATTAATATTGAGAGTTAGGACTGAGAGGTATTTGGTAGTTCCTGCCATGTTATCTACCTTTTTGCGGGCTGTTCCACCTGGGTTCTTCCTATGATTCTTGGATTCTCCGGGTTCTGTTTCTTGGCCTTTATTGTGGTCTTGTTGGTTTTCTATGTGTAGGACATCTTTAAGTATCTTTTGTAGGGCTGGTTTGGTAGAGATATAGTTTCAATTTTTCTTTGCTGTGGGAGGTTTTTATTTGACCTTCTGTTATGAACGATAGTTTAGCTATTCTTGGTTGATAGTTAAAGTTTGTCTTTAGGGCATGTCATACATCCTTCCAGGCTCTTCTTGCTTTCATTATCTCTGCTGAGAAATCTGAAGTTATTCTGATTGGTTTCCCTTAATATGTGATTGATCTTTTCTCCCTGACAGCTTTAAGGATCCTTTCCTTGGTCTGAATTGATCCTGTGTGGATTACAATGTGCTGGTGGGATATCCTATTCTGGTCTGGTCTATTTGGGCTTCTAAAGGCTTCTTGTATCTGAATGGGCCTATCTCTTTGCATGTTTGGGAAGTTCTCTGTTACGATCCTGTTAAATTTCCTAGACCTTTCACTTCTGTCTCTGGGTCCTCCTCTTTACCTATTAGCCTTGGCCATCTGATCGTGTCTTCTAAATGTTGAATAGACCTATCATATTTCTTGGATTTGTCTTGATTACTTGTCTGTTCATTGTCTATAATGTCTAGGCTGTTTTCAACCTCAGAGATTCGATCTTCTGCATGGTCTAACCTACTGTCAAGACTTTTTACTTTTTTATTTCCTTTCCTTCTAATTGGTCAGATTATATGGCTTCAAATTCTTTGTTGGAGCTTTGTTTTAGATCATGTATGGCCTTCTTTACCTTCTTAATTTGGTTTTCAGTGTTCATTCTCAAATCCTTATTGTTTCTTGGACTCTCCTTTCTTCTGTTGAGCTTCATTCAGCATTCCCTTTGTGGCCTCCATGGATTCCTCCAGCTTTCTGTTTGTAGATTCCATGAATGCCTCTATTAATCTTTATATATTGTCATCCCACTCATGCAATTCCTCTATTAATCTTTGATTAACCTCCTGATGTGCGAAGTTCCTGTATTAATCTTTGGTTAGCCTCATCACGCTCACAGATTTCCCTATCTCGCTCATATAGAGTCCTTTGCAGGTTTTCAATCCTTTCACTCAGCATGTTTACCAGTTATGTTTGTAGAGAATTTCAGGAAATCTCTGGATTATTCATTAACTGTTCTGTTGCCTGATTATTATGAACGGGAGTTGAAATACCTGGACTTGTCATTTTTCTTGTGTTTCTCAGGCTTGTTCTGCCCATTTGGGATGAAAGCAAAACCAATTCCATACCAAAACACTATTTTAAGGCCAGCATCAATCAGAGCTCTGTAGTTGCCAAGATTGTTTGATGCAGTCAAAATTAGTACATATACAATCTAGTTCCGCAGATAAAATTTAGTTCAACAACAAACCACTAAGAATCAGTGTACTAAAAAAATCAAAGAAAGAGTCAGTGGACCAGAAATTTATAGGTTTAGGGAGAATTGTGAGGAGAAAATAAGATTAGAGGAATGTGGGGAGGGAAAGGGAGAGAGCCAATATAACCAAGACCTAAATTCACAGAGGAAAAGGATAGAAGAAAAGGAGAAGAGATAAAGAAAAATAAAAAATTTAAAAATGAAACACTTAAAAATTATATAAGTATAAAGAAATAATACTACAATTAAGGGAGTTAAGGATGAGAGTGTGTGAATAATCGATATTTGAGTGTGCACACAATGAAGGATAAGGTATATATCTGGGGATGAACAGAACAGCAATAAAGTAAAGCCAAAAAGCAAAAAGGACAAAGTAAACAGAGAATTTAAAAACCCTAAAAATAGAAAACAATCTTTTTTTTAATTTCAAAAAAAAATAGGTAGAAAAAAGAGTTTTTTTAAATTTTGGTTGGGGGGAAGGGGAATCTTGTATTTCCTCTGTGTTCTCCACCAGTCTCTTGGTGGAGTCTCTGGTTTTTTTGTGGTGTTTGGTTTGCCTGTGGCTTGATTGGTTTCTTACATCAGTTTGAACAGGCCAAATGAAGCTCTTCCTTACCAGGGACTTTACGACCCTACTCCCAGGCTAGTTCAGTGGTAGTGTTAGCTGCTTTGAGTATCACAAAAGAGGGAGATGGCCATTTCCTTTAGGTTGAAGTTGCTGTGATGGGACTTGGTTGTGGGTAGGGTTCAGGCCTGTCAGCCATCAGTAGCTTTTCCCTGAGGGGCTAGGTCCTGAGACACACACAGCTCAGCCTGGAGCCATTCTCAGGATTTATATTTACTGAGTTTCCAATTGCTTTTCTTTTACCCTCCTTCAGCTGGGTCTGCTTCCTGAGCTACAGTGGGGTGGGGAAGCCTCTGGCTCTGCTTACCCAGTGAAGAAAGTCACTCCTCCATGGGCAAAGCTTCCTTTTCCTGGGAAGGGTAACTTTCCTCTGGGTGTAGCTGAGTCCCGCAGGTCAGGTTCCTTTGACCTATTGAATGGTTCCTATTGTCTTTCTCCAAGGCCTGAGTTACCTGCTAGCTGCTCTGGCCCAGTGTTTGTCAGTATCAAAGATAGAGTTCTTCTCCAGTGATGGGGGAGGGGCTACCTTCCCACTGCTGCTCTGTGAAAAGGAATGAGGATGTCTTGGGGGTACTCATGCCTTTCCCTTGGGTTTCAGGCCATCCACGGTGTGCGGGTCTCTGTAGTCAGCAGGATGAAGATTTCTACTCCTTGCCAGGTCTTGCTGGTGGTGAGCAGAATCTGCTCACACACTGCCTCTGGTGCCTTTGTCCCAGGCTCTCTCTGTTGATATGGTTGGCTGCAGCCACCGATACACTACCAGAGACACCAACAAGTGCTCGAATCTGTCTCCTTAACCAAGCTGCCTGAATTTTTCCTCTCTGCCCAAACTCTCTGTACTATGATGGCATACTTGGTGTGACTCTCTAGCCTTGGACTTTTCAGTGGAACACTAAAACTGGTTTCTATGCAAGAGCTTGTTTAGCCTCCAGCTTCTCCTCCACCATCTTCCTAGATCTCTCTGGTGGCTGTTATCCTGACTGGGGTAAGAGGGAATCTCCAAGTTGTTTTTTGATATTTTCTTTATGGATAAGGATGTTGAAGATTTCATTTATCTATTAGCCATTTGTATTGAGAACTGACTGTTCAGCTTGTTTGTCCATTTATTGATCTGATTACTTGGCCTCTTGCTCTTTTTTTAAAATCTCTCCACACATTCTGGATATTAATCTTGTGTCTGTTCAAGAACCATCTAGTGAAAATTTTCTTCCATTCTGTGGGTTGTCTCTTGGTTCTGTCGATTCTTTTTACTGTGCAGAAACTAATTTGATATGGTCCCAGTTGTAAATTATTTCCTATATCCTTTGGGCATCTGGAGTCCTAGTCAGAAAGAATTGACCTGTGTGTATTATAAGTTCTAAGGTAATAACTTTTTGTGTGTGCCAGTCCTGGGGCTTGAACTCAGAACCTATCATTGACCTTGACTTTTGTGTCTAGGGCTAGCACTCTACCACTTGATCCACAGCTCCACTTTTGGCTTTTTGATAGTTAATTGGAGAGAAGAGTCTCAAGGACTTTCCTGCCCAGGCTGGCTTTGAACTGCAATCCTCAGATCTCAGCCTCCTGTGGGGTTAAGATTACAGGCATAAGCCACTGGCACCTGGCTAGTAATCATTTTTTAAACACATATTTGTTAGTCATGATAGGACCTAATAATTTTGAGGGAATTGCTTACACCAAGTTCTTTATCTTATTTTGAGGGTTCCAGACATATCATCTAAGCAAACACTGTACTTAAATTAGTTATCTAGTGTTCCCTTAACCTCCATGCCATGAAATCAAAATCATTTATCCTTCATGGTTTGTGGGTCGCTGGGGCAGACTTGCTGGAGGCAGCATGCACTCCTGCAAGGACCTACAGAGAGGTTTGGGTCTGCCAGCATTCCATCATCCAAAGAAAGTCACATGACCAAGCTCACAGTCAAGGGCTGGAAAAAATGCACTCTCTAGCAGGAGGACTATGAGCTGGGGCTACGGATACAGAGAGAGAGAAACTGGAATGAGTAATTCAAGTTACCAATGCCTAAAGAAAAAGGCTGTCAAAGAATACATTCCAATGCTGTATTTATAAACAGAATTTCTGGCTCTAGAGTGGTTCAGTCACTGGTAAGTTCTGCAGGCCCATAGGTGGTTTCTGGGTTCCAAGGTAGAATATTACTTATTCATGGGCTGCTGCCCCAGAGCAAGAGAGGCAGTTCTGGGTTACTTGGCTGTCTTCCCTGCACATCACCAAGACCAGATTCTAAAGAGTAATCAATTAGTAGTGTGAGAGGAGGAGAGGAGGATTGGAAAGTGGATGGTGAAGATACTTAGGGCTGTCAAACTACACTGTACTATGTGAACATGTGGCATTGTTCTGCTGTTAAAACCCACAGAGATTTACATCAATGTGAACCTCAATGTATGGGAGATTGTAAAAAAATTACTTAGGAGGTCAAGGTTTCCCTCCAGTTGAAAATCTTAAGACTAGCCTACAGACAGGTCTACCATGGCTGAAAACTCAGATCTTGCTCAATGCTTTGCTGCCATAGTTTGGAAGGAGATTGATACAACACCGAACTATGCACTTGGGTGATATTCAACTTGAATCAATAGAAACTGAATGTATTAGAATACAGTAACTAGAACCTAGGACTTGAAGCTCTCAGGAATACACAGGTGGTCAGGTTGTGATGGACACCTGCGACCTTGCCCTGCTTTTGCCATGACTTCCTCACCCTGCCCCTCCTGTTCCTGGACAACTCACTGGGCTTTGGCTACTGTGCTTTCTGCAGGTTGCTGTGACACTCTTCATTATTTTGAAGGCTTGGCCTTCCTTCTCCTTAGGCCTGGAAGTCCCCATCAAGTCATGTGACTGACTCTGACTTCTACTCTTGAGGCCTCAGCTGGAGCAAGCCTTCTTCAGCAGCAGCCTCTTAATTTCTTAATCTAGAATTTAAGTTCCTTGTCTGTCTGTCAGGGGCACTGTTAGGCACAAAAATGTTTATGGCATGAAAGGACTGTTCATTTTTTAATGTTCAATTAAGGATTCTGATGGACTATGGATCCCTGCTTTGGAGTAGGTGCTGTGAGAAGAGTCCTACATATATACACTAAAGTGAGAGAGAGAATTCATGCAAAGTTCTTACCAACAACTGCTACCATCCTAGCATGTGAAAAAAGGCACAATGAAATCATAACATATTACAAAGGTAAAACATGATCACACATTTTTGAGGACCACATATAGTGTGATAAAATCAAACTGGCAATAGGCACTGATAGCTCACACCTGTAATCTGAGCTCCTCAAGCGGCTGAGATCTGAGGGTCATGGTTCAAAACCAAATAGGGCAGAAAAATCTGAGTCTCTTATGTATAATTAACTAGAAAAAAGCTGGAAGTGGAGCTGGCTTAAGTGGTAGAGTGTCAGCCTTGAGTGAAAAGCTAAGTTTTCATATATTGATTGACTAATTCAAATTTTGTGATGTCATGTGTGATAAACCTTAAGATATATATGTATATATATATATACATAAGATATACATGTATGCATATATACACGTATATATGGATAAGATATATACGTGTATACATATGTGTACGTATGTATACATATATGTATATATACATGTGATATATATGTATATATAAGATTAAGATGTGTGTATCTTATATATATATATATATATATATATGTATCACAAAGGAGAAATTAAAATCACATTTATCATGCTAGCCAACATTGGCTCATGTCTGCAATCCTAGCTACTCAGGAAGCTGAGGAAGAAGAGTCACAGTTCAAAGTGAGTTTACGCACAAAAGTCTGTGAGACCCTAATCTCCAATTAACTAGCAAAAAGCCAAAAGTAGAGATGTGGCTCAAGTGGTAGAGTGTCAGCCAGACTTGGGTGGGGAAGCCAAATGAGAACACAGGGTTCTGAGTTCAAGCTTCAGTTCCAGCACCAAATAAATTTATTGCAAGAGATTTAACATTTTTCTTTCAAAATTAGATAGTTCAAATATATAATTACAGAAAGATATGAAGGATCTGAAAAGTACAATAAGCAGGTTTCCTCTAATATTCATGTGAATACATCAGTTTATGATATATTTAATATCATTAAAGGTAACTTTGATTCATTTTGCAATGTGAATTTTTTTAACTTCACTCAAAAAAACATAAATCAACAATGGAAACAATTTTCATATTCTAATCACTGGGAAAATAAGAATTCACTCATAGAAGTTCCTGTTTAAAGAGGAAATGAAAATTGAAACCACAAGCTGAGTATCCAAAAAGAAAAAAGATAAGACATTCTATCAAAACTACTCACATACAGCTAAAGTTATATGGAGAGGACAATTTGTAGCCTTAAAGAATGTTATCTTGTATGAAAAACTAAAGCAAAATAAAATCTGAAGCAATTTGTGTCTTTTTTTCCTTATTGGGAACACGACTAGATAGGTTCTGGAGCTTCCATGGATGTGCCGCTGATAATCTTCCTTTGGTTTCCATGATTTTTCTTACCAGGGTGACAGTGCGAATGAATAAAGCGTTCAAGAATTCGTCTATCTGAGAAGCATAAGGAGAAAAAAGGATGAATACTCCATGTTGAATATTAAATGCTAAATAGGGAAAAATCTATGGAGGAGGTGAATACCTAACAAGAGTATTTATTTTCCCAGGAAAAAAAAGAGTATTTATTTTCACATTGGGTAAGAAGTCAAATGAATCCATGAATACTATGTCTGAGTATAATTCTTAAGATGAGTAACCTTAGTATTCAAGGGATCAGCAGGGAAAGAACATGGGTTGCTTTTAGCACCAAAGAAACCAAAGTTTCTGTTAAAAATATTTAACCTGCCAGGCACTGGTGGCTCATGCCTGAAATCCTAGTACTCAGGAGGCTGAGATCTGAGGATCCAGGTTCAAAGCCAGCCCAGGCAGGAAAGTCCATGAAACTCTTATCTCCAATTAACCACCAGAAAACTGGAAGTGACGCTGTGGCTCAAGGGGTAGAGCAGTAGTTTTGAGCTGAAGAGCTGATGTTCAGTGCCCAGGCCCAGAGTTCAAGACCCACAATGGACAATATATATATGTAAACTCTGCTCTTCCTCATTTGTTCATCTGTGAATAGAGGCCATTGTACTTACCTTCCACTATCTTAGAATGGATTAGGTATGAAGCACTGAGATTTGCCCAGCCTACTAAAGACATTTTAATACACCATAGCCTCTTTATCCTTTATTCCTAGGTGATAGGCAAGTGTTATACCGTCAAGCTATGCCTCCACCCCTTACTTGCACTGGTTATTTTGAGATAGGGCCCATTCCTGGACTCTTACACTCCTATTATACACTTCCTTCCATAGCTGGGATAGCAGACACGCAAAATAGTTCAATACTTGGTGGTGGTGGTGGTCGTGGGGCTTGAACTCTGGGCTTGGGCACTGTCCCTGCTCTCTTCAGCTCAAGGCGAGTGCTCTACCACTTCAGCCACAGAGCTACTTCCGGTTTTCTGGTGGTTAGTTGGAGATAAGAGTCTCACAGACTTTCCTGCCTGGGCTGGTTTTGAACTGCGATCCTCAGCCCTCAACCTCCTGAGTAGCTAGGATTACAGGCATGAGCCACCAGTGCCTAGCTCAATATTATTTTTTTGCCTAAAACTATGATTTGCCCAGCCTCCCATCATACATAGCTATTGGAGAGAGAGAGAGAGAGAGAGAGAGAGAGAGAGAGAGAGAGAGAGAGAGAGAGAGAGAGAGATAAAGAGCAGTTATTTATGTGTGTGTGTGTGTATCTCCCAGTACACACACACACACACACACACACACACACATGCACACACACACACACACACACACACACACACACACACACACACACACACACACACACACACACACCCTGTTTTACTGGGGTTTGGTCTCAGGTCTTGAGCTTGCTAGATGAGTGTTCTCTTACTTGATCCATGCCCCAGTTTTTTTGTTTTTCAGTTAATCAGATAAAGTTTTGTGCTATTGTCTAAACTAGCCTGGAACCACAATCTTCTGCTCTTTGCTTCTAGACTAGCTGGGAATATGGTTGTGAATCTCATGCTTTGGGAGACTTCAATGGTTTTTCTTTTCTTTTTTTTGTGGCCCTGGAGCTTGAAATCAGCTTTATGCTTGCAGTTTGAGCCATGAGGCAGCCTTTGGGGTTCTAATTACTTTTGAGATAGGATTTCTTTTATATTTGCCCAGATTCGCCTAGAATGCAATCCCCTATTTATGTTTCCTGAGTAGCTAGGATGACAGGAACACACTACTGCACTGGTTGGATGGCTCTTATAACAGTTTCATCCAGGCTGGCTTTGAACCATACTACTACTGATCTCTACCCCTCAAGTAGGTAGGATTATGGTTGTGAGCCAAAAGTACCCGGCCAACCCTAGTATTTTTTTTAATGTTTTTCATTGTAAAAATACTGCAGCGAGGTATTACGGTTACATGAGTAAGGTAATGATTATATTTCCTATTGAGCCTTATTATCTTTCCTTTGTTTTTCCCCTACACATCCCTTCCCTCCCCAGCTCCCCAACCCCTTCCCCTCCCCCAGCAAGTTGTAAAGTTCGTTTTCAACATAGTGTCTTGTATATCTCATTATTACAATGGTCAATCTGTATCCTTATTGCAGCATTTTGCTATTTCCCTTCCTCTTCCCAAATTAGAAAAATGTATAAATAACATGTAGGTCACCGACATCAAATACAGTGAAAACAGGCAACCCCAGTATTTTTTAGACTGAGGTGTAATTGGGAAAAAAAATAAAGTGCTCCGATATTACATGTAGATTTTGATCAATTAACACTTGGTACATGTAGAGACCACACCCACACAAAGCAATCATTCTCATTAGCTCAGAAGACCCTTCTGGATACCCTCTAGTCAGTGCTTTCTACCCCCCAAGACAGCTACTCCACAGCTAAGCTTTACCCCTCCCAGACCTTTAGAGAAATGAAATCTGACAGAAGCCATTCTCTGTTTTGCACAAGGCCGATGTTCTACTACTGAGCCACAACTCCACTTCTGGCTTTTTGCTAGTTAATTAGAAAAAAGAGTCTCACAGACTTTTCTTCCCAGGCTGGCTTAAAACTGGGATCCTCACATCTCAGTCTCCTGAGTAGTTAGGAGGAGTCACCAGCTCCTGACAGATGTTATAGCTATTTGTGTCTACCATCTCCCATAATGTTTTAAAAAGTCATTCATTTTGCTTCATAGATCAATAAATTATTTCTTTTATTGCCATGATTTTAGTATATCACAGTTTATTTATCTGTTTTCCTGTGGGTGGAGACTTGCCTATATCCTAGTTTGGGGATGTTCAAAATAAAATGGTTATAAACCTTCTTGTACAGTCCTTTTGTGGATATATGCTTTCTCTTTTCTCAGAGAAACGTGCAGAAGTAGAATTTCCAAGTCTTGGAGGCAGGGCAGATAAATGAGATTATAGGGAAATTAAATATTTTTTAACAAATATTAAAAGGGACAGACCCAGAAACCAGGAGATAAACTGAGGAAGGCAGTTAAGCTTCTTTCACACTATACCTACTTCTAGATGCTAAATTAGAAACAATAGGAAACCTAAGAGTGACTATTTAAATCTGCCTTCTCCTTTGAAATGAAGGCTAAGGATCCAGTTTTGAGTCTAGCATAGGCAGACTTGAGCCAACTAACCGGCATAAAACTGGAAGTGGAGCCATGGTTCAAATGGTAGAATACTGCCTTAATCAAAAAGGATAAGCAGAGTTGGACAAGGCCCTGAGTTCTAGTCAGAGGAACAGGAGGAGAGGAAGAAAAGAAGGAGGAGGAGGAGGAAGAGGAAAGAAAGAAAGAAAAAGAAAGAAAGAAGAAAGAAAGAAAAAAGAAAGAAAGGAAGAAAAAAGAAAAAAGAAAGAAAGAAAAAGACAAGCCATTATTTTGAGTATTTAACTCCCATTTCCTATGTGGGAAACAAGAAATGTTTCTCTCTTATATTGTTTCTCCTCACTTTAACTCTGCTACACTAAATTAAATCCTTGTTAAAATTTTCACCCTGAGAGTCTCCCTTCTTTGAGACACCTTGAAACTCTTTTCACATGTGGATCTCAAGAACCTGTGATTTTGTGTGAAAACTCGGAAGCTGAGGGAAGCTTTTCATCCATCCTCTGGTAACAACAAGCCTTCAGAGCAGACAAATCTCACAGAAAACCAGATTTCAGATAAATTTATCATATGAGTGGGAAGAAAGTGGGTAGATGACACAAAGGATAACAGATGCTCAGAAAGTATGCTTTTGGATGGTCTGAATCAGACTCAGTTTAAAACAATGTTGAAAATAGATGGGCCACTGAAGACATCTGGTCAACCTTTGCATGGATTAAGAGGTCCAATTCAGGGTGAACAGCCCTTTCTGTTTCATTCAAAAATATTTCTTTTTGCATTTTGGAGCATGTGAATATATATCATGATATATTTGAGGATGAGATCCAAGCCTCATCTATGTTTCTTATACACTTTGAACAAATAACCTGGAGGCAATTTTTTGGCACCTGGGTTTTAACCCAGCAATAAGGTTGGGTGTGGAATTTTTCCTCTTGTAGGATCATATTGGTGCTTTAAGATTTGGGGGGACTAAGCATGCTCAGCTTGCACAAAATAATGCTAACAAGAGAGTCACTGGGAATGGAAGTTTCGCCTTCAGCTGCTATCTGCTCATTCCTTCCTCTCCAGTTTCTCTCTCTCTCCCTTCCCTCTTCCTCCACTTCTCTCCCTTTCTCTCTCAGTCTATCATTCTCTCCCTCCTTCCTTCTGCTTTCTTGCTCCTTCCTCTCTCCCTCTACATCCCTTCTGTGTGTGTGTGTGTGTGTGTGTGTGTGTGTGTGTGTGTGTGTGTTTGTAAGTCTCTCCTTCCCTCTCTCCCTCTTTTCTTTGTATCTGTGTCTGTCTCCTTTGTCTCCCTCAGCCCCATGCTCTGGGATCCTATACCATCATGACCTACTACCTGCGCAGGATAATACAGTCATATAATTTCAGCTGAGCAGATAATGGTTCAACCTAAGACATCTGCCAGAGTTTTATTCTCTGCCCACCAGCTCAGCCCCATGGTGAAAGCACTGCTGAGATGCTCACAGCTAAAAAGCATTCATGTCATCGCTGATGCTGGAAATGACAAGAGTCTTCGGGTGGAAGTACTCCATGTGAACCTCCCACTTGCTTGTCAACCTCTCACACAATCGGCTTTGGTGAATGAGCTGTTCTGAAGCAGAGCTGCCAAAGCAGTTGGAAGCCACAGGAAGCAGCTCCTGTATGAGCCAAAGGCAGCACAGAAGAGCAAAAGCTTTAGACCTCTGCCTATGGGTACCTGCCACCAGTGCTACCCTTACAGAGCCAGAAAAGCTGGAGAGTCAAGGAAAAACAAAACCCTAACTGGTCTTAAAGTGATCCTACTAGCAGCCAGTCATTTCTCACCCATTTAAGAAGGAAAACCTGGCAGGGTGGATAGATTGTGTTCACCTGAAAGATCAGCTTGCCCTGGTCTCTTGAAGAATGTGGATGCCAAGTTGAACAGAAGCCACAAGGGTCACTCTAAGGAAACCCTGGTGTGAGAAACCCACTCACCTGTCCAAACTTAAAGGATGGACTCAGAGACAAGAAGTACAACAGAAGTGGTGGTCTTTCAAGACCACATGTCAGGTGGGCAGATACACTCTAGTCTATTACAACAAGCAACTACCCCCCAAAAAAGTCCACTGATACAACAAGCAACTTATCCCTAGTGTGCAAGGTCCCTCCCCCAATTTCTCATTGGCTGACTATTATGGGGTTTACATTCTCTCCCGGAAGTCACCTAAGTTGCACTACTTTCTTAGGTAATTCATCTGTCTCCAACCACACAATCCTCCCTTCCCAACCTCTCACACACTCACACGCTCGTCTGTGGCAGGAAGGCTTTTCTGGGTATGTGCTTTCTGGTATGTGCACATAGTTCCTACCCATTTTCTCATTTTATTGAGGTACATTCTTCCTCTTGTTAATCAGCCTCTTCCAACCAGTCTTGTTCGTCTATGGACTTCCAGTGAATAAACTATGTCATGTCTGTAAGCTTATCCAAGCAAACGACTAGTAATTTTCCACTCAAGGGTCAAATATCTTATCTTGAAAATGAACCACTTCTGACTTTCACCTTAGAGGTTTACACTTGACACATGGAGAGAAGAATGTGCTGGCAATCACCATGGTTCCCCACAGGCAGAAATGGGGACTATGTACAGTGTGGCCAGTCCCTAGGCAGATGGCAGTCTGTGCTTAGGGAAGACAGAAATGATTTGTGGGTCCAACACATGTGGCTGCTAGAGACAGAAGGAAGATTTTGCAAAATGCAGAGGATGGTTTTGCTTATCTGCACCAAAGCTGGGAAAGGGCAGAAAGACAGCCTGGGCTTTCTGTTGACCTTCCACTCTGTCTTTTGGGAGAATGAGACAAGCAGACCTCCAGAAGACTTAGTTTCTTTCAGAAGTGAAGAACTGGCCCAGAGACATCTGTTGAGAGGGATGAGGCTCCCAATAGGAAATAAATACTTCTGCCTCCGAATGAAGCCAAACACCTGCTTCCTGGACTTCCCTGAAGCCCAATGTATTCAAATACTTCTAAGGATGGAAAGCAGATCCTTACACACACACACACACACACACACACACACACACACACACACACACACACACCCTCCCTTCTAGTCTTATCTATACTAAGGCTTTAGCTTTGCTTCGAGCTGGAAATCCTAGGATAAAAAGGATTTCCATGAATACTTCAGAGGAACCAGATCTCTCTCACTGGCAAAGGGACAGACACAGAGCAGTAACTGGGGACTGGAGAAGGTCAGGTGGGAGATAACGTCAGCTGGAGAGCTGCTGAAAATGGGAGGAAGTCCAGTACTAAAGCCTGTTCATGGGCACAAAGGAGTTGTGGACCCCACATTGACCTGAGCATAAAGTAGACTGCCAGAGATATGTTGGATCCAGAAAAACAATTAGAATCTTCTAGGAAATGGACTCATTACCTTGCTCAGGTAACTGCAACCCCTCTGTACAGTATCTTTACAATAATATATATGTATATATATATTATAATCTTCACAAATTTGTTTCTATTTCCTATTTTAAGGTTACAGGACTTCTAATGGACATACTTTATACACTCACTGGGGTGTGTACTCAAACGAGTAATGAGGGGACGTGTGATCTCCCCACGATCCTTACTCCAAAGTGGCCGGCAGCTAGAAGAAGTTTTCCTCCTCTCCTCAACATCCTTTGCTCCCTTGGTTGACATTTTATGCACTCTTCATTAGACTGATCCCTGAGCTGCTCCCAAATCCATCCCTGGCACTCAACTCCAAAATGGGATAAGTCTTTGCTGTGTAAATAAATCAGCGCCATTCTGAGAACGGCATCTGCTCTCTTTTTGGATGTGGACTTCAGAGATTCTCATGGACTTTAAATTTTGTTCCAAAGAAGTGCCACCAAACAGGAAACAAAGTCAACAGAATTCAAAACAAAACACCTGAGCTAGTACAAACAGCCACTGGAGAAACCAGTTAGCTGTAAGCAAAAGAGAAGTCATCCTAGAACAAGTAAGCTGCAGGTAAAATGATATCAGAAACGCTCTGTCTCCTTTTTAATAAGTGGGAATAAAATCTCCAGGGCCTCTTTAAAGAAATTTGTTTCTCAATGGATTGAGGTTTGCACATGATTGTGGAATTTTCTTTTAAGAAAATGTTTCTCTTTTGTGTGTAGACATTCACCTCCAGTTAAAATGTTAGCTTTGAGAACCATTACTCCTTTCATAAAGCAATGTTTTATGATAAAGCATGGAATGGTAATTCAAGACCCCGTCTTACCTTTTTCAGAAACACTTTGCAGGTACTCACTGACTTGAGAGGGAGAAAAGGAGTTTAACATCATCAAGAAGTCCAGGTAGGCTTTCCCATAGTCACGCTGGTAGGATGTCTGCTTCTTTATGCGTTGTTCATTATTAAGGTACCTGTGCAGCATGGTAGGGACTGGAAGACACAGAGAGAGTCAAATGATTGAGGAAAAAAAGAAAAGCTGTCCTTCTTGCTTGAACACAACCCATTCATCCCAAGCGTGGTTTGGAGTTGACTCTGAATTTGCAATAATGAGGTGCTACTTTTACCATCCCTGTAATAGTGACAGGTGCTATGGTGGGCTTCTGGGAGCTGCTGACTATCTCTATTGGGGCTGCAGGGTTGGAATGCACTGATCAGAGGTTGAATATGATCATCTGGTCTCAGGAAAGAAATCCTCCCTAAGTCTACACTTACACAGTGTTAAAATGGTAACAACATTCATTCATCACCTCTCAATAAACAACAGCCATTGGGGAAGCTTCTTTTTCCTGTAGAATATATGTACCTTCTTGCTTTGGTACACTAAAAGACCTTCCAGTGAGCTCAAGAATCTTGGGAGGAACAGTTTGGAAGAACAAAGACAGCCAGCACTTCATGCAGATGCCTGAAGGTTGCAGGTGCATGTAAGCCCCAAGTCACTTCTTTGATTATGAATGGTGTTCATTTAATGTGGATTCTGATATTCATGGCACTATCATAAGAACAATGAAGACAGACAAAAATGTAATTCCTACAACTTGCCTAATATCTTTGTGAACCTAGAGAACACCTTAAATATGGTCTCCAGTTTCAGATGTCTTATGATGGCTACTTTTGCTGTTTTTTGTTTATCTGTTTGGTTTGTTGGGTTTTGTGCCAGTCTTGGGGCTTGGACTCAGGGCCTTGAGCATTTTTGCTCAAAGCTAGTGATCTACCACTTGAGTTACAGCTCCATTTCCGAATTTTTGGTGGGTAATTGGAGAGAAGAGTCCCACAGACTTTCCTGCCCAGGCTGGCTTCGAACCTGGATCCTCAGATCTCAGTCTCCTGAGTAGCTAAGATTACAGGCATGAGCCACCATTGCCCAGCTGTGTGAGGCTAATCTTGACTGTCAATTTGAATGTATTGAGAAGCATCTAGGATAGTAAAGCCACATCACTGGATGGGTTTGTCGGGGGCATTTCCAGAGAGGATTGAGTAAAGGGATGGGATAGCCCATACTGAATGTGGGTATATGGGTGGCTTATTCCATCCAGGACTCCAGCCTATGGAAAGAGAAAAGAGAAAGAGCCCCCAGCACAGGTTCTCTCTCTCTCTCTCTCTCTCTCTCTCTCTCTCTCTCCGTCTCCGTCTCCGTGTCTCTGTCTCTGTCTCTGTCTCTGTCTCTGCCATATTCTCTCTACTTTGATGGATTGAAACTTCTGAAACCTTGAGCCAAAATAAATCCTGCCTCATTTACCTTTAAGTTGTTTTCTTTATGGGCACTTGTCTCAATGACAAAAATAAACAAACATACAAACAAACAATGGCCCCCTTTAAAAGGGCCACTGGCCAAATGCAAGAACCAGACTACAGAGGAGCTTTGTTGTTTTATCCTGAAAAAAGTATCAGTAGTGTCTAGCATGGTTTAACTTTTAAAAAAAAGAATACTTAAAAGGCATTAGAGGGGCTGGGAAGGTGTCTCAGTGGTAGAGCGCTTGCCTTGCATGCATGAGGCCCTGGGTTCAATTCCTTAGCAACACATAAGCAAAAAGAAAAAAGCCGGAAGTGGCACTGTGGCTCAAGTGGTAGAGCGCTAGCCTTGAGCTGAAGAGCTGAGGGACAGTGCTCAGGCCCAGAGTTCAGGCCCCACCACCCGACCCCCCCAAAAAAGGCATTAGATAGTCACCACAGAATAGCCAGGCACTGATAACTCAGGTTTATAATCCTAACTACTCAAGAGGCTGACTTGTGAGGATCACAGCTCAAGGCCAGCCCTGACTGACAAATCTGTGGGACTCTTCTCTCCAATTGACAAGCAAAAAGCTGGAAGTAGCAGTATGGCTCAAGTGGTAGATTATTAACCTTGAATGAAAAAGCCAAGCAGGAAAACAAGGCCCTGAATTTGAGTCCCAATATTGGCACACACGCATGCAACACGCATGCACACATGCACGCGCAAAGACACACACACACACAAACACACACACGACTATATGGAGAATCTTGGAGCAGGGAGACACTAAAATTGAGTCATTAGCCAACAACTGCCCTGTTTCATAAACAACAACAAACACGATGTGCATTTTTTTTCCCAAGGACCCAAGACTCAGAGGAGTGAATGGAAAATAAAAACTAGAGCGTCTCAGTCAAAAGTCAGAAAGTTGCCAACAGTTACAGTGCAAACCCAGTAACAGACTGGAAATTGCTCAGTCTCTACATACCTGTCCACAAGACACACCATTTCAGTTCCTTTGCTATAAGCCATTGGGAGAGACAGATATGAGCTGTGTCCTGATCCCCTTCTAGGTTGACTACAACAAAACTTCCTTTTTGAAAGTTGGAGCCACACTATTGGCTTCTGGGTATATGGGGTGACATGTCCTGGCCCATATCAACAGGACTTATGATGTTGTTTTAATAACTGGAAGTGTGCTTACCTAGACCCTGAGAAGCAATCCGCAGGCGCGAGTAACATCCATACTGGAAACTAAAATCCTGCAGCTCTGGAATTTTAGCTGGAGTTTGGTAACTCCTTCGAAACTCAGTATCTAGAGGTCGGGGAAGGTGCTTTTTCCAATCCAGAAACACTGGGCGACTTTCCTTCATGCTCTGAGCTGGGGTGGAGGGAGAAAGGAAAGGCAATGATTTCTTCTGGTCAGCTATTCTTGAGTAGCTTTTCATTTCATTTTGCTTCTGGCAGTTAACTTCCAATTTATCACTGTAAGCCCTTCTTCTTATGTTTAGAGTCCCAGTATAGCTTTAGGAAGGTCATCTAGAAACAATCTACCTTCTCAGGCATAGAAAGTATAAGCTCAGATGATCATAAGTGGTTTCTTTTTTCTTTCTTTCTTTCTTTTTTTTTGTTTGTTTGTTTGTTGTGTCAGTCATGGGGCCTGAACTCTGAGCCTGGGCGCTGTCCCTCAAGCTCTTCAGCTCAAGGCTAGTGCTCTACCACTTGAGCCACAGTGCCACTTCCAGCTTTTTCTGCTTGTGTGGTGCTGAGGAATCGAACCCAGGGCCTCATGCATGCAAGGCAAGCGCTCTACCACTGAACCACCATCCCAGACCTGGTTTCTTTTGTCTTTTGTTGGCACCTAGACTTGAACTCAGGGCTTCCCAGCTGCTTGCTTGCTGAGCTTGCTTGCTCATCTGGTGCTCTACCACTTAAGCCACATCTCCTGCCTTGTTTTGTGTGTGTTTTTTTGGAGATGGAGTCTCATAGACTTTTCTGCCTGGGCTGGCTTCAAACCTCAATCCTCTGAAT
Organism: Dipodomys merriami; assembly: GCF_024711535.1. NCBI lineage: Eukaryota > Metazoa > Chordata > Mammalia > Rodentia > Heteromyidae > Dipodomys > Dipodomys merriami. Next base: position 63,209,186 of record NW_027206179.1, read on the forward strand.
CTCAGCCTTCCAAGTAGCTAGGATTACAGGTGTGAGCCACTAGCACCCAGCTGCTTATCAGTAATTTCTAGTGAATATATCTGTGTGTCCTTTTGTTCTGCTCAGCGGGCACAGAAAGCATCCGTAGCTCTGCTAGGTTTGCCTCATTATTGCACTGGGGTTATGGTGTGTGTTTGTGTGTGTGTGTGTGTGTGTGTGTGTGTGTGTGTGTGAGAGAGAGAGAGAGAGAGAGAGAGAGAGAGAGAGAGAGACAGAGACAGAGACAGAGACAGAGACAGAGACAGAGACAGAGACAGAGACAGAGACAGAGACAGAGACAGAGAGACCAAGAGAGACAAAGAGAGACAGAGAGAAAGAGAGAAAGAGAGAGATTGGATTGGCTAAGTTCACCTTCTAAAGCACAGGGGACCAATTAAATTTGAACTTCGGATAAAAACTAAATACTTTTTCAGCTTAAGTACTCTTATCTCCTTTAAATAGTTTTACTCAAATTCAACTGGAGAGGCTATTTTATTTGCTTAATCCGGCAGCCCTAGAGAGGTATATATCATTTCATTATGTAGAAAAGAACTATTCAAAGCCTATCCCTTACTGCTGGAAGGTTATATGATTATTTCCTTGAAATAGCTCTATAAGAGGTAGGCATGGTGCCACACACCTGTAATCCCAGCTACTAAAGAGGCATAGGTAAGAAGATTGAATTTTGAGACCAGTTTAGTCAAAAGCAGGAGATTCTGTCTCAAAATCTAAAAATCAAAAAGACTAGGGTGTGGCTCATGTGGTAGAATGTTTGCTTAGTGAGTGCAAGGCCCTGAGCTCAATCTCAATACTGCCATATATGTGTGTAAGTGCATATATGTATTTGATGATAAATAACAAATATAAGTGTGTCATCATTAAATACTGATTAAACTCCAGTCTACAAATACTACCAGATTACAGAGGAGAAGGTCACAAGTAATCTCACTTAAAATGCACATGTCCCTAATTCTTGCCACAAAGCCTCAATTTGGAGGCATATTACACAACAGCAACTTTATTCAGAAGAATAAAAGGTTAAGAAATGGGTTTCAGGAGCAATATCTAAGCAGTGCAAATTGCTATTGACAATTTTTTTATTTTTATGGTTTTTTTTTTTGGTCGTGGGGCTTGAACTCTTGGCTTGGGCGCTATCCTTCAGCTCTTCAGTTCAAGGCAAGTGCTCTACTGCTTGAGCCACAGCGCCACTTCCTTGACACTTAATTTGGTTATCTTCCAAATTAGGTGTTCTTGTGAAGATAATTTCTAATACACATTGTATACCAAATGTGTTGTAATGGCATTTGTTGGTTTGCATTGTATATGAAAAGATGCATAATTCCCTATCCTAGTACCAGAGAGCAGTTTGATATTGATTTTCTTTTTTCAATAAATAAATAAATAAAGTCAGGTGCTGTCTTTACAGGCTTGTAATTCTAGGTACTCAGAGGCAGGGATCTAAAGAATTGTGGTCAAAGCCTGAGCAGCAAAGTCCAAAATGTTCTATCTCTAAATAACCAGCAAAAAGGAAGGCTGGAAGTGTGACACAGTGTTAAAGTGTTAACCAAGCAAGCCAGATGAGTACAGATTGTTAAGATAGAGCCCTGGTTTAAAAAAAAAAAAAAAAAACCACCACAACACCAATAAATCTTTGTGAATCAGCAGAGAAGAATTTCACATAATATCTCTTATTTTGGGAGACCAGAGAGAAGATTCACACGCAAATGAAGATACTTAAGAAAAACATACACTGCTGTTGGGAGTAACTCCCTACCTAGAACTCCCTAGTAACTCCTTATTTTGGCTTTCTGATAGCTTTAAGGAGGCAGGAAATTTTCTGATGAAATGCTTGACTCATCTCTCTCTGCCCTGGAACAACCATTCAACAGCAAATGTTCCATTCCCTAAATGTCATCTGTGATGTTTGCCAAGATTATAAGTCATTGAGTCAATGTTCTGCCTCAAAACAGCCCCCAACTACTGTGATTAGAGAACTATCTAGGGAGCTGGGCACCCTGTAGCTCATGCCTGTAATCCTTGCTACTCTGGAGGCTGTGAGCTGAGAATTGAAGTTTAAAGCCATTCCAGACAGAAAAGTCCATGAGACTCTTCAGTTAACTACCAAAAAGCCAGAACTGGAGCTGTGGCTTAAGTGGTAGAGCACCAGACTTGAGCCTAAGGGACAGTGTACAGGTCCTGTGTTCAAGTCCCATTTGGCATTAAAAAAGGGGGGAGGAAAAGAGAGGGGGAAAGAAAAGAGAGAAGGGGAGGAGCAGAGGAGAAGAGAGGAGAGGGCTGAGAAGAGGACAGCAAAGGGCTATCTACAGGACAAACAGATATGGAATGTGCTGTCTTGCACGAGAAGTGTGGTTTTCATGTGGAATTAAGAGGTTAGGAAGAAGGAGTTCTGGAACTATACCTGTTTCATCTTATCCCAGAGGTTGAGGTTATCTGGAAACAGGGAAGGTGCTCAAATTGTGAACAAACTTTCCAGGTGTTTAGCAATCATGGGGTTAGTGTTTTAAATCAAGAGCTACCAGAGGCCTGAGAGAGTGGGAAGGTGGTGTGTTAGAGGAAAATAAGGAAGACATAGATTGAAAGGCAAACAGTGAAGGACTTTGACAATGGGCCAACAATGAAGCACAATAAATAAATAAATAAATAAATAAATATCCAGCGTATCCATGCAGTGTGTCCCAGAAGGGACCAGGACAGGAAAGATCATGAATTTCTTCCCATGTGGACCACTGTGCACAGCCTAGAAGTGAGCTTATTGGAGATGAAGACCCAGCAAAAGCACAAAAGCAGGACCTAGACATACTTAACGTTTCTTTTAGACAAAGATGAAATCTTGTTCTTTATTGATCCTCTATACTTAGATCTCATTAAATATTTACTAAGTTTATAAATGAGCAACAGAAAACTCCAAAAACAGAATTGCTATCGATTAGCAATTAGTATCTGAGTCACACTCTGGTGAGGGCCTATAGGATATATGCTTAATGTAATACTTAATGTAATGCCTAGTAAACTGTGTTATGTTCCTCCATGGTATGGGATCAGTTTCCCAAAACAATGTTATTTGTTGCCTATGTAAAATTTCACATTACCAAACTCCTTCCAGGCATTTCAAAAAAGAGAGGTTTCCTCATACAAAAGGACCAAGTGAGAGCGGAAAAAGAGCCTGGCTGGCAATTGTGGCAAAGGCCTCCTTCCATAGAGGTTCAACATCTCTGACCATGGCCTTGAGCATTTCTGTGTGCAGGCCCCATGACATTAAATCACCATGGCCTTGAGCAGTCACACATGCAGGCCCTTGGGCATAACGTCATCATGGCCCAATGCCCCTGGAAGACTTGCATGTCTGATTGGACTGATTGAACCTCAGAGGTGTGCACTGGAATGGTAATCCAATCAGAAGTCCTAAAAGATGCACAGGGAGCTCATACAGACTGCATGGAGTCTCTGATTGGGTCTGGGGACTGACATGGCCTGTAGTCTGTCCAATGATCTCGAGAGTCACATAACTCTCTCCTAGAAACACCTTATCTACCCCTGCACAATGCACCCCAGGTGGTGCCCTCCACTGGGACCTCTTCTGTCTAACAGAAGCTCTCCTTATCTTTTTTTTGGGGGGGGAAGGGTCCGGTCGTGGAGCCTGAACTCTGGGCCTGGGCGCTGTCCCTCAGCTCTTCAGCTCAAGGCTAGCGCTCTACCACTTGAGCCACAGCACCACTTCCGGCTTTTTTTCTTTTTGCTTATGTGGTGCTGGGGAATCGAACCCAGGGCCTCATGCATGCAAGGCAAGCACTCTACCACTAAGCCACCTTCCCAGCCCCTTTCCTTATCATTTTCTTCAGCATATGTTTGCCATCTTCTCTATGTTGGTCCATGGACTCATTCTTCACAGCCAGAGACACAAAGGACCCCATCCAGGTTTTGCTCTTTTATGGTATCACAAGCAACACTCAACCCCCCAGCCCCCATCCTGCAGCTGAAGTACAGCAGATAAAATAACCATGATCTAGAACTCAGCTGAACTCAGTGGTCCCAGACACGGACCACAGCCAGGGAGTCATTCTACTTCTACTCCTCAGGGGTTCCACAATACAACCCCATGTCTTTTCCATTCATGACTGTGAATCTATACTAATAAGTCAGTCCCCAAAAGAAATGGTGCATTTAATATTAGGGAGGGCTGAGTAGGAAAGAGTCTTTGAGCCTTGAATGGCAAAGACAACTCAAAAGCCATTCATTAGGACCATTGGTACATTCTCTATAGCCATGTGGGAACCTGTTCCGCCATCTTCCCAGCTGTTCTGATTTAGCAAAGCCAAGCTCTCCAGACATCTTCATTAATTCTCATTCATTTGCCTTAATTCAATAATGAGAACACAAAGCGAAGACAAGTCCCTGAGCTTCAGAAGCTTAAAGAATTAGAGAAAATGAACACACAAAGAAAGACAATACAGCATTGAGTGACAGGTCTCTGAAAAAGAGATTCGAATAAAGCCAGGCACCAGTAGCCCATGCCTGTAATCCTAGCTACTCAGGTTGCTGAGATTTGAGAATTGCAATTTGAAGCTGGCCCTGGAAAAACAAACAAAACAAAACCCAACCAACTCTGTAAGACTCTTATCTTCAGTTAACTACCAAAAAGCCAGAAGTGGCTCAAGTGGTAGAGCATAAGCATTGGGCACAAAAGCAAAAACTCAGATCCTGAGTTCAAGCCTCAGGACAGTCACACACATAAAAAGAGATTAAAATTAGGGCTACTAAAGTACATGAGCAAGCCACTAAACCAAAGATGGGGCTCAAAGAAGGCTTCTTGAGCAGACTAGATTTAAATGGTAGAGTGGCTAAAAGAAGGAAGGGAGAGGTGCTGCTAGGGGAGGAAGCAATGTGTGTATAGGGCGAGAGACCACAGGGGTGTGATAAGTCTTTAAGACATAAAGCAATGGAGTGAGCATGAGGCAGTAGGGAGAAGGTTGTAGAGGGATGAGGGTAAGGACAGGACGATGCACATCATAAGGTTTAAGTCTTTGAGCTTTCATCTGGAATGTAACAGGAGTCTCTGGTGGGTTTTAGCCAAAGAGTGCCATCACCTTATGTCCAGAAACTCATTGTGGCTGTAGTAAGGACAGGAGACTAGAAGGGTCCAACCAGAGAAGAGAGTTGGAATAGAGGTCATCCAAGGTCAGATACTGGTATCCTTCACTAAGGCAGGACTTGGGAAGGAAAGAAGCAGATGGAGTTATGACATTTAGGAGAGCCTATTAACAAGCCCTACATATTAACCTGCACATGGGGAAATGGGAATGTGTTTGTGCTGAATAGATAACTTTAATTGGAAACTTAAAGACATCTTTTTTGTTTTTGTCAGTCGTGGGGCCTGAACTCTGGGCCTGAGTGCTGTCCCTCAGCTCTTTAGCTCAAGGTTAGCGCTCTACCACTTGAGCCACAGCACCACTTCCAGCTTTTTCTGCTCATGTAGTGCTGAGGAATCGAACCCAGGGCCTCATGCAGGCAAGGCAAGCACTCTACCACTAAGCCACCTTCCCAGACCCTCAAAGACATCTTTTAAGAATGCTGACATTACACACCAGTAATCCTAGGACCTCAAGAGGCTAAGATCTGAGGATTGTAGTTGGAAGCCAGCCCACGTAGGAAAGTCGGTGAGATTTTTATCTCCAGTTAACCACCAAAAAGCTAGAAGTAAGAGCTGTAGCTCAAGCATTAACTTTGAGCAAAAGAAACTCAGGGACAGTCCCCAGACCCTGAGTTCAAACCCCAAGACTGGCACACACACACACAAAGCAATAATAAAAGAGAATACAAACATTTCAAATGTTTTCCAATGACCCTTGTGTGAATCTACAGGAATAGAGGAGTTTTGATATCTTATTATCTAGTTTCAAAATGAGTATCTTCCATATATTGTCTGTTATTTCCTGAGCTGGTTCTACATAAAAGGACTTTAGTGATCTTACTGAAAAATTGAGGAAAGGGAAAAACACAAAAGAATCAGTAACAAGTGAATTCAAAGCATACAATGTAGATGAAATGGGATGGTGGCATATCTCTTCAGATGAAATGTTAAGAAAAGGTGTCACAGGAGAGGTGATATTGACGCTGGGGTCTATAACAACAAAGCCAAGCTACAAGAACTGGGGAGGGAACATTTCAGGCAAAGGGGACAGGATACACTGGCCAAAGATGGGAAAGAAATGAGCATCTTACAGGAACTAAAATAAGGCCCAGAATAGGAATGTGGCTTAGTGGTAGAATGCTTGTCTACCATGCATGAAGGCCCGGGTTCCATTCCTCAGTACCACATAAACAGAAAACGCTAGAAGTGGCACTGTGGCTCAAGTGGTAGAGTACTAGCTTTGAGCTATTATTAGTGCCCAGGCCCTGAGTTCAAGCCCCAGGACTGGAGAAGAAATAAATAAAATAAATAAATAAACAAATAAAATTAAATTAAAAATAAATAAAAATAAAATAAGGCCTGTACATATGCCTGGAACTCTATGTGTGAGGTAGATGGGGACAGGTAGAGGTTGAAAGGAACAGGGTGAGGAACTAAACAAGGACTAGCCTAACAGGAGCTAAAACTTGGATTTTATTTGAAATGCAACAGAAAGCCAGTGGGAGGAAGAAATAGTATAACCAGAACTAGGCACTTTAAAGATTCACCTAGATTCCATATAGTAAGGAAGTTGGAAGGGCTGATGGGTAATGTAGGAAGGTGGCCGCCATGGAAAGGAGAAGGTAACAAACTGGGAGTGTCATGGAACTTCTACTTGTTAGAAATAGAATTAGGACACATTTGGAGAAGGTGGGTAAAGAATACAAACATGAGCCAGGCGCCTGGTGGCTCACACCTGTAATCCTAGCTACTCAGGAGGCTGAGGATAGTGGTTCAAAGCCAGCCCTGGAAGGAACGTATGTAAGACTCTTCTCTTCCAGAAAAATGGAAGTGGTGCTGTAGCTCAAGTGGTAGAGTACTCACCTTGAGCTGAAGAGCTCAGGGACAATACCCAGGCCCAGAGTTCAAGCCCTATGATTGACAAAAAAGAAAAAGAAAAAAGAAAAGAAAAGAAAAGAAACAGAAAAAAAAGAATACAAAAGTAAAAGTCTAAGATAGTGGATTTTTAAAGGAATTAATAACTGTAATAGAGACCCTAAGCACTTGTTCCTTAGCTTTATTGCCCAAGGCCAGCACTCCACCACTTGAGTTACAGCATCACTTCTGGTTGGGTCTTATTTTATTTTGTTGGTGGCAAATTGAAAATAAGAGTCTCACACACTTTCCTGCCCAGGCTGGCTTTGAACTGTGATCCTCAGATGTCAGCCTCCTGAGGAGCTAGGATACAAGTGTGAGCCTTGGGTGCCCAGCTTGTAATAGAGATGAAATGGGGAAATGACCAGAGAAGCATGGGGACACAGAAAAGTGTGACAGCACAGAAGCACAGGGAGAAGAGTGCTCCATGAAATGGTTGGTAGCTCAGCCAGCAACTCCAACTGCTGCTCAGAGGCCAGGAAAGATGTGGATGGCCGGAAGGTCCCTGGGGACTCCACAAAAGGCGTGTCAATGACTTGCTGGGGGCAGAACTTGAAAGGTTAAAAGTTTTTCACATGGAATCCAGTGGGATGTCTCCATGCTTCATCAGACCAATCACAGATTAGAAACATTGCCACCTTTCTAGAAAACGGAAACCAAATAAGATGTAGCGGCTGAATGAGAAAAGAAGAGGAAGCTAAAACCTAGGTGTCTCAAGACAGGAATACTAAAGTAGACTGACTCCTACTACAGAACTTCATCCAGCCAGGGTCACCTTTGGCAAGAGAGCAATAACTACATAGGGTATGGTAAGGATTGAATATGCTAATTTATGAAAGGCACAGGGCTTAATGTTAGCAATTTATGAAGGGAAACAAAGTAATCTATAGTTGCTAGCCTGGTACCAGTGGCTCATACTTGTAATCCTCACTACTCAGGAGGCTGAGATCTGAGGATCCAAGTTCAAAGTCAGCCTGGGCAGGAAAGTTTATACGACTCTTACTTCCAATTCACCACCACAAAGCTGGGAATGGGGTTGTGGCTCAAATGGTAGAGTGCCAGCCTTGAGTGAAAAAGCTAAGGGACAGTTACCCAGGCCTTGAGTTCAAGCCCCAGTACCAGCACCAAAGAACAAAAAACAAACCAAACAGACTGGAACCACAAGCACCCTGCCTAGAGGGGCAAGAAGCACTTATCTATGCTTGGTTGTTTTAGTGGATGAAAATGTCTTGTGTTGGTCTAGATTGTGAAGTCCTTGAGAGAAAAGACCCAATAGTGTTGATGATGAGTATTGTGGCAGTGCCTAGCATGTTACCTGGAAAAGAAGAAAAGTAGGCTTACCTTTAAAAACATCCACAAAGTCTCTTTTAGTTTGGGAAAGAAACTGATTGGATATTGCCCTCTTCACATCCTCCATGGATATTGGGATTGCCCTAGGCGGGGGGCAAGGTGTTCTTTTTGTGCTCAGACGTCCTTTAGGGAGGGTCCACTTAATAAAGTCCTAGCAAAGAAAGCACAGTGTTTAAGAGAATCTGCACAGGTCTACCAAATGCAACCAAGAATATAAGGACTCATGCGTCCACTTTGAGTGTATGTGGTTGTGTGTGCGTGAGTGTGTGTGCGTGTGTGTGTACTTGGGCTTGAATTCAGGGCTTGAGTGCTGTCCCTTAGCTTTTCACTCAATGCTAGCACTGTGAAGCCACACCTCTGATTCTGGCTTTTGACTGACTAGTTAATAATAAGAGCCTCATGGAATTTCCTGACTGAGCTAGTTTTGACCTGGGATCCTCAGATCTCAGCCTTCTGAGTAGCCAGGATTACAGGCATGAGCCACTGTAATGGGGCCACGTCACATTCTTTGAAATCCTTTAAGCTCAGCCACAACATGGCCATCACACATAGTCAGGAAGTCTGTTAACGAGTGGCCATCACACATAGTCAGGAAGTCTGTTAACAAGAGGCAAGGGATTACCTGTATCACAGGTAGCAGTATGCATCTTTGTGACATTTCATATAGATAATAAAATAATGCCATTGCAAATGCCCAAAAGCTAAGGAGTTCTGGTCATGCATGCCCAGAAGCAGTAACAGTGGCTGCTTTCTCCAAGGGAACTCCTGAGAGAGACACAGCTTTGAGTATCCCTAGGGCAGGGATGGGTGGGTCCCATCTCCCCTTCACCACTTATTGGTGAGATTCTGATTATTCATCTTGAAACCTCCATCCACTCTTCCTATCTTCCCTCTCTAATGACCAGGCTTCCTTCCTATCTCTATAAGAAAATTGAAGTCACCAGCAGAGAAGTTCTTCTGTCCATCCTCCTCTACTCTGTGAGGAGGGAAGAGCCAGAAGTGCTTCCCAGCAAAGACAAGCCACATCTGGAGCGCTAGATCATGTCCACTTCAGTCTGTTTCAGCACATCACTCGACTGTCCTCACTTTTCTCTTGCAACTTCTATTTCTTCTTTTCTCCTGGGTGGTTGCCATCAGTATAACACCTCAGGTTTTCCTTCTCCTGTCTCACAAAGAAATCCCTCTCTGCACCCTACTTCTTCCTCTAGTTCTCCCCTCCCACCCTCTTGACAGCATGAGGGCTTGAACTCAGAGCCCTGCACTCTTCACTTGGCTTTTGCACTCAAGACTGGTACCCTACCCCTTGAGCCACACTTCCACTTCTGGCTTTTTGCTGGTTTAGTAATCCGAGCTAAGAGTCTCATGGATTTTTATGTCTGGGCTGGCTTTGAACCAGGATACTCAGATCTATTGTCTCTTGAACTCCAGGTTCTATCTCAATTCTCTCCTTTCTCTTATAATTTGAATACTGAAGAAATGAACTGTGAACACAATGCATCAATTGAAGAAGCTGTTTGCTGATTGCATACCTCTTATGCTATTAAGCCTGAATTCCGAGACTCAGGGTAGAGCCTTTAAACTATACTATAAGGGTGTTTGTCAAGACCATAGGAGGTAAGTATTATACTATTCCTCTCTGTGTAATGGTAGCAGCTATTGTGGTTCAATGGCTAGATTCATAACATTTTAGTCTAGCACAACAATACTTACGGGCCAAGAGTATGAAGTACAGACTACCACACTAGTTCTCATTGGCTGAGAGCACAAACTTCAGTCTCTCACACTAGCTTTCATTGGCTGATGGCACATAGGCATTTAAAACAGATCTCATTGGCTAGGAGCACACAGGCACTTAACATGCTAGTGGTCAATGAGTAAGAACCTTTAATAGCACTTACAGGGAAATTATATGTGTATGTGTATAATTTTGTATCACCTCCTTTACATTGATGTTAAAATTTTAAAGAAAGCATTTAAGAGTTATGGTGAATAGATTCTGTGAGGAAGAAAGTAAAATAGAGTATGTGTGTGTTCTGTTGTATCCCAAGTCTTCACCTCCAAATCGTTTTTCTCAAGATGAACTTCAGATGTCTATCTTCACTTGCTTCCTGGAATTACCTTACGTGGAGTTCACATTTCCTTCTATCCCCTTCCCTGCCAAACCTGGTTCTCCCCCATGATCCAGTTCAGTAAGCTGTCAGCATGAGCCACATAAGCCAGAAATCTGAGTATCAAGCTTTTCTCTTCCTTCTTTATCTTTCACATTCTTATGAGCAACAAATCTTACCTATTCTCCCACCTTGCCACCCATTCAATGTATCCAGGTGGTGCACCCCGGTGGCAGTCACATTAGTGAAACCATATACCACAAGTGAACCCTGCCTTTTATGATGAGACAAGGGCAGACAGCACCAGGCCTCAAGTTCAACACAGAGTGAAGATCAGTTACTTCTGTCCTCCAAGGAAGGAAATTGGAGATGACTCTTTTTAAGCTGAGCCTTGAATAGATAGAGGATCCTTCCATTTGTGGACAGGAGAACATCATTCTGGAGAAAAACCACCATGATAAAAGACAAGGAGGTTTATGTGTGCACAAAACCTGCTATCAAACACAAGTCCTTGTGCATGCCTATTCAAAGCAACACCAGTCAATCAATAGTCTACAGGTAGAATCAACCAGATGTCCATCAATGGATTTATGGATAAACACACTGTGATATATACATGAGGTATTCAATTATTCAGGAATAATGATTGTGAAGATATAAGTGGGCCCCCCAAAAGTATGTGAAGTGAAAGGAATCAGGCACAAAAGATTACCTGAAAAGTATCCAGAGTAAGAAATCCACAGGGATAGAAAGCTAATTAATGGCTACCAATGCAAAGGTACTGGGGAGTGTGAAGGGTTTTGTGGGTCTGGGACTTCCTTCCCAGATGATGACAATGTCCCACAACAAGACAGAGATAATGACTGACAGCTGCATAAATTAAGTGTCAGTGAACTATTGCCATTAAAATGACTCATCCCATATGACTTTCTGAAATCTTACAATCCCGAGGGGCTAGAGGAAATATAATTGGAATTAACTGTGAGAGGGTAGTCGAGACATAGTCTAGAAAGGCTGTGTATTTAAATCCTTACAGACAGATGAAGGCTCTCTATAACACATCCAGACTCATTCCTATGAGTGCAATACAGTGCTAAGTTCAGCAGGTAAGGAGCTACTAGCTTACCTTATCAGGTTGAGATTGATCTATCTTTGTTAACACACTGTCATTAGAAGGGGATTTCCAAACGTACTCATCTTTGTACAGTGTCTGATTCAGAGGATCACTAAGTGAGTACGTGAATCCTAATCTTCGGTTACCTTTATGACTACAAAAAAAAGTAGAATTTAGACTAAGGGGAAGGGATAAAAGGCCAAATCTCACAAATGGTTCATGTCACATCAGTTTCAGTATTATGAATTTTGTGTGTGTGTATGCCTGCGCACATGTGCAGGTCCTGGAGCTTCAACTCAGAACTTTGGTACTATCCCTGAGCATTTTCACTCAAGGCTAGTTCTGTACCACTTAAGCTATGGCCTTACTTCTGGCCTTTTGGGCATTAATTGGAGATAAGAGTCTCATAGACTTACCTGCCCAGGCTGGCTTTGAACCTCAATCTTCAGATCTTAGCCTCCAGAGTAGCTAGGATTACAGGTGTGAGCCACCAGTGCCCAGCCCCTATTATCTATTTTAAAGATTGGCTAAATTAAGACTTGGTACCAGATCAAATTGAACTTTCAGATTTCTTTGGTAAGAAACAATCGCATTATTTAGGATGATTCCTTATAAGATCCCAGAAAATATATAAGGAGATGAAATTTGTGAAGGGCAAGATGCTGTCTTATACAGAGTACTTCTGTGTAACCCAATAGTTAGTTGGAAAAAAGTCTCTCTATGTACATGAATCCCAGTGGATGAAAGGAAGAAACATAGAAATCAAGATACTTCTTTTAGGTTTGCAAGTCCTCATGAAATGATATCTCTAGGAAATGACCACCAGGGTCAGAGCTCAAAAAGAGAGTGGGTGCCAGATACTTGATGCTTCTGGATGGATGAACAAAATACTACCTACTAACTATTTTTGCCAAGATATGGAACTGGAATCAGATGGGTTCTCTAGATTATTGAATTACAGGAAATGCATGAAAGGATGAATATTTTAAATGGCATCCTAGGAATTAAATTAGAAAAACCCAGACCAATGGTTCTATTTTGTCAGCAAAAAAAATTATCGGAAAAAAATTAGGAGAATGTGTAGATTAAATGAAAGAAAAGATGTAAGAAGAAAATATCATGTGTGGGTCCTGTTTGAGTTCAATTTCAAACCACTTTTTTTTTTTGTCAGTCATGGGGTTTGAATTCTGGGTCTGGGCACTGTCCCTTAGCTCTTCAGCTCAAGACTAGTGCTCTACCACTTGAGCCACAGTGCCACTTCTGGTTTTCTGGTGGTTTATTGGAGATAAAAGTTTCACGGACTTTCCTGCCCAGGCTGGCTTTGAACCACAATCTTCAGATCTCAGCCTCCTGAGTAGCTAGGATTGCAGGGGAGTACCATCAGTGCCCAGCTCAAACCACTTTTAAAAAAATCATGAGACAGCTGGGTGCCAGTGGTTCATGGCTACAATTTTAGCTACTCAGGAGGAGTGTGTTGTTCAAAGCCAGCCCAGGAAAGAAGGTTTAAGAGACTCATCTCCAATTGACCAGCTAAAAAGCCAGAAGTGGAGATGTGTCTCAAATAATAAAGAGCTAGTCTTGAGCAAAAGGCTCAGGAACAGCACCCAGGCCTTGAGTTCAAGCCTCAGAACTAGCACACACACACACACACACACACACACACACACACACACACACACACACACACACACACAAACACCACCCAAATTATGAGACATTGGGCAAATATGATTGCTGCCTTCAATAGTGAAGAATTTCAATTTTTATTATCTTTAAGTAGTTGTATAAAGGAGGTACCATAGAACAAAGCAGTTTATGAGTACAGTATATCTTGATCAATGTCACCCTTTCAACATTCTCATCTCTTTCAACCCACTCCTTCCTTTACTTTTCTTAACTGTGTGAGACTCTAAATTTAAAAAGTAAAATGGGCTAGGAATGTAGCCTAAGTGGTATAACACTTCCCTAATAAGTGTAAGACCTTAGGCTTGAACCCAGTGTTGGCAACACAAACAAGAAGAGTAAAGGAAGGAAAGGGAGAAGAGAAGAGGGGAAAGAAGAGGTCCAGTAGGAAGCATAGGTGGAGGGACAAGCTGAAGTTTACCTGTGTGCTAGTTATAGATGCGTGGTAGCTGGAGACTCATGGTACATCTTTTGTGCATGTTTAAAGTAGTTTAGATTGCGGGGCACCAGTGGTTCATAACTGTCATCTTAGCTACTCAGGAGGCTGAGGTCTGAGATTCAAAGTTGAAGGCAGCCTGGATAAGAAACTCTGTGACACCCTTGTCTCCAATTAACCACCAAAAAGCAGAAGTAGAGCTATGGTTCAACCTGTGGCTCACTTAGCCTTGAGCAAAAATCCTAAGGTGCAGGGCCCAGTACCTGAGTTCAAACCCCACTAATAGTATAGAAAAATTCATATTGACTTCAGGTAATATGCAAGAGAAACAAACATCTGGGAAGTTAGACTCATCTGAATGGAACTGTTTTATTTATTTCTCTATCTACACATTCCTGGATCACATCTTATCTGAGATCAAATTTGCATATTTATGCAGGTCTTTTGTTTTTTAATAACAATTTTTCAAATTATCTTTCAGTAGTTGTACAGAAGGATTCCAATTCACCATATCAAATTTATGAGTACAATGCATCTTGATCAATGTCACCCCTTACATCATTCTCCCCCATCTCTCCCAAGCCCCACCCATCCTCTCAGGCTACCTGGTTCCATTTTCATTCATGTCCATTGTCCCTCACCTCTCCATTCATCTATCTCATGCCCTTGACCTCCTCACCACCCTGATAACATGTAGTTCCAGCTTCCTGGTATTCATTGTGTTGAACTGAAAATTACCTGTTCAAAGGAGTTGCAATATTGCAATTCTCCCATGAGCATACTAGACATTAGTCAATGTGTGTCCATAGGCATATAACCCAGTTTATAAACAGGGTTTATAAAAATGCTTTATTCATCTGTGTTCATGATTTAGATCCTTCCTTTGTCAACTTTCCTTCCCCAGTTCCAGGGTATATATACAGCAACAGGAGAGAAAGGATCCCAAATGGGAAACCTGGTAACAAGAATCCCCAGGGCCCCTGCCTGCCACTCCCACTCCCTACACTGGCGCAGACTTTGCGTCTTAGCATTGGTGTCCAGAGTGGAGGATCATTCTCTCCCCAGGAAGTCTTCTTCTTTTAAATAAGTTTTTTATTGTGAAAATACCGTACAGAGGGGTTACAATTACGTGAGCAAGGTAATAAATACATTTCTTATCAAGCACTGTTGCCTCCTCCTTTGTTTTTCCCCTACCATTCCTGCCCTCCCATCTCCACGATTACGCCAACTCCCTCCCTGTCAAAGTTGTAAAGTTCATTTTTTGACAAAGCATCTTGTTCCTTTCATTGTTGCAATGGGTCCACCTGAATTCCTATTTAAATAATGTTTTTTTTTCCTTCCCCTCCACAAATTATACCAACATCAAATACAGTGAAAACTGGGGTTATACTGTAGGGAAGGGACATACAAAGCAACAAAACAATCACATTATAAATATGTTAGAAACAATAGCAAGAAAGAAAAAAGCACTTGTGTCTTTATCTTGGGGTTCATTTCACCTAACTTCATCTTATTGGACCTTTTATGCTTGTCTCATACATATACTAGTCATTGCAAATAAGAGAAACCATGGGACCTATGTTTCTTTGGGCCTGGCTTACTTCACTTTTCAAGACTTTTCAAGTCTTTCCATTTCCTAACAAATGGGGCAATGCCATTCTTTCTGATGGAGGCATAGAATTCCATTGTGTATATATACCACATTTTCTTGATCCATTCATCTATGAGGGGCATCTGGGTTGGTTCCATCTTAGCTATGGTAAATAATGCTGCAATAAATATGGTTGTGCTGGTAGCTTTAGTGTGGTCTTGTTTGTAATCATTTGGGTAAATGCCCAAAAGTGGGATTGCTGGGTCATAGGGGAGCTCTATGTGGAGTCTCTTGAGGAACCTCCATACTGCTTTCCAAAGTAGTTGAACAAGTTTACACTCCCACCAACAATGCAGTAGGGTTCCCTCTGGCCACATCCCCTCTAGCATTTGTTGTTATTAGAGTTCTTGATTATAGCCATTCTAACTGGGGTGAGGTGGTATCTCAGTGTTGTTTTGATTTGCATTTCTTTTATGGCTAGAGAGGTTGAGCATTTTTTCATGTGTCTACTGGCCATCTTTCTTTCCTCTTCAGAGAAGTTTCTCTTTAAGTCTTTAGCCCACTTATTTATTAGGCAGTTGTTTCTTTGAGGATTTAATTTTTTGAGTTCTAGGTATATTTTAGATATGAGACCCTTGTCTGTTGTATGGCTAGTGAATATCTTCTCCCAATCTGTAGGCTTTCTATTGATCTTGCTAGCTATGTCCTTTGCCATGCAGAACTTCTGCAATTTCATGCAACCCCATTTGTCCATCCTTTCTTTGATTTGTTGTGTTTCCGGGTTTCTATTACGAAAACTTTGGCCCGTGCCAAGGAGACCAAGGATTTCTCCTATTCCATCCTGTAATATTTTCAGAGTGTCTGCTTTGACTCTGAGGTCTCTGATCCATTTGGAGTTGATTCTGGTGCAGGGTGATATATAAGGATCTAGCTTTAGTTATCTACAAGTGATTAACCAATTTTGCCAGCATCATTTACTGAAGAGGCTGTCTTTATTCCACTATATTTTTTCTTGGGGGGATCCATTCATGGGGCCTGAACTCTGGGCCTGCGCACTGTTCCTCAGCTTGTCAGCTCAAGGCTAGCGCTCTACCACTTGAGCCACAGCGCCACTTCCAGCTTTTTTCTTTTTGCTTATGTGGTGCTGAGGAATCGAACCCAGGGCCTCATGCATGCAAAGCAAGAGCTCTACCACTGAGCCACCTTCCCAGCCCTTCCTCTCTATTTTTTTAGCTCCCTTATTGAAAATTAGATGGATATAGGTCTGTGGGTTCATTTCTGGGCTTTCAATTCTATTTCATTGGTCCTGAGGTCTGTTCTTGTGCCAATACCAGGCTGTTTTGTAGTATGGCTTTGTAGTAAAGTTTGAAATTTGGTATTGATATTCCTCCAGCACTGTTCTGTTAAGGATTGTTTTTGCTATTCAGGGTCTTTTATAGTTCCATATGAATTTTTTGATTGCCTCTTCTATTTCCTTGAAGAATGCGGTTGGAATATTGGTAGGTATCTTATATCTTATTGAATTTGTAGATAGCCTTGGGAAGTATTGCCATTTTCACGATGTTGATCTTTCCAATCCATGAGTGGTTTTTCCACTTTCTAAGTTCTTCTTTGATTTCCTTTTTCAGGTTTTTAAAGTTTTCATCATAGAGGTCCTTAACTTAACTTTGGTTAAGTTAATTCCTAGGTATTTTATTTTTTGTGGGGCTATTACGAATGGAGTTGCTTTCCTGATTTCAGCCACACTTTTCACATTGTTGGCATACAGAAAAGCCATTGATTTTTGAGGGTTAATTTTATACCCTGCTATTTTGCCAAAGTTTTGAATCAGCTTGAGTATTTTGGGAGTGGATTCCAAGGGATTCTTTAAATACAAGATCATGTCATCTGCAAAGAGGGAGAGTTTTACTTCATCTTTCCCTATTTGGATCCCTTTTATGTTTGCATCTTGTCTTATTGCTGTAGCTAGCCATTCTAATAGTAAATTGAAGAGAAGTGGAGAGAGTGGGCATCCTTGTCTTGTTCCTGAGTTTAGAGGAAATGGCTTTAATTTTTCACCATTAAGTATAAGCTGGCTGTAGGTTTGTCATATACAGCCTTTATTATATTGGGGAATGTTCCATGGATTCCTAGTTTTTCCAGAGCCTTCATCATAAAGGGGTGTTGGATCTTGTCAAATGCTTTTTCTGCATCTATTGAGATAACCATGTGGTTCTTATCATTGCTCTTGTTGATGTGATGAATTATATTAATTGATTTGCTTATATTGAACCAGCTTTGCATCCCTGAAATGAATCCTGTTTGATCGTGGTGTATGATTTTTTGGATGAATTGTTGAAGTCAATTGGCCAAAATTTTGTTGAGAAGTTTTGCATCAAGGTTTATCAAAGGCAGTTTTAACCAATGTGGGCTGCTGTGGATTTCAGCGTGTCCTAAAGCAGCAGAGCTGAGTGACATCTAGTGAGTGACGTCTGGAGTCCTGGGTCCTAGAGATTACTGTCAGCCTGTCAGCAGGGAGAAGCCTCTAAAAGAGCGGCAGACAGCTAGCACTTAAAATGGCTCTTTTCTTCATATAAAGTAAAGCATATTTTTTTTCTTTTTCTTTTTCAAGCTTTTCAAAAAATCCTTAGGAAATGTCATTAGCTAGAGAGAAAAATGAGTGTAAGCAGAGGAGGTTTACAAGCAGTTGGTAATGACTGTTTTAAATTTAGCTAGACTTCACTGGGGTTCCACATTTTTCTCAAAATTACTCAATTAAACCAACTGGTAGATAAGAATCATGATGGTTGTTTTTAGATTTTTATTTTTTTCACCATTCGATAAGGTATTTTAATATTTTTTCCTAAGTCCAATCACATTTTGAAATATTTACTTCAATAGAATTGATAGAATCAATCATAATTTCTTTAACTATTTAACAGTAAAACATTTAACAATATATAGACATCAATGCCTCACACTTATAATCCTAGCTACTCAGGAGGCTGAGATCTGAGGATCATGGTTTAAAGCCAGCTAGAGCAGGAAAATCCATGAGACTCTTATCTCCAATTAACCAGCAAAAAGCTGGAAGTGGGGTTGTAGATCAAATGATAGAGTGCTAGACTTGAACACAAAAGCTCAGGGACAATTCCCAGGCCTCAGAACCAGCACTTTAAACAAAAGCTGTTTATCAAAAAGTTTATATCTGGGCTGGGAAGGTGGTTCAGTGGTAGAGCACTTGCCTTGCATGCCTGAGGCCCTGGGTTTGATTCCTCAGCACCACATAAGCAAAAAGAAAAAAAGCCGGAAGTGGCTCTGTGGCTCAAGTGGTAGAGTGCTAGCCTTGAGCTGAAGAGCTGAGGGACAGCGCCCAGGCCCAGAGTTCAGGCCCCACGACCAGACCCCCCCCCCCAAAAAAAAGTTTATATCAGAAAGCATTGATTGTAATCAATGGTTCTATTTTCTTTTTTTTTTCTGCTAGACCGGGGGCTTAAACTCAGGGCTTACTTAGCCACTGTCTCTGAGCCTTTTTGGGCTCAGAGCTAGCACTCTACCACTTGAGCTACTACACCACTTCTGGCTTTTTCTGAGTAATTTATTGGAGATAAGAGTCTCATGGACTTTCCTGCCCAGGCTGGCTTTGAACCACAATCCTCAGACTTCAGCCACCTGAGTAGCCAGGATTACAGGCATGAGCCACCAGCACCTGGCTAATAGTTCTATTTCCTGAGTCCTTTTTGAGTATATAATATTAAATAAATTGTGTTTAGGCAGAAGAGTAGCTGGTAGAATCCAATAGTCACTTGTTAAGGTGTGCCTTTTGGGTAGATGTCTCAGAAATTATAATAAGATGACATGTTGTTTCATTTTGTTTTCAATAAACTTGCAGGAGTACTCTACCAAGTGATCAGAGAGAATCAGCCATTGGAAATTATCTGACTATGGCACATAACT
The DNA here is from genome assembly GCF_024711535.1 of Dipodomys merriami. Taxonomy (NCBI): domain Eukaryota; kingdom Metazoa; phylum Chordata; class Mammalia; order Rodentia; family Heteromyidae; genus Dipodomys; species Dipodomys merriami. Next base: position 63,228,485 of record NW_027206179.1, read on the forward strand.
TCAGTGTACTGAATGGCATGGCCACCCTTAGCCCTTCTCATTCACGTCCACTTATGTAAGTGAACATGTTTGTATTTTTCTGGTATGGAGTTCAAACTCAAGGCCCTAAGGTTGCTCAACTTGTTTAGCTGATACTTTACCACTTGAACCACTCTTCCAGCCCAGCTTTTTGCTGATTGTTTTTGGAGATAGAGTTTCATAGACTTTTCTGCCAGGACTAGCTTTGGACTGAGATCCTCAGGATCTCAGCCTACTGAATAGCCAGGATTACAGGGTTAAGTTACCAGCTACCAGCTTGAACAAGCTTTCCTAACACTAACATCTCTACATTGAAGAAAGGAAAATGAGCAGAAAAATACTTAATGCTCTCATGTACTCCCATCCCCAAAATAACAGCAGTCAAAACTAAATGCTCCATTAACTTCATAAAATATAGTTCCAAAATTGCCTTTTATATTTAGTAATTATTAACATTGTCAAGACATTTATTGCTTTAAGCAGTTGTGTACCAAAAATAATTGTGGTAACTCACAGTAATTGTGATAACCCACTGAACATGTTTAAAAATTAATTTCCATTAATCCAGTCAAAGAGTTGCAAAGAAGTATTATACAGGGGTCAACAAGCTACTTTCAGATATAAGCTGTATCACAGCAGAGAAAATTGATGGGGAAATTAAGTAGAAAGATTTCTAAAGGGAAGGAAAGCACTAGGAATGCAGAGACACATGTTCAAGTCCACCCTGAGTTACATGGTAAGACCCTGTCTCAAAAGCCAAGAGTTACTCAGGAGGCTGAGATCTGAAGGATCAAAGTTTGAGGCCAGCTGGGGCACAAAAAGTCTCCATGTCCAAAATAACCATTAAAAAAAACTGGGCTGGAGTTGTGGCCAGCTGAAAATGCAAGCCAAGCAAATATAAAACTCTGAGTTCAAAACCAGATACTGGTTAAGAGAAGAAGAAAATGGTGACCAAGAAAAAGGAGAGAGAAGACAATAACAACAAAATTGGTCTGGAAATGTATCTTAAGATTCTGGTTCCATTCCCAGAAAAAAAGAAGCTGGAGGATTTTTAAAGGCCTCCTGAAAAGTATTAATTTGCTAATTTAATTTTAGCTGGCTGTTGGTGGCTCATGCCTATAATCCTAGCTACTCAGAAGGCTGATATCCAAGGATCAGAGTTCAAAGCCAGCCTGGGCAGGAAAGCCCGTGAGACTCCTATCTCCCATAAACTACCCCCCCACAAACTACCCCCCCCAAAAAAGCTGAAATTGGGGCTATGGCTCAAGTGACAGAGTGCCAACTTTGAGCAAAAAAAAAAAAAAAAAAAAAACAGCTCAGGGACAGTGCCTAGGCCCTGAGTTCAAGCCCCAGGACTGACACAAACAAAAATTTATCTTAAAATGTCCATTGTTTAGGCTAGGCTAGGAGTTTTATCTCTTGAATTTAAATTTATGCTGAAAACTTTAAATATATATACATGTGAAGGCCACTGACTTAAGACTACCCAACTATCTCTTTGGCTTTGGCTCTCATCCCAAACGCTTCTTGCTCAGACAAGTACTTCTGTCTGTGCACCTGCTGTGTTCACTGCAGTTAGATGATGACTCTCCCAGTTAAGGAAGAGAATATGGCTCCCTGTGCTAGCCAGAAACCCTGAATGCAGGCACCCTGAAGGATTCTACTTTTGAAAGTCTACCAACATATCATTCTGGAGAAAGTGAATGTGAATTACTGCATCCCTTCCTTGTGCCAATCACTCTGCTAGTGGGCATACCCTGGGGCTTAAACTCAGAGCCTGGGCACTTTCCTTTAGCTTTTATATGCAAAGTTAGTGCTCTACCACTTGAGCCACACTTCTACTTCTAGCTTTTTGGTCATTAATTGGAGATAAAGAGTCACAGACTTTCCTGCCTAGGCTGGCTTTGAACTTTAATCCTCAGATTTCAGCCTCCTGGGTAGCTAGGATTACAGATGTGAAAGCTTCTGCTGGTGTTTTGAATTGTGTCTCCTGATTCCTCATCCCAGACAGGGGTCATCATTGCTATTTCTTTAAGAATAGAATAGATCTAATCCTAGCTACTCAGGAGGCTGAGATCTGAGGACCGCGGTTCAAAGCCAGCCCGGGCAGGAAAGACCGTGAGACTCCTATCTCCAATAAACCACCAGAAAACCGGAAGTGGCGCTGTAGCTCAAGTGGTAGAGCGCTCGCCTTGAGCTGAAGAGCTGAGGGACAGCGCCCAGGCCCAGAGTTCAAGCCCCACGACCGACCAAAAAAAAAAAAAAAAGAATAGAATAGATCCACTCATGGCTTCCAGCTTGTTTTGGGGAAGCAGAAATCTCAGGGGTTAGCATGGGCTTTTCACCAGCTTGAAGGAGAAAAAACACCCTGGTGTGGAAACGTTTCACAGAGCAAACACAGGCCATGAAGCCTCTTAGGCTGGTTCCATACCTGCCAGGGTCATAAGGAGAGACAGGCCACTCACTGCCAAGCTGAGCTCATACAAGCCACTGGGGCTAGGCATGTCCAACACCTTCAGCTCAGGTCTGCCTGCAGGGGGCGCTGCAAGCCAGCCTTGCAATAGCAGAGGAGTGAGTGAAGGGCGGGAGGGGGGCTTGGGGAGTGGAGAGGGGGGTTGCTTCCTCCAGCTTCCAGGATGGGATGAGTGTTGGTGACAGTGGTAAATAAGTATGTCAATTGCAGGCAAATAGAGGTAACTAGAGATCACCCTGTGGTGCCAGAGAAGCCAGGCTCCAGGCTGGAAAGGCCAAATATTGAATGTTCTCATGCATTGGGGGAGTACAGACCTAGAAAGGTAATGATGATAGCAATGGAAATCAGACAAGGTAAAGGGAGGATTATTCAGGAGGGGTAGGTGGGAGGGGCGAGGGAGAAAGGAGAGGATTCTAAGGGGTAATGAAGATCCATGTTACACACACACACACACACACACACACTGAATGTAGCATAATGAAACTCATCCAACCCTGTCTGAAAAGATGGGGGTGAGGGGAGGGAATGGGAATATGAAGGGATGAATTGGTTCAAGGGCGCTGTTGCATGTATGTCACAATGAACCCCCTCATGTTACAAATGGATGCTAACTCCGAAATGTCCTTTTAGAGTATTCATTCACCTATCCACGCGTGGATTCATTCCATAGTCATTGGCTGGTTGCCATAGAACAGGGAATGGATTGTATCCTGGGTCTCTGGTGAACCCTAAATACAGAGTTACACTAGAAACACTGATTTCCTGGGTTTCCTACGGTGGTCTGGCTGTCCTTGGGGAGAAGGAACTGTTGCCATATTTGGACCAATAGCCCTCCCCTCCCCCCACACACACATCTGAACACATGTTTTCATCCATTTCTGATGGTTTGGGATTCTGAATAATAAAAGACAAATGAGCAAAGTAAAGTTTCTGAGTCAATCCATAGGGTTCACACAAGAACGTACCGAATCGAAGCAGTCATGACTCCTCTTTTGGGTGTGAATGCCAACTTCATCGTGGTGGCATAGGAATCCCATTCTTGATCACCTACTAAAAGGGCAAAAAGATAAAAGGTCATTTGAAATGTGGCAAAGCAGGCTATTTTGATCCAAGACCATCTAACATTAAAGTAATATGGTTGGGCATGGTAGTTCATACCTGGCATCCCAACTACTGGGGAAGTGGTCAGGAAGATTGTAGTAGAAGACAAACCTAAGCAAAAAAGTTAGCAAGACCTCACCTCAACCAACAAGCTCGGCTTGATGGTACCTGTCTACAATCCAAGTTCTGCAGGAGGCTCAGGTAACAAGATCAAATCTATTTGCTCCAAGTAATAATGGTGTCTTAAGGGAAAACCCTATGGCTTATATGGAGCAGGGCTGACCTGAACTTGGTATAATGGCTTATTCTGTTACTGAACGCTATGAGAATGCTAAGGGAGAGAGGAGATTAGAGAAGTAGAGGCTGAAGTCAGGCTCTCAAGGCCAAAAGAGGAAGAGTCAGTAAAGGCCGAGAAGAACAGTCAGCCAGGTGGAAGGGGAGAGCCTAGAGTTATAAATAAAGAACAATCCCCCCCAGGGAGAGAGGGATCCCCTACAGTCCACAGTGCCTCATAGGGCTGACTGTGTGGCAGACTGTAGCAGCTGCCTGGACCTCCTGTTACTGACAAAGTGTCATCCACTTTCCTAGGAACTCAGTGGCGCCCACTAGCCAAGCCCACCCGTCTACTGTGATAGGATCTCCTGCTGTCTAGCTCCTATCTCCCTGACCAGAGTATCCACTCTGTATATACCACCCACCCTTTAGTCACATAGCAACTGTCCCACATTATCACCAGGATTGTTTTATAGCAAGTGTAGGGTGTGGAGGAGTGTGTGTCTTGAAACCATCCACTATGAATAGTAAGGGTTACCTATATACGTTTGAAATTTGAAATCATTCTATTCTGTGCATTTTAGTAATAAAATCCAGCCATTTTCTCATTTTGTAATGGTTACCTGTTACATTTTAAATACCATGAGAATTGGATTGAGATATCTATAACTTTATTTATTTATTTATTTATTTTGAGAATATGTACAGAGGAGTTACAATTACATGGGCAAGATAATGAGTACATTTCTTATCATGCATTGTTGCCTCCTCTTTGTTTCCCCTTCCCATCCCTTCCCATACTCCCCCCTCCCCCCACCCTATTTCCCCCCCCACCCCCCACCAAAGTTGTAAAGTTCGTTTTTCGACATAACTACTTGTATGTCTCATTGTTGCAATGGGTCCACCTGTATCCCTAGTTAAACGATTTGTTTTTTCCCTTCCCCTCCACAAATTATACCAACATCAAATACAGAGAAAGCATGGGTTATACCGTGAGGGAGGGACAACATAGAAATCATCTTATAAATATGTTAGAAACAATTGCATAAAAGGAAAAAAACAAAAAAAACATTTGAATACTTATCTTGGGGTTCATTCCCCTAACATCAACTTATCTGACCTTTTCTGCTTGACTCAGACATATACTAGTTATTGCAAATAAGGGAAACCATGGGACCTATGTTTCTTTGGGCCTGGCTTACTTCACTTAATATAATTTTTTCCAAGTCTTTCCATTTCCTAACAAATGGGGCAATGTCATTCTTTCTGATGGAGGCATAGAATTCCATTGTGTATATACCACAATAAACACAGCTAGCCAGGCTGGCTCACACACTTGTAATCTTAGGTCCCCAGAAGGCTGAGATCTGAGGATCACAGTTCAAAGACAGCCCAGTCCGGAAAGTTCATGGAGACTCTTATCTCCAATGAATCACTCAAAAGCTGGAAGTGGAGGTATGGCTTAAGTGGTAGAATGCTAATCTTGAGCAAAAAAAGCTCAGACAGCACTCAGGCCCCAAGTTTAAGCCCCCAGACTAGCATAAAGTAAAATAATATTAAACACAGCTGCCTAGGATCTATTGTCTCGACCCACTCATTTATCCTATTAAAATTGCTGTGTCTGTTTTGTAGTGTCTCAAGATTTTTTTTTGGCCAGTCCTGGGCTTGAGCTCAGGGCCTGAACACTGTCCTTGAGTTTCTTTTTGCTCAAGGCTAGCACTCTGCCACTTGAACCATAGTGCCACTTCCAGCTTTTTCTGCTTATGTGGTACTGAGGAATCAAACCCAGGGTTTCATGCCTGCTAGGTGAGCACTCTACCACTAAGCCATATTCCCAGACTGCGTGTCTCAATATTCTTAAAAGATGTATGCTTAGCATAGAGAGTTCTCACTAAACATTAACCATTTATGTCACCTGGATATCATTATTTTTTAACTTGGTGGTCATAGGATTTGATCTTAGAACTTAGTTACCAGGATTTGAATTCAGGGCATCAATCTATTGCTCAGTTTTATTGCTTATAGCTGGTACTCTACCACTTCAGCCATACCTCCAGCCCTGCTCCTTTCCTGGATATTTTAGAGCTGGAGTCTCTCTGACCTTTCTACTCTGACTGGCTCTGAACCATAATCATCCAGATCTCAGCTACCTGAGTGGTCACTAGTGCCTGGTTCCCCAGCACCTTCTATTGCACTGGTTATGGTCTTGCTTTTCACCTGGGCATTGGCCTAGACTATGATCCTCCTATGTTATGGTTCCTGCAGTAACTGGGATGACCTAGTTGCTTCTATTGAGATGGGCTCTTGTGAACGTTTTTGCCTGTGCTAGCTTGAAACTGTGATCTCAGCCTCTTACCTGTTTAGGTGAGACAGGTATATACCATGAGGCCCAACTATGGGTTGAAGATGAGCCTCTCAAGACTTTTGCCCAAGCTGGCCTGGAACAGGGCCCCAGGCAGCATCTGCCAGTCAATCACCTGGCCAGTATGCTCTTCCTTTGGGTGCCTATGGAGTCTTTCCTCTGCTGATCACAGGTGGATACTGGCACATGGCAGCCACGGATTGCACAATGCCTGTTCCAGGAGTGTGCAGGGACAGAACTGCCTGGCTACCTCTAGGACCTAAGGGCAAGTGTTTTTCCTCTTTCTGTGTCACCTAAGCACAAATCCATGGCTTCCTTTTGTTCTCAAATGATTAGACATCAGAGACGGTTCATTATTGCCAACAGAAAGGCCATGGAAGGGGATGTCTGCTGAGACAACACAGCAATCATGCCACTAGTGTCCCAGTTACCGTGGATGTCCCTGTACAGCCACACAAAGCTGAGCTGGGAAACTCGAAGTCTCTGGCAGCAGCATCAGAGGGCATCACCTACAGAAGGAATCTCAGAACTGCCCAGGCAAAGACTGTCTAAATCCCGCAGCTCACAGTCTCTGCTGCTGCAGCCAGGTGGGGGTCCGATCTCTGCTGCAAAAAGGGAGAAGCTCCTTCTGCCTTCTGCTGCATCCTGGTCCCCATGGGTCCCCCCATTTCTTTGCTGCTTAGCAGACCCAATGGGGATAGGACTCCAGCCCAGCCAGCTCTGGTCTAGCTTCTCCGTGTCTGTCCCTTTCGTTCCCTTTGATCTGTTGGAAAGGCCCTGCCAAGAACACCCTCAGTCTCTCTGACTTCCCATCCCCGAGAGGCAGAGCCCTTAAAGAAGGAAGCCCCGGTGGCTGCCCAGTACCCTTCCCCAGGAAAGCCCCCATCAGACAGGCAGGGACCGCAGTCTTACTTGGCTGGAGCTTGCGAGCGCCCTCAGAGAGGCTCTTGGCCTTGGGCTCAGGCTGAGTCATCCTGCCCCAAAGTCCAGATAAAGATTCCACCCGACTGGACCGGAACAGCGCACTGTGAGAGCGGTGCTTTGTGACGCGTCGCCATGGAGACGGGGGGGGGTGGATTCCCTCCTGCCCAGGCTCCGCCCACCCCACCCTGACTTGGGTGGCTGAAGCCAAGGGATGGTTATCCTTGCGGGCCGTTCTTGCAATGAGCTTCCCTCACCTTTGCCTTGTGAACTGGGGAAAGAGGAGCAAAAAGTGCAAGAAAATGAGCAAAGAAAGAATCGTGGGAGACTTTCCACTGCTAATTTTCACCCGCTCCAGACCTTTCAGCTTAAGCAAATGTGGGCACATAGTCATGGGTCCAAGCAAGAGGAAGTTAAAGAAAAAAATACCACACGTGATGTGGCTGAGGGAGAGTGAAGTGTTTCTGTGATGGTACGTGTTGTCCAAACAGGTCATCCTGTGCCTTGGTCAGCTGTGGGGTACTGCAAGGAAATGCCTAAAGCGGGCTATATAGGAAGTGGAGAAAGGCGTGGTTTGACTTCCGGTTTTAGAGGCAATCCAGAGCCACTCCTGGATCTCATGACCTCATGGCTGGGAAGGCCATGGTGGAAGTGGGCACCAGAAACAGTGATCACATCTGGCGACAAGATGCAAAGAAAAAAGAGGAAGAGACCCAGGTCCTGCAGAGCACCCACTATGGCCCACTGGGTCCCTGAAAATCAACAGCACCTCCCAAGGGCAGCACTCAAGAGATCCACCCCATGGCCTTTTGGGAGACACTGCCCAGATTGAAACCATAGCATCTCAATTTAAGAAATCAGAGAGGGTGCCAGGCACTGGTTGCTCACACCTAGCTACCCCAGGTACCTGAAATCAGGAAGATGGAGGTTTGAAGCCAGCATAGACAAAAAAAAAAAAAAAAAAAAATCCACAAGCCAATTAATCTAGCCAAAAGATGGGATGAATGCATGGTTAGTACACACACACACACACACACACACACACACACACACACACACACACACACACAAATATGATTCATTTCGCCAGGCCACGTTCCTGTCACCTACTATTGTACTTTAAAATTGCCAGCCACAGCCATGGACTCAAATACATCTTCCACCCCTGTATGGCAGTTACTACCAGAGGGGGACAGTCTTTGAGCTTTGTATTATTGCCAATACTTGGTATTTCGACACACAGGAGGTGCTTAGTAATTACAGAATGACTAGAACACAGCTCTCAGTCACTCTTGTGAAAAGAAGACAGGAAATGCACCTTGAACTCTGCTGGTGACATGTTTAGGAAGCAATTTACAACATCTCCTTGTCTTGCACTGGCCCCTCAGTGGGCTGCAAAATGTAGCTAAGAAAAAGAATCTCAGGAGCATCTTTGCATTGGAGAGCTAAATTAGAATTTTCTGAGGGCAAAGTCTCATCCACATACTCCAAGGAATATACCATTTTTTAGATACTCAAAAGTTTAAAGCTATGAATGGTGGAACACATCAGGAGGCCCAGACTTCTGCCAATGTTATTAAAAGCAATGACTCTAAAAAAGGATTTAGTAGTGGCAGCTAAATTAAGAAAGTAACATCCAATAGCAGATTAACTGTCTGGAAATGGTAGGGCTAATTAGCATAGCATAATTTAAGAGAAATACATTTTTAAAACATGGCAGCAGTTTCTATAGAGTTTTAACTGTGAATTCTTATTAATATCTTGCATTTGGCTCCTCTTCTGAAAGCTGAAATGAGGAGTTATGTACTGAGTGGAGTGAGAGCCAGAACAGGTCTTTGTGGCTTTCTCCCCCAGAGGGTCCTGTCTCCTTAACTATTAAATGAGTACTGAGGAAACTGGGTTTTAGATTCTCTAGTCTCGAGTTAGGTCTAGCCATTTGTCCCCTAATGGAGATATGGTAAAGGGCAGAGAAAGGGTAATTTATTACATGGCAGCGATTTAGTTCATCTTCCGCTATCTTTAGGGATACAGTCATTGGCTTCAGGTTAATAGGGAGAATTGTGGGCAGGGGGTAAGAAAGGTATGGGTAGTTGAAACAGCCATAGGTATGGCCCGGGTGACCATTAGCACAGCTTCAGTCTCTGAAGGGCTTATAGAGAAGTTATCACTTTTACTGGAATGGATCAAGAACAAGGTAATCTCCTGAGTTTTGGGTTGTTTTCTTTGAGATGATAGGAAGGCATTGTCTGTTTGAGAGGCAGTTTGCCTCCACACAAGCTCTTATCTGCATCTTCTCTTTCCTTCTGAATCTTCTCTTTCCTCCTGTACACAAGGTGAGGACAAAGAGACTGCAGCACAGAATAGCTCAGCTCAGAGGGCACAGATACAAAGTTGGGGGACTTTTAGTTAATTTCAGGACCCAGTTAAAACATCCTTTAAGTTGCCTCTTAGACTACGGTCCACATGGCTGGGCTGTGACACTGACAATCTTGACAATAACTTATCAACATTGAGCCACACAAACACAAGATACTCTTCTGTCTGGTTGCATTTTTGGTGTTTATTATTTTACACAGTTTTACTTCTGGTTCTGTGCTTAATTGGAGATAAGAGTCTCAGAGACTTTCCTGCTGGAGCTGGCTTTAAAATGTAATCCTCAGAACTTTCCCTCGTGAGTAGCTGGGATTAAGCCAACGGTGTTCAGCTTAATATTATTTATTGAAATGAGAGAGGAATAGCCAAGTTCATAGGCCAAAGGTGATAAGCAAGTAGGGAGCATCAGAAGCCACAAGACAGAGCAGAGGGTCCAAGGAAGAGAAGGTATATTTGTGAGAACTTAGACTCGGAGTAAGTCAGGTGGACTGAGCTGCAGCATTTCAACAAAGTTCCTAGGTAATTCACAGAACGGGAGATGGGTTACTGTGGGCAGACCTACAGCCTTCCCACAGCAGCCTCTGTACCATCAAGAATGCATCACAACTACAGAAGCTCAGGCCTCACCCAGAGCACCTGAACCAGAGTCTACTCTCTAACAGACATCCAGAAGAGTCCTATATATGTCCTATATATAAGTCCTATATATAGAACATTGCCTCTAGTAATAAGAAAGGTATCTCCTCAGTAAGAGGGGGAATAGGAAGGAGTCAGTGAGATCCAAGAGCAAGTTCATGGAGGATGCATGAGAAATTCACCAGTGGCTGCTTCCAAAAGCTTAAAAGAGGTCTAAACCAATCTACAGTGATCTGCAGCAGCTTTAGGTGTGAACATACTGAAAAAGTTTCTCTGCCTTGGTTCTTTAAAAAAATGTTTATTACGTTTAAGTAGTTGTGCGTAGGGGTCAGTTTATGAGTATAATGCATCTTGATCAATGTAACTACTTTCATCACTCTTCCTTAGATTGTTATACTTTAGATAAAGTCTTTCCTTTTCTTTCTTTCATTCTCTCTCTCTCTCTTTTTCCTTTCTTTCTTCTTTCTTTTTTAGTGCTGGGACTGCAGCTTGAACTCAGGGCCTCAGCACTGTCCCTGAGCATTTGTGCTCAAGACTTATGTTCTACTATTTAAGCCACATCTACACTTCTAGCTTTGTGGTGGTTAATCAGAGATAAAAATCTCACAGACTTTCTTGCCTGGGCTGACTTTAAATCTCAATTCTCAGATCTCAACCTCCTGAATAGCTACAATTATAACCACTGGCACCAGGTAAGCCTTTCTAATACTATGTAGTATGCAGTGCTTTCAAACATTCTGGTGTTAAACCAAAAAACCTACTTGTCCTGTCTATTATGTGTACATATCTTAAGACATTTTTCTCAATATTCTAAACTAAGATTCTCCAGAGTAACAACTAATTAGAAATCTGTCATCTATCTATCTATCTATCTATCTATCTATCTATCTATCTATCTATCTATCTATCTATCTATCTATCCATTTTAACTAATTAAATCACACAGTGGGGAAGTTGGCAATCTATTGAGCAGCCAGGATGTTGAAGACTCAGTTAAGGGCCTACATGCTGTGGCTTGCATGCAATCACTCTGTGTACAAAGAATTCACTCTTGCTGGGGAAGTTAAGATCTCATTGTATTTGCTCCCATAATTGACTGAAACAGGCCCACCCACCTTAGCGAAGGCTATCTGCCTTATTCAAAATCCTTCATTAAAATGCTCATCCAGCAATACCTTGGCTGAAATACCCAGGATAATGGCCAAATATCTGGATGCTGTAGTCCATCCAGGTGGTCACATAAAATTAGCCACCATAGATGTAGATCTTCCTGAAGCCCATAGGTCACCACTGTCATGAAGAAAGGTATTGGGCAAGTACTCTCAGAATAATATTATCATCTTATGGAAAACTCCAGAGGGGTGAAGAAAGCTATAATCTCTATTTCATTAGGACAATCTATTTCTAAGGTGCTAGATTCTAAGATCTTCCAACTTGCTACTCATCAAATTTATATGTCAATCAAATAAAGTCATAAGAGCAATTTCAGACTATCGAGCCTATCAAAGCAGCATAGATCTTAAATGTGACATTCTGGATGGTCCCCACTTTCACTGATTCTCCTTCTTTCTTCTTTGGACTCATCAGAAGTGAACCATGGCAGGGCGCTGGGAATTACCAATGCCAGTCAGGTCTACATAAGGAGCAGAAACACTCATTTTACATTTACTACACACACACACACACACACACACACACACACACACACGCACACACACGCACGCACGCACGCACGCACACACACATGCACATGCTCTTTTATTCAAAGTAATTTATTTTAATGATACTACTACTTAAAGCATTTTTGAAATTCTTTAGAAACTCCGTCTTGAAGCTGACACACACATTCTTCTTTCTCTAGTGGGGAACATAATTTTGCTCTTTGGAGATAGATTATTTAAAACCATAAAAAAAAAGTTCATTTGAGCTGAACATAAGATTAGGTGATCATTTTGAGCAAAGTTATCTTGTAGCCAAAAAATCAAATTCTGACCACAAGGAAAAAATAATGTCTTCATTGTTTAAATAATTTCTAGACTTCTAATTCCCTGGAGTAAATTCATAGTTTCTGGATAAATCATTTGGATAAATCAGTCATCATATATTTGTTTTATCATTTTTCACTCAAACTACATCACAGGTGCCCTTAATACTTCCCCTTTTGAATTTCTCTTACAGCATAGTATGTTATTGTTCTTATTAACTTGTATGTTAGTCTTTTTTATATTTATATTTTAAATTTGGTACTAGAGATTGAGCCCAAGACCTTGTTCATAGCTCAGCACACTGACCTATAGCCTCCGGGGTTTTGTTTGTTTTTTAAATAAGATTAGAGTCTCCATGAAAGCCAATGTCATGTTTGGGCATTGCTATCTGCCAGCATCTACTTTTAGGCATACAGTGTGTTGAATGAGTTGGATGAATGAGTTGGGTGAATGGAAAAATTGCTTAGGTCATTGTTGTGCATCAGAAAACAGTTTCTGCTACTATCTCAAAATACTCGAGGCTGGGTACTTTCCAAAGGAAAGAGATACATTTTGGTTCTGAAACCCAAGAGCCTGGTGCTGGCTTTTTCTCAGCTTCTTGAGCAGCTCCTGCTGGTGGAGACCTTGCAGGGAATTGAGGTGGTACAGGGAATTCCATGGAGAGTCAGAGCAAGCTTGCTGACTTGGGTCTCTCTTCTCATTAAGCCCTTAATAACATCATGAGGGCTCAATCATTGTAGACCTCTCTGATCCGAGTTACCTTCCAAAAGGCCACTTCTGAATACCATTAACAGATGACTTTCAAGATCAAGTTTCAGCATGAATTTTGGTAGAAACAAACTAATCACAGTGTTATCTGACAAATTTCTATTGATCTTAAGCTGCTAAAATATCCACATAAAGCCAATATCCAGACTGTTTTATCCAGCATGGTCTGTGCTAAATTTTGTGTCCATTTTATAGATTTCCTAATCTCATGGTTTGGGGTTTTTTTTTGTAATATCTGCTATAAAAATACATGAGCAACCATGCATAGTTCCTGGTAGGTGGTTGATAAATGTTTGCTGAATTCACATTGAATGAATGAATTCATTTGTTTCAGAGACAACTAAAGTTTTTAATGATGAAAGAAATGCCCTAACTCTTTATTCCTGGGGTGACTACTATGGTTTTTCTCAGTTCAGCTACTTAGTTGTAAAACATTGTTAGTTTTGTGAATAGAAATTCTGTTTTGTTAGAGAAACATTTAATACTTCATGTCCACCTAAGGTTTGCTTGCACTGATATAAAGCTTATTGTCAGCACATTTATTGAATAATGCATTTTTAAATTGAACAATGGATGTTTATTCTCTTCTGTTACTGAGTAACATTTCTCTCCTCTTTTCTGAAAGATAATCAAATTTTGTTTTCTTCCTCCAAATACTTCATGGCCTTGTTCTTCAAAAGACTATTCTGGAGAAAGTGGCTTCAGAAACCACAATTTTTATTATAAGTGAGTGACAAGACACATACAACACCCACAAACCAAAAGTCACCAATCACACAGACCTAGGGTCACAAATTTAATCAAGTCTATTTTGAATACTAAGAAACGTTTTAATTGTGCAAATATACTATATAACACTTCAAATATGGATGGCAGGATCATCGGCAGAGCTATCAAACTGTATAATACAGGAATATGTTTTTAATGATAGAAAATACCCATAAAGCTACCTCATTATGAGCATACGTAGTGATTCATTTGTGCAAGCTTTCATATGGAGATTGGAGAAATTTCTTTTTCTCTGGAAGAATTCCACTGTGGCTATGAGGTGGAAACACACTGATGTAGCAATGAATTATGGTAATGACACAGCCTTCTTCTATTTTTCTTTTCATGTTAGCATTGCTGGGAACATATTTTAAATGCCCAAGTGTCTCGATGTGCTGTCAAGATGGAGGACTCTGCCATGTGCAGTGTGGATTCTCCCCTGTCACAGACTGTTAGTACCCCACCTGGTTTCATTCTTCAGTGGGCAGAATGTGAAGGAGGATGCCAATCAGGGTTCACATTTCAGGCAGTAGGAAACAAGGTTACGATCCTAGCAACCTGGGCAGTCCTCCAATAAACCTGATGTTGAGTGTTTCTCAGAAGGGTTCACATAAACGTGATGAAAGATCTCATCATTTGTCTTTTGTCCTAAGGGAAAAATAGTGATGTTGGCCCAAATTTTCTAGGCTTGGGGATGAACAAGCATCTCCAAAGTGAAGTGCCACACCCCAACTTATAAAACATCACAGGTCGACATCCAAGACAGACACCTCCTACAGAGGCCCCCAGGAATGCTCTCAGAGGGCCATGGCTAACCAAGATGGCAGAATGTTCTGTTCCTCCTGTCTCTTTGAAGAAGTGTTGAAATAGAGGAACCTTGTACCCCTCTCAAGCCATGTAGCCAAAGCCTTTTCATCCTGGTAACCATAACATAGAAGGAAACTAGCTATACCCAGCCTGCCAGGCCACCATGCCCAGGAAAACTGAAGATTAGTCTCTCCATGGAAGCCATAGGGAGAAGGAGGAGACCACAAGGGGGCGAATGTGCCTGTCTCCTTTCAGCTCCCTCCCCTCTACCTGTATTGTGGCTAAGGCCTGGTATGCAGGGGTGAAAGCAAGAATGTTCTGTCCAATCAGATAAATGGGTTGGGTGTCTCATCAGATTCCAAAACACTTGGAAATGGTAATTCTGCCAAAAGAGGCTCTGTCAGAGATGATCTGGGTGACAGATTGCAGTTAAAAACGTCATCTATTGAACCTACAAAACAGTAAATAAAGCAATCATTATTACCAACAAAACAAACCCCCAAAATGCCTTTAACACTCATGCAACATAGCCATCCAATAATTAGTAGAGAATCCTGGTTTCCAAAAAAAACTTAAAAATGTGACTAAACAAAATGTGCTGCTTTTTTGCTCATCTGTGGGATGTGATTGTCACTTGCTTCCCTGTAGGCTGTAGATCTACAGCTCTACAGCTTCCTAGAGAGCAAAAGGCTCACATTTGGGGAGCAGATATTTTGAAGGGGCTAGAGCTAGGTTACCAGCCTTGGCAGCCTACCCTGGCTACCAAGCCTACCCTGGCTCTAAGACCTACCTGCTAGGCAACAGGTACACCATGTCATTTGTGACATCTTCCAAGAAGGCTCCTGTCCCATTACTCTAGAACCCAAGGGGCTCCAGATCTGGCTCTGAGGGAACATTCTAGCAAGCATGGCCAACTTCACAGAGGCTTCATGGTCATCTCATCGTGGGTGAGCCCGTGAAACAGAAAACATCCCAGGCTGCTGTAGCCAGTGGGTAAGGCTGAGGATATCAGAAAAGGATCCAGCAAGTATGACCTTACTGTTGAAGGGGATACTAATCTCCCCCATTCCAAAAAAAACCCAAAAGGATCTGTCATGGGGTAGGGCAGGGCATCTCTGAGAGAAAGAAGAGGAAGAGGATAGAAGAGTAGAGAGGAAGGAGGAGGAGAAGGAGGGGAGAAAAGAGAAAGAAAAGAAAGGAAGGAGCAATACAAGAGGGATAAGAAAGAAAAAAAGGAGGGAAAAGAAAAGATTCAGTGGTCTTTCCTTTTAAACTTGTTTATATTTTCTGACATAGCAATTATATTGTTATCTTATTACATTTTTCCCAGAGAAAGCTAAGACAACATTGAGTGACAAACAGACAGACTTACTCTGGAAGGTGGGGTGGGACAGAAAGAGAGTGGAGGGAAGAGACAGAATTGGAGAAAGATAGAAACAGAGAGAGTGACCAAGAGGGAGGGGAGAGACAGATTCAGAAAGAGAGAGAGTCAGGGACAGATGGAAAGAAATGGATAGACATTGACAGAATGGGGAAAGGATGGAAGGCAAGCAGGGAGGGAGAGAGCAAGAGATAAAAGGAGAGGGGGAAAAAGGAAGGAGACAGGGAGAGAGAGAGAGAATGAGAATACAAAATAGCTGTGTAAGCATGTGTGTCACACACACTGGAAGTGACTATCACTAAACACAAGTAATAAAGATTGTGTTTTACATCTGTATATTGAGCCCTTTGCAGGTTCACAGACTGCTGGGTTCCTGCAATTAAAAACCAGAGTCCTGAACCGGGGCGGCTGCTAGCCTGAGACAGAGATTGCTGCTCCGCCAAACACACATCCAGACAAGACGTGATCTGCGCCATCTGCCTGAGCCGCATGGATATCAAAACCAAGAAGCTGCCATATGTCATTTATCGTTGCTTAAATGAGTCCTCCTCCAGACTTTTTCTTCTGTGGTCTTGCATGATCGGAGAGCCTTTCCACACACTGTTAAAGATAGATGCCTCGACCATGTGCTCCTCCCTGACTTATGGCTTCAGTGATATTCTGCTGGCCAGAATATACACATGTAGGGGACTCAGTGTTCTTTTAAAATACGTCAAACTTAACCATACCGAAATGAACATGAATCCTTATTTGAATGAACAACTTTTAAGATTATGTTCTGGGTATACCACACGATATGATTGCTATGTCAGGAAACGTAAACAAGCTGAAAAGGAAAGCTCACTGTGTCTTTTCTTTTTCTTTTCCCTCTGGTGTGGCTCCTTCCTTTCTTTTTCCTTTCTTTTTTTTCTCCCCTCCTCCTCTTCCTCCTTCCCTTTACTTCCCCATCCTCTTCTTCTTCCCTTTCCTGTGTCTAACTCTGTCTCTCTGTAGTTTGAACTCAGGGCCTCACACTTGTTGGGCTGTTTCTCTATCACGTGAGACACATCTCCAGCCTGGCTTTTTGCTGATTATTTTGGAAATGGAGTGCCAGTGACTTTATCTGCCCAGACTGGTTTTAATCACAATCCTCTGGATCTCAGTTTTCTGAATAGCTAAGATTACTTGCATGAGCCTTTAGCACCAGATTCCTCTCTCTTTAACACTGGCTCTTGCTATGTTGTCAAGGCTGATCTTGAACTCCTGTGCTCAGGCTACCCTCCTGCTTTGGCTGGGACCACAAGTATGCAACACCATACCTTTGGGGTTATGCTTTCCAATTCTTTCTGAATTGTGTGATATATTTCTTTTCTGACCTCTGAGCTCTCCAGCTGATAGAATCGCTACTCCTCATACATTACACCCTCTCTCTTCCAGGCTTTGTCATGGCAATCTGCACTGTCCCTGAGAAATTTGTACATACCTCTAGAAGTTACACTGAATTTCCGGTCAGAGAAACTGCTCCTTCGGATTAAAGGTTCACTCATTTTTTCCAGGAATAACTTAATTGTCTCCTTCTTTTCAGGTCTTGTACTTGACAGATTCAAGACCTTCCCATTCACCTTCACAGTGGAATTGCTGAGCCCAAACCAATAGAAGAAATCAAATAAAGCATCAGCCTTGAATTCATATGCAAAGCTCAGATTTTCTCCATGAATCACCTCAGTTCCTGGAGGGAAAAAATTCACCAC
The DNA here is from genome assembly GCF_024711535.1 of Dipodomys merriami. NCBI lineage: Eukaryota > Metazoa > Chordata > Mammalia > Rodentia > Heteromyidae > Dipodomys > Dipodomys merriami. The sequence continues at coordinate 63,246,081 of NW_027206179.1, forward strand.
TACTTCTTGAAAATCAAACTGGAAGAAAAGAGAAGCATTTCATTGATCTGTGGAAATGATTATCATGTCAACGTTGTAGAATTAACTACTACCCCAAATATCCAAAGTACTCCCCATTTTTTCCCTTGCACTCTCTCAAATTTTTGAAGCTGTTGTCTTTATGTTTGTAAAAGGAAAACAAAATAAAACAAAACTGCATCTTTGCTTTTCCAACCATACCTATTTGAGATAAAATTATGCTTATTCCCACCCCATTTTAAATAAGTTGCTAGAGGCTGTCCAATTAACTGATGACAATGATGACACTAATAAACAAAATGTCAGATATGGTAAAGTCCCTCTTTATCTATGGTTTTACTTTCTATAATTTCACTGGCCCACATCTGAAAATACAAACCAGAAAGTTCCAGAAAGAAATAGTCTGTACATTTTAAATAATTCTTATTACTGCATATGGTTATAGTTATTCTAACTTATGATTGGTTATGGTTAACCTCTGACTGACCCCACTTTCTAAATAAAACTGGGAGCTGGGGGCAGGTAGTTCACACCTGTAATCCTAGCTACTCAGAAGGCTGAGATCTGAGGATTATGACTCAAAGCCTGCCTGGGCCAGAAAGTCTGTGAAACTCTTATCTTCAACCACCCAAAATCTAGAAGTGAAACTGTGACTCTAGTGGTAGAGTGCTAGCCTTGAGCAAAAAAAAAAAGTCAGGGACAATGCTCAGGCCCTGAGTTCAAGCCCCAGGACTGGACATACATAGATAGATACATACATACATAAATATGAATAAATAAAACTGTCTTGCATCTATAAGTAGAGGAAAAGCTAGTATACATAAAGGTTCACTAATATCTATGGTGCCAGGTATCCATGGGCCATCTTGTTGGGTAAAGATTCAAGAAATACAGTCCTTGGATGAACAGCACAGACCCCTTGCATGTGGCCCACAGCCCTGGATTCAGTAGCTAAGCTGACCTGAAGTCGGTAACTTTCTCCAATCACGGAGGAGATGACCATGTCCATCCCCTGCTCCAGCTGTCTTCTTATCTTGGGATGCCTTGTGTTCACAAGAAACGCGTATGTCCTTTCTAGAATCAACAAGCAGAATTCAGCAAGAAGTGTGCACATGACATGCATGTGCTTCTGAGGATTTAATAAAGCAGTTTTTTCCACCTTCCACAGAGATTTTAGTCATTCACAGCCTCCCTTGTCGGCTCCCGCAGCACCTAATGAGATTTCCCAAAATGCTCTGGAGAATTCTGAAGATTTAGAGGGAGCATTGGTATGAATTGGAGGGAGAGCTCAGGGCTAGTGGAAAAGTAGGTTAGGAAATCAGGGTCCTGGGGACTACAGTGTGTTACTTATGTCCCAGGGATCAAAAGCTTCACTGTATAATTACTACCCAGGCCAACTTTGCTCCTACAAGATACATACAGCATATGGAGGGAAAAAATGAAATCTCAACAAGGTCAGTTTTCATGTCTCAGACTTCTTTACCTTGCTGTATTTAAATCACAACTTGGCTCTAACCAAAACATTTCCACATTTGCAAAGCAGAGTATCAGCAGCAAAGCCCAGCAAAGCCTTCCATTCCCCACCCTGGCTTCTCCTGGCCCTCTGGGTACACCTGGCAGCATCTCTGCTGTGTGGCTTGTCTAGGATTTCAAGGGTTTAGGCATATGAGGCTTATTCTCCTGTCTTCCTTCCCTAATACTACTCCAAGTGGAGAAAATGTCTCACCTGCTATTTAATATCACAGATTTGAACCATCAGACAACTGAAGGTTGGTATCTATTGTTTCTTTTGGTTTATGTTCTAATCCTTTATATCTGATTCTGTCTGAGGGATACTTGTTCACTTCTTAGGTCTTGGAATGTTATTATTAAACTCTTAACTTTTTTAATATCCAAGATCAAGATCCATAGCTTTGTAGGGTGTTGTTGGCTCAAGCCTATAATCTTAGCTACTCAGGAGTCTGAGATATAAGTATCTAGATTCAAAGTCAGCCGGGGGCAGGAAAGTCCAAAAGACTCTTATTTCCAATGAATCACACAAAAAGCAGAAAGTGGAGCTGTGGCTTAAGTGACAGAGCACTAACTAGCCTTGAACACAAAAGCTCCCTGAGTTCAAGCCCTAGAACTGGTATAAAAAGATACATGGCTTTAATTTTAAGTTCTTCATGAAGGGAGACACAGAAATACCCATGCCATCTTCTGTTTAAAGGTAATTAGGCAGGTGCAGGTGGCCTACATCTGTAATCCTAGCTACTCAGGAAGCTGAGATCTGAGAGTCACATTTTGAAGCCAGCCCCAACAGAAAAGTCCCTGTGAGACTCTTATCTCCAGTTTACCACTCAAAACCTGCAAGTGGCACTGTGGCTCAAGTGGTAGAATACCAGCTTTGAGGATGAAGAGGCTCACAAACAGTGCCCAGACCCTGAGTTCAAGCCCTGCAACCAACAAAAAATAAAAATAAAAATAAAAGATGAACCATCATGAAAAACTGAACATTTTGTACTTGCTTCTAGATATCTCAGAGCAAACCTGTGGGGCTCCAGGAACAAGGAATACATTTTGGGGGGGAGGTCCAGTCGTGGGGCCTGAACTCTGGGCCTGGGTGCTGTCCCTCAGCTCTTCAGCTCAAGGCTAATGCTCTACCGCTTCAGCCACAGCGCCACTTCCAACTTTTTTTCTTTTTGCTTATGTGGTGCTGAGGAATTGAACCCAGGGCCTCATGCATGCAAGGTAAGCGCTCTACCACTGAGCCACCTTCCCGGCCCACAAGGAATAAGCTAAGCTTATTCATCTTTATTTTCCTACCCATGTTTTCCTTTCTTCTGAATTATTCAGGCACTTTATATATAAACAGCCTATATCTTCATTGAGACAAGTGATAAGTAAAATGAATCAAGCAAGCTTTTTGGTACCTTGAATTAAATTCCACAGAAACCAAACCAAGACCTTCAGGCTCCTTAAAGGAACTTTAAGCAGGGCTACCATATTCCACAGTTATGGTGGATGGGCAGATTGTGCACTGTACAACTCTAGAAGATGTCATTCACATTTACAGACATTGGTAATTGTCCTGAAGAAATGGCAGCTTTTATAATTTTTTAAGAGTTCAACTTAAAATAGAGCAGTGCCGACGAGCTGCTTTAGTTACAATTTTTATAATCTCAATCATCTTATGTTTCCATATTATAGAACCTCTTTATTTTACAGCTTTTCCCAAGATCAATCAATGGTGAGTTTCTGTACCTCCTTCCACAATAATTGTCATACAAGTGTGTACTCTCTGTAGGCAACTCACAAATGGAAAAGTCTCTTATTCTTTCTTTAGATTCTGAGAGGTCAATGCAGGAGATGTCCTTGGAACAGTTGTGAATTACATTTCCCCAGAGCCAGCCAGCTCTCTGGTCAGCATCAAGCCATAGCACACGAGGGGCTCAGATGCTTGACAAGTACTGTTTGTCACTGAGTGTTCTGGCCCCCTTTGCACAATGAGTTGTCCTGCCTTTAAACTAGGAAATGTGTCAAGAGTTGACTAATCCTAAGCAATGTTGGAGGATGTCTACTTGAAATTTGTACATCATTTATTACCATGTACTTATTTTAAGAAAGCCATTTAGAAGCAAGTTCAATTTACTCTGCCCTTATCTTTGAACATTATGCCCATGATCTAACCCTGAGAGCAGAAAGAGAAGGGGAAATAAAATTTTTCCTATTAGAATTAAGCTGTCACAGTAACAGACATGTCTACACACAAAATTCTCACATACAAACATCAAACATAAAGCAACTAAACTTGCTATTTATTTTATCTTAGTTTTCTCATCTATAGAATAAGGATAATATATGTAGGACAAACATATTTTAGTTTCTTGGGTCATTTCAAATGTATATTATTGTCCCAGAAAAATTGTTAATATTGACTTCCATAGTTTAAATGTTCCCATTTGGATGATAAACCCCAGAGGGACCTTGTGCCAATCAATCACAGTAAAGCAAGCCTAAAGCACAGTAAGTGTTTGATAACTAACTAGATTACATGTCATCTTTACAATTCCGGGTATTTCTACAACCCCTGAAGGCCTAGAATATCAGCTCCCTTCCTGCCTAGACAGGAAGTAGAATCTCTGAAAGTTCAGAAAGTGAAATCACTTCCTGACTAGGCAGGAAGGAAGAAAGAAGCTTCCAAATAGAGAGCTTCTTGCTCTAGGACCATTAGAAATTGGTCCTTTACCTGAATTGTGAAATTATAACCTCTCTTTACATCTTAATAAGAATAATAAAATTATATTTTTTAAAGAAATTGGTTCTGCAATCTGCTTCCATATGCCAGATAGTCTCACATACCAGACTCCTTGCTGTTGACCTTACTATAATGAGACATCTGTCCTAATTTCTCCATGCTCCACACCATCAACATACTTTAGCCTATAGCCCAGCAAGACAGAAACCCACCAAAATTATTTATATGCTTACCTTTTGAAGTGTCTTTTTTGGTCATTACATTAATGAAGAACAGCATGGGTTTGCTCAGTATAGTTTCCCTATAGTCTTTATAATCACAGTAGTTAGTCAATTCCACATACCTAGGGGGGGGAGGGGAAGAAGACAAATTGCAAATGTCTCATTTAAGGAAGAAGATGTACTTACTAGACAAGTGCCTGACCCAGTCTCAAGCCTTTAAGGGAATGGGTCCATGCAGAGGTTCTCATATGTTATACCATATAGATAAATCTCGTTCTCCTGCTCATAGCTGATTGACCAAGGGTTCAGTGTAAGACCCAAAGGTGACATGGACTTTGAGATAGCTTGGTGTCAATGCTTATCTCTTTATCAGATTAAAGCCAGATCCATCTATTATTTGGGCTAAAAGAGATTGCTTGAAACTAACTCAAACTTTTAAGTCCCCAAGTTCAAGAATAAAGTACACTCAGTGAAACTGGCTGAGTTTTCTACTGCGGACTCATCTTACCTAACTGGTAGGGGGTATTTTCTTTTTCTTATTTCCCACTTCTCCCCCCTAATCTCAAGATAAATGCAGCCCCTGGGTCAATAACAAAATCAAGCAACATCTGTATGAGCTATTACTAATTTATATTTCTTCAATCCTTGTGCAGTTTTTAAAAAAGCTATTATTGGACCTTTGCCCATATCCTCATTAAATTTAGATTCCTTGGTTTTAGTTCATTATTCTAGCCTAGAAAGATTTTTTCTGAATCTTGACTCTCATTTTCTAGCAGGTTAGCTCCTTCTCACTGCCCTATAGATTTTCTAAGCAGTCTTTATATGTCACTACCACCGTTGTTAATCTAAAGCTCAGAGTGCAAATTAGCTTCCTTTTAGGAAGGTGGCTAGTTTATTGTTTTCTGAACTACAGCAAGCTCACAGGCTGTGTGGTTGGCAGAGACAGCTGGATGGCATGCAGTGGGCTGAAAGACACCTTTGTCCCAGTCCCTCCTGAACACAAAGCTGGCTTCCCATTCAGACATCTGGCAACATCTGCATGGGCTGACTGAGCAGACAGCATGCACTGCCTTTTGTTACAATACCAAGTGACTGCTTCTGTCTACTCATGGCAGAGACAGCTCCAGCCATTTCTGTCAGATTAGCTGTCCTTCCATTGCCTGACATGAAAATTACAGCCTTGGAAAGCAATGGACTGCTGCAGGGAGCTATGGTCACACTGTTGTCTTGGCATCCTTCCCACTTGCCCATGGCCCACAACCCCCTCCTAGGAGCCAGATACAAGATGGCAGCCAAGATGTGGGAGGATGTGGGAGAATATTGACCCCAGGCAGGAAAACACAGATCCTGCTTGGCAGTCTCCAGGTCTATGTCATTATCTTTTGCAGGATTGCCAAACATGATTTTGAAAGCTTTTAATCATGACACCCCCCTGATGGAGCCATGGAGGTATTTCCTGACTTCTACTTTATCTGCCTTTGAAAATAGTCTCCATTTCAAAACCACCTGAACTAGTGATAGTCTGGGAGTTGGTCCTATGGTGAAGAAGGGGAGGAAAAGAGATTGAGTGTATTCTAGAATTGGTAAAGGGGAACAGATGTTTGATGCTCTGGGGTGTTTGAAAGGAGAGGACTCCAGAGAGGAAGGAGGAAATGAAGCATGAAGAAGGGTCAGGAGCTGAAAGCAGGTAAGACCTGAGTATGGAGAGGGTAAAAGAATGAAGACATGCCAGGCGTTAGTGGCTCACACCTGTAATCCTAGCAACTTGGGAAACTCAGATCTAAGGATGGTGGTTCAAAGCCAGACTGGACAGCAAAGTCCATGAGACTCTTATCTCCAATAAACCACCAGAAAACCAGAAGTGGTGCTGTGGCTCAAGTGGTAGAGCACTAGCCTTGAGCTGAAGAGCTGAGGGACAGTACCCAGGCCCAGAGTTTAAGCCCCATGACCAACAACAACAACAACAAAAGAATGCAGACAGGACTCTGAACACTCTTGGCTCACACTTGAAATCCTGACTACTCAGGAGGCTGATATGATGATCCAGGTTTAAAACTAGCCTGGGCAGGAAAGTCCATGAGACTCTTAATTCCAATTAATCACCAAAAAAAGCTGGAAGTGGAGTTGTGGCTCAAATGGTGGAGAGTTTGCATTGAGCAAAAAAGCTATGGGACAAAGGCCAGGCCCTGATTTCAAGCCCCAGGATGGGAAAACAAAAACAAACAAAAAGCAAAACAGGATTGTATGACTATGATTTGTATGATTTTTCCTTTCATCACCAGCCTCACCTGAGCAAAACATGAAAAGAGAGTGAGGTGTAGATACATCAACTTAGGGTGGAGCCAGGCACAATCCTAGCTACAGATGGGAGGATCATGTTTCAAAGCTAACCCAAGCAGACAAATTTGAGAGAATATCTCCAATGAACCGATGAGATGCCAGAAGTGGAGATGTGGCTCAAGGAGTACATGGTCATCCTTGAGTGAAAGACCTAATCAAGAGCCTGAGGCCCTGAGTTCAAACCCCCAGTTCTGCCTACACACACACACACACACACACACACACACACACACACACACACACACACACACACACATTCAAGATGGAAATAAGATATGACTCTATGGAAGAGCAGGGCTCTGAGTTCAAATCCTAGTAGTTTCTTTGGCCTCTAAAAGAAAGGAATGGTTACCAGTAGAAAGAACTACCAGTTTTCCAAAGAATTCTATGCAAGACATTTTGAATTCTGTATAGGACTCAAAAAGTGATTTCTTAGTGTGTATGTGTGTGAGCAAGAGAGTGTGTGTGCATGCATACATGAGTGCATGTGCACACTCGTGTGTATTTATATATACAGAACTGGGGGTTATATCTGAGTTAGAGGACTAACCTATACAAGAAGTACCCATTTTAGAATCTGAATTTAGTAAAACACCTGTATAATAAATGGATGTGTAACATAATTTAATGTGCTTTTGATTATATGGAGGATTTTGAAGGACTGTAATAAGTTGTAAATAGCTCAGATGTGTGAAAACACTTTATCTGAGAAGCTCTGATACTAGAACTTGCAGACAAAAGATTGTGGTAAGAGTCTTACTTAATAAAATCCCTGTCTCTAGTTAAGCTAAGTAAGAGCTACAGTAATCCCTCCTTAGCCTCTAGGGATATATTTCAAGACCCTCAGAGAATGCCCATAAACCTTGGATAGTACCAGACCCTATGCACAAGCACTGTGATACCTTGATACTAATTTAGAAACCTATCAAGTGACTAGAGAAGAGTAGCATATACAACATGAATACATGATCCAAGGAGGAGCATCACAGCAGGAGAGTTCACCATATTATTTGGAATGGTACACAACTTAAGACTTCTCAATTATTTATTTCTGGAAATTTCTGTTTCATATTCTTTGATCACAGGAGACTACAGGTCACTGGAATCTGGAAAAGCTAAATTATGAACAAGATAGCCTACTGATCCTTTATAATTCCTCCATTTCCTGTCTCTTAGTTATATGATCCAATTGTTAAATGCCTCAAAAGTCTAGTAAACTAAGTAAATATGAGAATCCCTTTGAAATTCACTGTTACAAGATTTGAATATGTAAGTCAATAAAGTACAAAAGGATCAAAGGATCTAGTTGTTAAGTCCTGCAGGTATTTAAGTAATTGACATTTAATCACTGGTTTTATTCAAAGATGAAACTTACTAGAGTACTTTAGGGACAAGCTATTTGATGTTTAATCATGAATATTTCCGAATTAGTAATGCAAATATTGCCTCTACGTACTGAATATTTATTATATTTGCTGAAGTTACATTAGGGATAAAAAGCAAACATTTTAAGTTATATAGTTCCTTTCAATTTTCAGTTCTTCATCACTTTTAACTTGGCACCTAAATACCTCTGGGCTGAAACTTCCTAAACCTGGCTTTAATGCAAAGACTGGAAGAAAAAGCAGTGTCTCACAATGAGATCTAATTCATGTCCTAATTGGTGTGTGAACTCCAGTCCAGGGCCAGAGAGTTTGCTGTGACCTTGAGTGAGGTACTTCCCCTGGCTGACCTTCTCCCTCATATATCAGAGTAGCAATGACAGAATTTTATCTTGATAAAAATGCAGGATATGTGACATGGACACAGAGACTTGGGCTCCTAACTGATGCTTGATGAACATCATGAGCAATTCTTATCCTGGTCCCTTCAGCTGGTCCACAAAGTGAAGTTCTGTAAGCTTCAGTGGACATGAACCAAGGCTGTGTTCATTTGAGTTCCCAGGATATGATGAGCAGTTTCGCCTCCTCTACTCCAGCTTCTGTACTCATTTTTTTTCAGGTTGGAAGACTAAAAGAAATAGCTTAAGGAGGTAATGTGTAAAAGATGGGTTCTAGAAACAGCACATTATTCTGCTGGTAGCAAACCCAGGAGTGGCTGAAAGACCAGTTCTCCTGGGTGATGCCAACCCACAGGGTCCCACTACATTTCACATCCTTGCTTGGCATGGATCTGGAAAGCAGGTCCAAGCTTCCTCTGACTCTAAACAGAAATTCAAACCCAAAGTTGATTCTGGGGGGGGGGGGGTTTATATGCTAGTACTGGGACTTGAATTCAAGGCCTGAATGCTGTCTCGTAGCTTTTTCACTCAAGGCTAGCATTTTATCATTTAAGGTACATTTCCACTTCTGGATTTTTGGTGGTTAATTGGAGATAAAGATCTCATGGATTTTCCTGCCTGGCTTTTAATTGAGATTCTCAGATCTCAGCCTTCTGAATAGCTAGGATTACAGGAGTGAGCCACCAGAGCCCGGTATGTCTGTCTTTTAAATATATATACACCTATATGAAAACATCCCAGTGGAATATCATAGAAGCTTTTAAGTATTTGCCGATTAAAATAAAAATAATAAATCTTTATATTCCAAATAAACAAATGAAAGTATAAACTCAAATACACATTTAAACCCCTCTGTTCCTGGAAGCAGCATTCACAGTGGCCCAAACGTGGAAGCAGCAGAAGAGTGATTAAACGTGTGGTGGAAAGGAAAGAAAGGAAATATTGACATGGACTCCAACCTCAATAAACCTTGAAGACAATGTGCTAAGTGAAATAACCCACAAAATAATTCAAACTTCTATTAGTTAAACAGAATAATCTAATTCATTCAGGGAAAACAAATGGTGTTACTTGAGCTGGAAGAGACAGGACTAAGAAATTCTTTAGTGGGCCCAGAGCTTTGATCTGGGATGAAATCATTCTGAAGGTGGCCAGAGGTAATGGTTGCACAAACATATGAAATTACTTTATGACACTCAACTGTTCTCTCAAAATGCTTAACACAGCAAACTTTGTGTGGCGTGTTAAGTGGCAACAGTTAAAAAGGAAAAAAAAAGTACATGGATTGCAGAGCAGAGAAAAAGAGGTACATGCAGCAATCATGTTTGTGTATGTAGGAGGCCCTGGACCTGCTGTGGCTTTCACAGTCTTTGGCTGGGACCCTAAGCAAAAGCCCTCAGGCACAGACCACTGTTAGGGTGAGCAAGTGTCTGTTCTCAGTGATTGCTTGATCACTTTGTGCAGAGCTTCGTCAGCTTCTCTTTCTACACTAACTTCAGTGAGACTTAACAAAATGTTCAGATTTGGGATGCTCACATCTGTGGCTTGAATCAAGCATCTACATGTCCATCTGTTTATTCATAAAGTAGCTTGTGGGTGCTTAGTCTGGATAAAACATTGATTTGACAGAGATTTTGTCCATCCGTGCCTATATACAATGAAGATTTACTAAACTCCTGTGTGCTAGGTTCTGGGAACACAAAGATGAGAAAAGAAACCATCTTGCTTCCAATGGTCTCTTTGACGAATATGCCATTTCAATATGAAATGATGGGTGAATAAGACCTTCTTGCTCTAAGTGTGATTAGGATCACATGGCACTGGGATCTTGTTATACTTCAGAATCCAAGCTGAGTGCTGGTAGCTGATGCCTATAATCCTAGCTACTCAGGAGGCTGAGATCTGAGGACCTCAGTTTGAAGCCAGCTCTGTGCAGCAATGTCCATGAGACTCTTTATCTCCAATTAACCACTAAAAAGCCAGAAGTAGATCAAGCAGTAAGAGCACTAAGTGGCTCAAGAGCACTTACCCTCAGCAAAAAAGTTCAGGGACAGCACCAAAGCCCTGAGGTCAAGCCCCAGGACTGGCAACAGAAAAAAAGAAAAAGAAAAAAAAAGTAGACAGAGCCTCTCTCAGTATTATTCCATCATATTATTCCATCATATTGGATCAATATCCCCAGGAACCTTACAAACTCATTCGACGCTGAGACACACTAGAGACATAGCACCTGCCATGCCGTCTTACAAACCAATAATTCATTCAAACTTGCACGTGCCAGAGAAATGTAAAGCATCTGATGCATTTGTGTATTCAAACTCCACTAGGTTATGTCTAGTCTGTTTAAATAAATGGGAATAGAGGGGATGGGGCCAAGAGTTAAAGCCATTTATTGAAGTGAGACAGATATTAAATGAAAGATTATTCTGACAAAGAGATTGGCAAAACAAGAGTTCTGGAGCTACAGAGTGGCTGCATTCAACAAGCCAGGCAGACCTTTGACAGTGCCCAGTAAGCCTAGGAGAATAGCCCTCAGTGTGGCTGGAGGTCAGAGCCAAGTTCTGGAGGAGGAAGCCAGGAAGGGAGGCAGCACTGCCTGTGGTTTTAGGACCAACTGATGGATCAGAGTGTGATGGCTGGTTCTGTGACTTCCACAAGGGTTCAAAGTTAAAATACCCTCTTTTGGAAGGCATCTAAATACTTTAACATCTTAGAATTCATTTTCCTTACCTGTGCTAACAAAAGTTATTCTATGAGGAGCTGGGAAGGTGGCTCAGTGGTAGAGCGCTTGCCTTGCATGCCTGAGGCCCTGGGTTCAATTCCTCAGCACTACATAAGCAAAAAGAGAAAAGCCAGAAGTGGCGCTGTGGCTCAAGTGGTAGAGCGCTAGCGTTGAGCTGAAGAGCTGAGGGACAGTGCCCAGGCCCAGAGTTCAGGCCCCACGACCAGACCCCCCCCAAAAAAGTTATTCTATGAGGTGGCTAATAAATTAAATCATATGTGCAATATACTTAGTTTGTGGGTCTATGTAATAATAATAATAATAATAATATAAAAGCTTAGCCTGACATTAGTGACTCAAGCCTGTAATCTTAGCTATATAGGAGGCTGTGCTCTGGAGAATTGAGGCTTGAGGCTCACCCAAGCATAAAGTTAGTGACACTTTGTCACCAAAATAACCAGCAAAAACATCAGGCTGGTGACTTGGCTCAAGTGGTAGAGTTTCAGCTAAGCAAGCAAGTCTAACATGCTCCAGAACCAGACTTCAAAGCCCTCTAGTGGAATACACACACACACACACACACACACACACACACACACACACACACACACACACACACACACATGCGCGCGCGCTCGCACAAATGATAGATAGACAGACATATTTTATATAGAGATAGAGAGGGATTCTAACATCTGTCAAGGGATAAATGTATGCCAATCACTGTTTTTTGAGGCCTTTCCCAATTTTAAGTCTACACATGAGCCTTCTAAGATTGAGAAGATTATTATTCCCACTTTATAGCTGAGAAAACGGAGTCCCATGGAGTTAAAGGATACATCTCAGGGTGGCTGAGCTGGTACGTGCAGAGCCTGGCATTCCCAGCTTGCCTGCACTTCCTCTAAGCTGGGTCTCGCCAGACTCCCAGCTCAGTGTGGGGATGGGTATCATTTCAACAGTGTTGTGAGGCACCCTGTACAGAGGCTGCTACTCTGGGCAGGTTTCCACATCTGAGAACTGGGACAGAGCGGAGGAGGGTCACAGGACAGGTGCACAGCCCTGCAAGCTTCATATGCAGCTGAGACCCCCGAGTCTGAGCAGCAGACAGCTCCACTGGGGGAGAGAGGGAGAGGCAGGGGGGCCTTCTGTTCAGCACAAATCAAAATGTGTCCCTTCCCTGACTCTTCCCTAGCTTGCCTCATGAGTTTCTCCCCATTCATCTTGCCCTCTGCTCCAGCACAGTGCATAACTGTCACTCAACTAGCCAACAGATGGCCAGATGTGAGCAGAAGCAGGTTACACTTCTGCCTTCAGGACCTTCCTTAAATCTCCTGCACATCCATCCTCTTTTTAGGCTCACTGTAGAAGGTACCCATGGGCTGATAGATCCCAGTTATTTACTTGTGAGTTACTTGCTCAGTTATTGACTATGTGAAAAGCTGAAAGAAGGAAGAGTTATTTCTGGCTCAAGGCAGTTTTCTGGCAGCATAGGTTCCAGAGTTGGGTAACCTTTTTTCTGCCAACAACCATTGGGGGTATTTATAACATCATTTGAGAGCCATACAGAATTATCAATACAGGAAGAAGGCAGCAGACAAGAAGCATACAAAAAAAAAAACCCCTGCATGTCTGTTCAGTCATGTACCAAGTGATTTTGAGGGCCTTACATGACTGGAGGACCAAATGTTTGATATCCCTGTTAGATGATGCTACCTAGAAGCCCAGTTTCTACATAGAACGCTTTCGGTATCTGCCTGAGGTTCATCATTTATCTCTGAGTCCTAAGTTTCCCCCACTTTAAAATGGTCAGGGACAATCATGCCAACTTTGTAAGCTGGTGTGAGCTAGTGCTTGGTACCCTCTGGTACTCAAATAAATGAATAGCCAGTTATCATTCCTTGTGCTTACTTAGATTGCCCATAATGCTTCTTCCATGCCAAACAGAAGAAGTCAGCTAGAGGTCCTCTTTGTTGATTCCAGCCTTTCTAGACTGAGCTTTGAATCACAATCCTCAGATCGTAGCCTCTCAAGTAGATAGGATTATAGATGGGAGCTTGTGACTGACCAACAGTCATCTCTTTGTTAACCATTTATAAATCTGATTTTGGACTCCTTCCTCTCACTGGCCCCAGCTTATCAGCTGACAATTTTCCTATGACTAAGGGAGAAACTCTTGCTGGAGAATGACTTTTCAGGTACTCAAAGGCTTTCACTGTCTTGGTGAGGCAAAGCAAACCCTCCCACCTGCTCTCCTGCTCTGCTTCCAGCAGCCTTGAAGAAGGCCCTGCAAATCTCTCTCTTATTTTTACCTGCCCTTCTAGGATCCATCCCACTCACTGGGTGCCCAGTATTGCCTTTCTGAGTTACAGAGGCATGTGGGGGGATAGGAGGTGGGAGGGGCTCCCTAATCAATCAGACTCTAGATCTCAACTCAACTCTCTGGAGTGCTCAATCCCTGGATTACATATAAACAGAGCTTTTCACTCTCTTCCCCCAGATTGGTCCCTGGGAGTGGGAGGCTAGTAGAATCAGACATGAATTGCCCTCCTTCTTTATATGCTGAGATGGATGACCCACATCCCAGCCTAAGCATTTCAGTTACTTTGCTCATCACAATTAAGCAAACTGGATGCCTTTATTTAATTCAAGATTCAGGTTTGTCCCACAATCTATAAGAGACTTTAAAAGCCACCCTATTGCATCTGTTTTCCCACATGCTCCCCGGCTGGGCTTCCCCAGGTTTTGATCCCCACCCCCATCCCCCACGGCTGATTGGTTCATTCACGAGACACAGAGAAGTCCAGGTCTCCAGTGAAGTGAACTTTTTGTCATTGCTTCTCTGCTGGACCTATCTCCTCATTGGATAAAGCTAATAATGTTCAAAATGGTACCTCCTTCCTCTTTGCACCCCGTGTAGTCTGCACATTCCAAAATCTAAAACCAAGGGAGTGATGTGGGCATTGCAAACATTTCCTAAAGGGTGTGACACCCCCCAAATCTGAGCTCTTCCCACCCAGTTAAAGAGTGGGAGAGGAAAAGCACTGGGTGCCTTGAGTGGTGGCCAAGAGAGTCTGCACCCTATGCTCCCCGAGACGCCCCTCACGCTGACTTCTGTACTGCTTCAAGCTGCAGAAAATCTGGGCAGGAAGTTTGCAGGCTCCAAGTGATATTAATGAGCCGTCTAGAGGCAGCCACGAGGGGAGGGGAGGGGTGGAAAAAGAGTCCCAGATGGAGGTCTGTGCAGGGCAGATTTGGGGTGTCCACCACAGAATGTGGGGGACCAGGTGATGATCCCCAAGGGAGGGAGACAAGGACACCCACCTCTTGATGTAGCTGCTGAGACGGTAGAGCTGCCCGTCCAGGCTCACCAGGCCGTCACCAAAGACGTTAAAACCCCCGTGTGCTGCCCCCGTGTCCCCTGGCCCAGGCACCACTAGCTGATCGCCCCGCAGCTGGAAAGCGCCTGGCTGCAGATGCAGCAGCTGCGTCAGCGGTAGCAGGGCCAGCTCGCAATCGCACGTCCAAAGGCTGCGCAGCTCCCCCGACGAGATGGAGGTCAAGCTGGGCCTGGCCATGGGTTCACAGGCTGCAGTTGCCATGCTGGTCCTCACCCCACCTGCTGCCGTCTGGCTTCCCACCAGCCCCAGCTGGCGCCTGAGGGTCTGCAAGCTGCCTGGGTAGGTGCAGAGCCAGCTAGGTCTGTAGGATCAGGTAGTCACCTGCCCACCCCACAACAGCTGTCCTCTCCTGAGCTGCTGCCCGGCCCACCAGGAACACTGCAAGCAGGACGCAAAGAAAGCAGTCCGTGGGCTGGGCAGCCTGTTTTATCCGCCCTCCCGGCCCATGGGCACGACCCCAAACACTCAGGGCCCAGTCAGTTATCATCAGCTCATAACTTGGCGTCCTTCTTTTAGCCTGATCAGAGCCAAGCCTTAGTTAGTCATTCCCTTCTGGGTCAGCTACTCATAGCCGGCAATGGCCCCACCCTACCAGGCAGACACTTCCCTTTCCCTCCCCACTCCCACAGCTGGAGATGGGGGGAGAATCCTTCTCCAGATGCCCAGGCCTGGCTCAGGGTGAGCACCTACCATGCCATGCCTCCCAGCCTCTCACCCCATTCTCTCCACCTGGGATTCAGGGGTGGTCAGAGGGCAGTGCTGGACTCTACCTCCATCCCCTCTACACCTCCTTGCTCACTCACACTCAGACTTCTGTCCCACCCTCCTCCTTAAATCCCCATCTGTCCCAGCTAGATCTAACCCAGCATTTCCTTCCTCTCAGTCTTTCCAGGCCCTGGTTCCTGTGCCTGGACTTCCTCCGACCTAGAAATGCAATGATCATCATGCTACGTTTCCATCTGGCCTTCACAACTCCTCCTTGAACTCGATCCCTTGCTTTTTGTGCTCCACATGGACCCTAAGTGGCGTGCAGAGGTAGATTGGGGCCACAAACACCTAGCCATCCTCCTTACCCTTCAACCTATCTTCTGCTCTGTGAGCTCCTGGATTGTGTTCCTTCCTTCATTCTATAAATATTTGAGGGTGCAGCTGTGTGCTCATTAATCTCCTGAGGGATGAAAGGAAGACGATTTCATTCAATTCAATTAAATGACGATTTCCAGGACAACTCATAGGGGATGGAGCTAAATTCCGAACAGACTAGAACAAATAAACACAATGTTGTTGTATGTTGTCTAACTTATAGTCCAAGAGGCAAAAGAAATCCTGACAGTCATGTTGTCTTAAATGAAAATCTGCTTACTGTGAGAAGAGAGGAGCATCTAGCCCTTGACTGAGACTTCCCGGATGGTGGGACTTTGGACTCTAAGGTACCACCTAACAGGTAAATAGAATTTAGGAGTGCTGATCTTTTGTCTTTTGGGTGCCTCCAATAGTGGACTTTTGCATAAGTTTAATTAAATTGAATGCAAAGTCCTTATGCTCTATTTCTTCTGAACCCTAGGATATAGTTGAGCTCCATTTTCTACTCCTGCTTTAGAAAAACGTATCTTTTCTCCCGACTCAGGCCTCTCTGAATACGTCTAGCTCACCGTTCAATCAATACTGGGCAGGATGCATTCATCACTGCTAAATCAGTCTTCGGGGGGAAGGAAGGAGACTCTGACTGTGTAATGAAGTGTGAGAGTCACTGCTCAGAGGATGGGAATGGAGCGAGCTGAGCTGATAACTGCAGAGAGGATTCAGTGCCTGGGCTGTTTTCTCTTTTCTCAGAATGATATGGAGCCCAGAGTTAGACCTGTCCCGGCCTGCTGGGAGCTCATTGACACTGCAAATATTTACAGCTACTGCTGAGCACCAGGCATCATCTTCAGTTCTGGGACCACACACACAAAACTAAGAATAATAAGAAATACATAGGTCTTTCCTATGACCCAGCCATACCACTCCTGGGCACCTACTCAGAACATCATAAACCAAGATACCATAAAGACGCCTGCACATCCATGTTCATTACTGCACTATTCATAAGAGCCAAGTTGTGGAAACAGACCGGATGCTACAATAGATGAGTAGATCTAAAAAATGTGGTACCTATACACAATGAAATTTTACCCAGCCATTAGAAAGAATAATATTATGTCATTTGCAGGGAAATGGATGAACCTAGAACAAATCATGTTAAATGAAGTAAGCCAAGCTCAGAGAGACAAATGGCATATGTTTTCTCTCATATGTGGAAGCTAGATCTAAAATACAATGGGACATGATAAATTATATAGTACTTGAGGCATCCACACACAGTGAGACCAAAGGAGAATACTCTTAGGAGAGGAACACAAACATGTAATGCCTATGTGCATCTGATCATATAAAATAATATTTACTAGCCAGGTGCAGTGGCTCATGCCTGTAATCCTAGCTACTCGGGATGCTGAGATCTAAGGTTAATTGTTCAAAGCCAGCTTGGGCAGGAAAGGCTGTGAGACTCTGATGGCCAATGAAACACCAGAAAGCTGAAAGTGGAGCTGTGGCTCAAAGTGGTAGATGGCTAGCCCTGAGCAAAAGAACTCAGGAACAGTGACTCCAAGTTCAAGCCCCATGACTGCCAAAAAAAATTATTGAGATACACTTCAAGAAATGGAAACAAAGCTGGGTGCCGGTGGCTCACGCCTGTAATCCTAGCTACTCAGGAGGCTGAGATCTGAGGATCGGTTCAAAGCCAGCCTGGGCAGGAAAGTCCGTGAGACTCTTATCTCCAATAAACCACTCGAAAACTGGAAGTGACATTGTGGCTCAAGTGGTAGAGCACTTGCCTTGAGCTGAAGAGCGCAAGAACAGCACCCAAACCCAGAGTTCAAACCCCACAACCGACCAAATAAAAAAAAAAAAAGAAAGAAATGGAAACGAGAGATTTGTTCTTTGCTGCTGTTGTTGTTGCTGTTGCTGTGTTCTTTTCTTTTTTTTCTTTTTTTAAATTTTAATTTTAATTTTTATTGTGAAAATACTGTACAGAGGGCTTACAATTATATGGGCAAGATAATGAGTACATTTCTTATTAAGCATTGTAGCCTCCTCCTTTTTTTCCCCTTCCCATCCCTTCCCATCCTTCCCCCGCCCCCCCACCCAATCCTCCTCCTCTCTTTTTTTCTTGTTTGTTCATATATCTGTCTTTGGGAGGGACAAAGGGACAACAAATGTGGCAGTGGTACTCACTAGACACTATGTGGAAAATGAACTATTCAACTTGTGGGTAGGGACAGGAGGGAAAACTTGGAGAGAGCAAGGGACAGGGTGACATTTTCCAAAAAGAAATGTATTCATTATCTGACTTATGTAACTGTAACCACTCTGTATGTCACTTTTATAACAACAATAAAAAATAAAAAATTTTAAAAAGAGAAAGAAATAAAATAGTTGGGCGTACATGGTGGCACACACCCATCATCCTTGCTATTCGGGAGGTGAAGGGAGGAGGATCATGGGATCAAAGCCAGCCTAGACAAAGTGATCTAGGACATGGCGTAAGTGATAGGAGAACTTGCCTAGATACTAGAGGCTCGGGGTTTGCTTGCCAGTACCACAAAAAGACACGGGAAGGAGAAAGAAAGAGGAGGGAGGACAACAGATGTAGGACAAAGTCCTGTGAGAGGAAGGTGCCCTGCATGGTGGCAGAAATGGCATGGTGACTTGGCTTTGAATAGGAACATTGCCAATAGGAAACTGGGAGAGAAGATTGTGGATCAGTTTGGGCAGAGAGAAGGTGTGGTCTATTTGGCGAAAAGTGGAAGATTTTGAGTAGTTAATAAAAAGAACTCCCATTTGGAATTGGAGATGAGACCAGGAAGGGAAACTGAGGATAGATTGTGACAGGCCCTTGGAGCTGTCAAGGAATCTGAATTCTTGGGATAATGGAGTTTCCTTGTTTTTAAAGATGGAAAGTAAGCCGGGTGCCAGTGGCTGACACCTATAATCCTAGCTACTAAGGAGGCTGAGATCTGAGGATCACAGTTCTAAGCCAGCCTGGGCAGGAAAGTCTGTGAGACTCTTTTTTTTTTTATTGTGAAAATACTGTACAGAGGGGTTACAATTACATGGACAAGATAATGAGTACATTTCTTATCCAGCATTGTAGTCTCTTCCTTTGTTTCCCCTTCCCATCCCTTCCCGTCCTCCAGTGAGACTCTTATCTCCAATAAACTACCAGAAAACCGAGAGTGGCACTGTGTCTTAAGTGGTAGAGTGTTTTCCTTGAGCTGAAGAGCTCTGAGACAGTGCCCAAGTCCAGAGTTCAAGCCTCACCATCCAACAAAAACTAAAATAAAATAAAGATGGGAAGTAATACAATTATGGCTAAGTTTAGGTAAGATGCCTTTGCTTATGATCAGATAGAAAGCAAAGAATGAAGAAAGAGAAACAAGTTAGCAAGTTGATGTAATAATCCAGACAAGATACGATGAGGGCCTAGGGGAATAGAGAAGATGGATCTGGGCCATTTATAAGCTAAACTCAGCAGGTTTTCATAAGCAAATAAGTGAAAAGGAGTACAGAAATTCATTTAGTCTCTCTCTCGGGTACCGAGTCAGATGGTGCAGCCTTAATGAAACTTGGGGTTGTGGGAGACAAAGCAGGTTTTGGAAGAGAAAATGATGGGTTCAGGTGGGGCCATACTGATTTTGAGATACTTATGGGACATCCAGACTTACGGGAAAGCCCAGGAAGAAGCTGGGTCTGAACTTTTGGAGAAAAGATAGGATTTGTGATTGAGATTTGAAAATCATTAGCTCAATGATGAGGGCTGGAGCCAGGTAAGTGGATGGGAGTGTGCGTAGTCAGCTTTCCATTACAGTAACAATACCTGAGGGATGCAATTTAAAAGGAGGAAAAGCTAATTTGGGCTCATGGTTTCAGTCACACACAGTTGCTTTGGGCCTGTGGTGACACCGTGCATCATGGCAGGAACACATGGCACAGGAAAACAATTCTTCTCATGGCATCAGGGACGCAAAGGACAGAAGGGACTAGAGTGTTGATATCCCCTTCAAGAGCTTGAACTCAGGGCCTCGTGTTCTTCCCTGACTTTTTCCCCTCAAGGCTGGCACTCTACTACTTGAGCCACTTCCAGCTTTTTGCTGCTTAATTAGAGATGAGTGTCATAGACTTTTCTGCCCTGGCTGACTTCAAACCTCAATCCTCAGATCTCAGTCTCACCAGTGTTGTTTCTGGGTTTTTTGGTTCCTTGTTTCCACTTTCTAAATAATTGTATATTGTGCAGAAAAGCGATGTCGAACACAATAAAAACATTTTAAAGATGTTTTTGTTGGTGTATTATCTAGAGACTTCACACCTTTTCAGTAAAACATCAGCATTGTGGATAATTTATACACAACTGAAATGCTAGAAAACATGGGAAAGTGGACAGAAAACAGCTACCTTGAATGTAATCTTGGCCATCTCTTTGAATTGAATTTATTCTTCATAATGCAAGTACCAACCAGGTAAACATAATCATTGTTGGTACAATCTGTTCTGTTTTGTTGTTGTTGGTGGTGGTGGTCATGGGGCCTGAACTCTGGGCCTGGGCGCTGTCCCTCAGCTCTTCAGCTCAAGGCTAGCGCTCTACCACTTGAGCCACAGCACCACTTCCAGCTTTTTCTGCTTATGTGGTGCTGAGGAATCGAACCCAGGGCATCATGCATGCAAGGCAAGCGCTCTACCACTAAGCCACCTTCCCAGCCCAGTCTGCTCTTATTGTTGCTTTGTTTGCATGGTTACTTCCATATTGTAGAATTTTTTTTATGTTGTTCCCATTGAATACTACATGTAAATCATGTAAATTACTTTACATATAAATCAAGTAAATTACTTTTTCGGGCTGGGAAGTTGGTTCAGTGGTAGAGTGCTTGCCTTGCATGCATGAGGCATGCATGGGTTCGATTCCTCAGCACCACATAAGCAAAAAGAAAAAACTGCAAGTGGTGCTGTGGCTCAAGCGGTAGAGCGCTAGCCTTGAGCTGAATAGCTGAGGGACCGCGCCCAGGCCCCATAACCAACAACAACAACAAAAAAATTACTTTTTCTTTGTAAATAGTATTTAGTTTTTATTTACATTAAGTAGTTGTACAAAAGAGTTTAACTCTATATGTCAGTCTCTGAGTACAATGCATCTTTTTTTTTATTGTGAAAATACCATGCAGAGGGGTTACAATTACATGAGCAAGGTAATGAGTACATTTCTTATCCAGCATTATTGCCTCCTCCTTTGTTTCCCCTTCCCATCCATTCCCATCTCCCCCACCCCCCCACACCAAAGCTGTAAAGTTCAGTTTTTGAAATAATGTCTTGTCCATCTCGTTGTAGCAATGGGTCCACCTGTATCCCTATTTAAACGATTTGTTTTCTTCCTTCTCCTTCACAAATTATATCAACATCAAATACAGTGAAAAGAGGGGTTATACCTTGGGGGAGGGACATACAAAACGACAAAGAAATCATCTTATAAATATGTTAGAAACAATGGCAAGAAAGAAAAACCATAGGAGTCCTTACCTTGGGGCTCATTTTGCCTAATATCAACTTATCTGTCATCTTGATCAATGTCACCTCTCTCATCATTCTCCTCCATCTCTCCCAGCCTCACCCATCCCCTCAAGCTACCTGCTTCCATTTTCACAGATACACATTGAATATTATGACTTCATCCATTCATGTTTAAAATCTCCACATTATTTTTCTTTTTTGGGGGGTGGGGTGGTCTGGTCGTGGGGCCTGAACTCTGGGCCTGGGCACTGTCCCTCAGCTCTTCAGCTCAAGGCTAGCACTCTACCCTTTGAGCCACAGAGCCACTTCCAGCTTTTTTCTTTTTTGCTTATGTGGTGCTGAGGAATCGAACCCAGGGCCTCAAGCATGCAAGGCAAGCACTCTACCACTGAGCCACCTTCCCAGCCCCATCCACATTATTTTTCATCAAGTAGATGCAGTCTTGTTTGTTGACACACTTCTTTACTCTTGAACACGTTGGTCACTTCCACTTTTTCCTTACAAGCTACAAGGAATATCTTAGCACTATAATTTTTATGATTCCTAAATTCTCCAAAAATGGAATTATTGGGATAAGAGAAATGAGAATGCAAGGTTCTGGAAACACATATCATTACTTTACAAAAGAAATCTTCCATTCCTGTACTAATCAGCAGTGAATTCTTGTGGTTTCAAACTTTGGTACAGGGTTATTTATTTATTTGTGTGGAGGTGGGGTGGGGGGAATGGGTGGGGGGGGTGTAGGTGGATGAGTGTTACCAATGCATCCAGGGCCTGAAATTGGGCCCTCAGCTTTTCCACTCAAACCTGGCACTTTACCACTTAAGTCACAGCTCTACTTCTGCCTTGGTTTTGGTGATTACTTAGAGATAAGATTCTCACAGAGTTTTCTACCCAGGCTGACTAGGAACCAAGATCCTCAGATATCCTGAGTAGCTAGGATTACAGGCATAAGCCACTGTGCCAGGCTCAATTGTGCTTCTTAAGCTATCCAGAGCGTGGTACCTCATAACAACCTCTTGAGCTGACAAGAGTCTTCCTGACCCTTGGCTTGAGGCAGATGTGAACTAAGCTCCCCTGGCCCTGCTGAACCCAGGCAGTGCCTACTATGATACCCCTTCCTCGTCTCAGAGACCCTCACTCACTTTCTAAGCACAGATTCAACACTACCTACTCAAGTTAAGTTAGATGGCTTTCCCCTTTGTCTTGGAAGACAAATGGCATCCACCATGCAGGCCCTTGAACCACCACCACTACAAGTGTTATACTGTTGATTTGTCTGTCAGGCTCTCCCACTAAACCACTGAGAGGATAAACAACAACAAATATATCTTGGGCCTTTTTTTATTCCAAGTACAGTGCAGTTTTGGAGAAATTATCTAATTTACTTTTATTGAATGAATGCATAAATGAATGATAAGCAGCCCTGTGTCATAGTTATAAATAAAGTCCTTAGAACACGGTCTGGCATAAATAAGTACTACTGAATGTTTGTTAAATAAATGAACAAAATATCCTGAACAGGCTTTGGATCTTTTTTTTCCCCCTGCAATTGTAACTGTCAAAGTCTTGTAAAAGCTCAAGTAGAAACATATGGCGAAATAAAAGCCCAGATTTGCAAAGAGATTTTATGCAAATGAGTTGCAATTCGTACTCACTGCACCCACCGATTCCTGACAACTTTACTCATGCTTTAATAGAATGGAAAATTCTCCTGCCTTCCCTCTGTGCTTACCTCACTGGACGCCAGCTGTGTGGTTCCTTGAGCTCACTACTTCCTGCCTGCCCAGATAAATACTCCTCTAGCGTTTACACATATGTTTACCCAGGCCAAGAAGCTGATGCTGGTGACGTACATTCTTTGGCACCTTGGTTGCATCCTTAATTGCTGGTGGATCACTCAGAGCCATGGGGCAGTGAAGCTAATGTAGGTTAGGTTGCTGCTGCAGCTATGTGCATCAGGCACATGAAGAGGGTGAATGGAAGCACATGGAGGAAATGCAGGTGATGCTAAGAAGACTGAGTCTATCCATGAGAACCAAGTGTGAGAATGAGATACCAACAAAGTCAGCAAACACTGGATGAGATGTTCTCATGGACCACATGCTTGATGTTAGAATCCTTCACAACCATCCCAGGGGACCATGCAGAGGCAGGCAGGCACAGGAGAAAGATTATTATAAGGTTTATTAAAGGGACCATATCTCCTGGGAGAGGAAGCACATGGCATCTACCCTTATCCAGGTGGCAGGTAGCTCTGGGGCTGGTGGTATGGGCAGGTGGAAAGAGAGTGGCCAGCTATATGGTGGGAATTCTAGGGCAGGGAGGAGCTCAAGTCTGGATGGAGCTGAGGACCAGAGGCAGGGATAATGCTAACACTTGGGACTTGAAGATGCCTGTTCCCTTTCTCCAGAGATCTCAAAGGCAAGTCAGCTACAAGCGGTCAAACACTGTTGGAGAAGGCAGATAGGAACATGGACATTCATCTGGGCATGACATATCTGGAGAGTCAGAAACATAGGGCTGTATCAGAGGGGAGGGTCATAAAGTTCAGGAACAAAAGTGTTGACTATGAAGGCAACCCAAGAACAAATCCAGAAATTTGAACGGTGTTGGATGTAGTTGAAATCTCACTGGAGAGGGTTTTCTCATAAATACTTTTAAATTTTCTGTACTTTTGGAATTATTGAAGATCAGGGACTCAGATGTACCTCAGGAGCAGGCTTTTGTGTGTGTGTGTGTGTGTGTGTGTGTGTGTGTGTGTGTGGTGTGTGCGCATACGCACGTGTGCGCACACGCCTCCTGGGTGCTGTCCCTTGGCTTTTGTGTTCAAAATGAGGGCTCTACTACTTGAGCCACAGCTCCACTTCCAGCCTGCTGATGGTTCACTGGAGAGAAGAGTCTCAAAGACATTCCTGCCTGGGCTGACTCTGAACCAGGATCCTCAGCTCTCAGCCTCCTGAGTAGCTAAGGTTACAGTGCCGTCTGGGAGCAGGGTTTTGATAGGCAAATAAACCTCTAGCAGGACCTCACCTCTAGATGGTAATGTTCCTCCATAATTAGAGACCCCCTACCCAACCTACCCCATCCCTACCCCTCTCCTTGCTGGCTTAAAGCCTGATGGGATTAGTCACACAAGCTTATTCTAAGATATTCCTCCTGTACTTCCTGCCTTTCTTTAAAAAGCTCCAATAAAAGCATTGGCTCAAACCTTTCCCTTGCTCCAGCCTTCTGCGTACTGAGCTCCTTGCTGTCCCTCCCATCGCTCTACATGCTGTGCTATGGCTCCTTCCCTGAGCTTCTCCCTGGGTCTCTTGTGTCTGTACCTAAGTGAACAAACATCTCATAAAAGAATGCAAACATAGGCAGGTGCTGGTGGCTCATGCCTGTAATCCTAACTACTCAGGAGACTGAGATCTGAGGATGATGGTTCAAAGCCAGCTTGGGCAGGAAAGTCCGTGAGACTCTTATCTCCAATTAACCCTCAGAAAACTAGAAGTGGCCCTGTGGCTTAAAGTGGAAAAGCACTAGCTCAAGCTCAGGGACAGTGCCCAAGGCCTGAGTGCAAAACGCATGACCGACAAAAACAAAAACAAAAATAAAAAAAACAGAAGAGTGGTTCTCTGTAACTGTGGCTGCAGATCAATCCCTCCTTGGCTGGGAGTATGCATGAGAACATTCTGAGAGTGTCCAACCCTAAGAGGTTATTACTCTAAGAAGAGTAGGAAGGCCAAGAGATTGTCCTGGAGACCATGTAATGGCCTCAACATCATTGCTACTCCTGGAACTAACATATGATCTAGCCAGGTATTGGAGTGTCACTTCCTTCTGCATCCCAGCTACAGTGTAACCATGACAACAAGAATGATAATGGCTAATATTTAGAAAGACTTCTCTGTGTCAGGAACTATTGGAAAAGCTATACTTACATTAATATTTTTAAATTCTCTGGGTTAAGGACTATACACATCGTGTGTGTGTGTGTGTGTGTGTGTGTGTGTGTGTGTGTGTGTGTGTGTGTGTGTGCAAGTACTGAGGCTTGAACTCAGGGCTTAGGCACTGTCCCTGAGCTTTTTTTTACACTGAAGGCTGACATTCTACCGCTTGAGCCGCACCTCCAATTCTAGCTTTTTGATAGTTAGAAATAAGAGTCTTCATAGGCTTTGAACTGTGATCCTCAGATATCAACCTCCTGAGTAGCTAGGATTACAGGTGTGAACCAGTAGCGTTGGACTTCATATACTTTATGGAAAGGGAACTAGAGTGACATGCCAGAAGTCACACAGAAAAAGCACTTGTAAAAATCCCTTCCTAGCCAATGGGCAGGTATCTTAGTCTGGGTTATTGTCACATGATGATGGGGACAATGCAGGGTGTATAAACAAGAGAAACTTTTATTTCTGGGGAAAGTTAAAAGATCAAGGCACCAGCAGATGTGGTATCTGTTGAGGGCTGCTCCCTGCTTCATAAATGGTTCCTTCCACACACCCTCACAGGGCAGAAGGGTGGTCCCCATCAAGGGATCTCCATGATCTGATCCAGTCAGCTCCCAAATGCCTATCTCCTCAGACCATACTCCGATGATTAAATGTCAACATAGACATTTAACTGACATGCTAGTGTGGGTCCACAAACACCCACTGCAGTGGCTGTGATGTTATTATGGAGGAAATGGAAAGGTTCCCTCTTCCCAGCAGCATGACCTCTAGAGCAAATGAGCCAACTAGGGTCCCCAGGGAAAGTCCAGCCTGCTGCTTGTGTTTGCATAGCCAACCAGAGTGAAGAATATTGGTTACTTTTTAAATGGCAGGTATCAGAAAAAGAGGAACTGGGGATGAAACTTAATGATCAGAGAGACCTCTCCTAGCAAAGTAGGGGGCCTGGTTTCCCGACCACTCACTCCCCCCCAAAAAAAAATCAAAAGAAGAGTAATGTCTTATGAAATACAAAACTTATTTTAAGTTCACGGTTGACATCTATAAACAGCATTGTATTGAGACACAGCCCTATGGTTTATGTGTGAGGGTTTCTGTGTAACAACAGCAAGGCTGGGAATAGTCTGAACAGAGACTTTTCCTGACTCTGGAAATCTGAAACATTTATTGGCTGGCCCCTTTAAGAAAAAGTTCTCCAGTCTCTACACCAGAGTCCAGACTGGGATCTAGGGTGAGTCTTTCCTTTTCTCCCGGCAATACTTAGCCAACTCTCATTCCTCCAGAATGTAAAGAACTTCTTCCTAAGAGACCTAAAGAGAATCAAAGCCACATCTAAAATTCAGACTTCCTGTCACTCTATTCATGGAAAAAATCCCTCCCTCCTATTAAAAAAGAAACTTTACATAATGGCTGTTATTTTTCCCCCATGGCCCACATCTTTTTATGTGTTAGAAGTAGCTCTATTCCTGTAACCATTCACCCATTCATTCCTTGGGGCCACAAACAACATGGGTAGAGTCTGCAGGCCCTGTTAGTGTTCCTTTCGAGGACTGTTGGGTGGAAAGTCTCCACATCATCAGTAGTAACCTCTAGTCTTCATCCAAGACTTCAACTGTCAGACAGAGACTTTGAACCTGGACAGAACTAAGTTTAAGAGCCCTATACTTCTAACCCTGAGCTCTGTACTAGGCCTGACTGATGGTGAAGATGCCCTGGTCTCCCTTTCTGAGAACAGTCATTTAAGGAAGATGTGCAAAGCACTGGGTGAAGGCCAGAAGCTGTAGCAGCCACCATCACCAGCATCATCATCTGTGGGGATGGAGAATTTAGTTGGAGCCATCTATAGTTGATAAAGTTTGACACTGGTTTCAGAAAAAAATCAATACCAAATTCTTTTTTTAATTTTTTTGCATTGTACTCATAAACTGACTTATGGAACTGTAACCTCTTTGTAACAAGGAGGAGGAAGGGGAGGGGGAGAAGGAGCAGGAGGAAGAGGAGAAAGAAGAGAAGGAGGGGAAGGAGGAGAGGGAGAAGGAAAAAAACACAGTGGAGGAGGAGGAGAAAAAGGAGGAGGAGGAAGAGGAGGAGAAGGAGGAGGAGGAGGAGGAGGAGGAGGAGGAGGAGGAGGAGGAGGAGGAGGAGGAGGAGGAGGAGGAGGAGGAGGAGAAGAAGAAGAAGAAGAAGAAGAAAAATCAGCATGCTGATATGTGTTATGAAATCTAGAGCCCAAATGAGTTGAACGAGAAAAAAACTATTTTTCCTCATACCACTGCCGTCTGGGATTCTGAGCAAACACCAAGCATAAATCACGAGGATCTTGGTAAGGCTGGCAGACAGCAGTGGGAAGGGAGTCTGTCCAGAGCCCTGAATTCATGGTCTGCACATCAGGCCTTTGGAATGCTGGCTGCATGCAGTAATTCCTTCAGAAGGAAACATTAATAAGCACAGAATGTTCAGAATGAAATGGAATAAAATAAATTAAATTTAAAGAAAAAACACCCTCTGACCCATTTTCTGTCTTGGTGAGGTTTACCATCAAGAACTTGGCAGAGAGAGGGGTTAGGAAAGCTAAAGCTAGGCCTCTCTTTATCCTATTTTGGCCTATATATTGCCAAAGCACTGGAACAAGGGGAATGTGGAATTGGCTCAACTGGACGTCTTTACAAAAACTTGTAATTTCTTACCAGGAAGCAATTATTTAAATATAGAAGAACCAGAAAATACTGATTTCATTTTTAAATTAATAAGAAGAAATGTTGGTTCATGAGGGTGTCCCAAGCCTTTCTCAGTCCAAGTCAAGCAGAACCCACAGAGAGTATATTCTCTTACCTGCAATAGCACAAGGCAGAGACTTTGGAGCCATTTTGCCTGGATTTAAGCCCTGACTCTGCCACTTGCCAGCAATGTGATTGTAAGCAAATGCCATCTTCTTTTGCCTCAGTTTCATCATTTGGGAAATTGACTTTATTATAGCACCAATTTGAAGAGGAAATGATAAGGACTAAGTGAATTGTTTTATGTATAAAGAACTGTGCTCCCTCCCTGCCCCCCATCCTAGTTATGTATGTGCATGTATTCATTAGCATACACTTCTCTCTCTCTCTCTCTCTCTCTCTCTCTCTCTCTCTCTCTCTCTCTCTCTCTCTCTCTCTCTCTCTCTCTCTCTCCCCCCTCCCTTCTCTCTGTGCCAATACTGGAGCTTGAACTCAGCTATTCACATTCTCATTGGGCTTTTTCTCAAGGCTGATGCTCCACCACTTGAGTAACACCTCCACTTCCAGCTTTTTGCTGGTTAATTGGAGAAGAGCCTTGTGGCTGTTTCTGCCCAGGCTGGCTAAAAACCTCATTTCTCAGATCTCAGCCTTCTGAGTGTTGGGAAAATGGAGGACAACAGAAAAGGAATAGACAAGACTCGATCATCAACAAGCGAGGACTAGCTGGGAAGGTGGCTCAGTTGGTAGAGTGCTTGCCTGGCATGCATGAGGCCCTGGGTTCGATTCCTCAATACCACATAAGCAGAAAAAGCTGGAAGTGGCACTGTGGCTCAAAGTGGTAGAGTACTAGCCTTGAGCTGAAGAGCTGAAGGACAGCGGCCAGGCCCAGAGTTCAGCCCCCACAACCAACCAAAAAAAAAAAAAAAAAAAAAGGAAAGAAAAAGAAAATATGTGAGGACTGTTTATTGAAGAACAGCGAGGTTTGGAGGTTGTGCCAGAGAGTTGGGACAGGAGCTGGGTTTTTATATGAGGTCTGAGCAAGGAGGCAGAGGTTAAGGGAGGTAGGGACTTTTCAGTTGGACCCACCATGGGATGTTTACAGCCCAGCTTAGGTGAATTGCCCTGCAAGCACATCAAACAAGTTCACACACTCCTGGCATCTGTATTGGCCTGGGACAATAGAGTGGGGGTAGGGGGGCTTGGAACTTTTCCTGAGCTCTTTGCTTAAGGCTAGTGTTCTGCTACTTGAAGCACAGCTCCCCTTCTGGCTTTTATGGTAAGTAATTGGAGGTAAGAGTCTCAGATTTTCTTGTGTGAGCTGGCTTTGGACTGTATGTCTTGGATCTCAGCCTCTTGAGTAGCTAGGATTACAAGTGTGAGACACCAGTGCCTAGCCATATTTTTCTTAAATAAAATTTTATTTAACTACTCCTAGAAGTTGGTAAAGTTTTCTCTTTTTTTGAATGATAGTATATTACCAATATTTTAACTTACTTCTAAGTTTTTACTGTTCTAAACAAAAACACTATTTACATTTTTGCTCTTAGATTCTTGGCAACTTGTCCAGTTGTCTGCTGGAATTTGACTCTACAGTGAATCAATGTTATGCTTTCTTTCAAGGATTTTGATATAAAATGTCAAATTGTTCTCCAAAAGGTCACACTGTCTCAGCTACATAGTACAAAGGTGCCTATTTCTCTAATTCCGCAACTGCTTGCCAATCCTGGATATTTTCTTTTTCTTTTCTTTTCTTTTTCTTTCTTTTTTTTCTCCCCAGACCTGGGGCTTAAACTCTAGGCCTGGATGTTGTGTCTGAGCTTCTTTTGCTCAAGGTGAGTGCTTTACCCCTTGAGCCACAGAGCCACTTTGAGCTTTTTTTAGTTGTTTATTAGAGATAAGAATCTCATAGACTTTCCTGCCCAGGCTGGGTTTGAACTGTGATCGAACTCAGATCTCAGCCTCCTGAGTACCTAGGGTTACAGGTGTGAGTCACTAGCGCCCAAATGGTATTTTCATTTTTATCCCCACTAGGTTGGAGAATTGTATTGTTTTGTGTTTTATTTTGTCACTAATGGCTAAAGGGCATGTTTATGTTGATTGGTCATTATTGTTTTTCCATTGTGAATTTGCTGTGTTGGTAAAATGTGGATCCATTTTTTTCCTATATTGGTCTATAAGAGCTCTTTATATATTAAAGGTGTTTATCTTTTTCAAAGATTATCATTTGAATTTTTGCTTTATTAAATAATCATGTACAGCTGACTTATATTGTTCATTGTTCTTAGTGTATGCATGTGCATGTGTGTGTTTTTGATACTGAAATGTAGAAATATTTTCCGTTATGACTTTTCTCCTGGGAGTCTCAGTAATAATCTTCTTAATTCCACCCACCACAAACTGAATCTGTCCATTTCTTTGAATATCCATGTTCTCCTATAAAATGTAAAGATAAAATTAAAAATTCCTCTGCTTGGAATGTTGTGAGTGAACACCACTTAAAAATATCAAATATGCCAGGTACCAATGGCTCACAACTGTAATCCTAGCTGCTCAAGAGGCTGAGCCATGTGGATTGTGGTTCAAAGCCTCCCAGGCAGGAATACCTGGGAGACTGAAAAAAGAAAAGCCAAAAGTGGAGGTATGGCTCAAGTAGTAGAGCACCAAACTTGAATAAAAAAGCTAAGGGACAGTTCCCAGGCCCAGAGTTTAAGCCCCAGTACTGACATAATTTAAAAAAAAAATCTTTGTAGCTAGGCACCAATGGCTCAAGCCTGTAATCCTAGCTACTCAGGAGGCTGAGACCTGAGGATCATGGTTCAAAGCCAGCCCAGGCAGCAAAGTCCATGAGACTCTTAACCCCAATAAACCACAAGAAAACTAGAAGTGGTGCTGCAGCTCAAGTGGTAGAATGCTAGCTTTGAGCTGAAGAGCTGAGGGACAGCGCCCAGGCCCAGAGTTCAAGCCCCACAACCGACAAACAAAAACAAAAACAAAAAACATTTTTGTGGGCTGGGAAGGTGGCTCAGTGGTAGAGCGCTTGCCTTGCATGCATGAGGCCCTGGGTTCGATTCCTCAGCACCACATAAGCAAAAAAGCTGGAAGTGGTGCTGTGGCTCAAGTGGTAGAGTGCTAGCCTTGAGCTGAAGAGCTGAGGGACGGCACCCCAGCCCAGAGTTCAGACCCCATGACCAGACCCCCCCAAAAAAACAAAAAAACATTTTGTATCTTAGAAAACAAGAAGTGGTTAATTATCAGACATTTCAACAGAAAAAAAAATCCTGACATTTCCTAAGTTGTTTTGATTCCCTGTGAACCTTGTGCCAGATTTATTAGTATTATGCAAGACTGCCTTTTCAATTGCACAATATTTGTAAACTTTCACCCTGTTCTTTCCTCTAATCAAATAACAGCAGATAAAGAACAGGTCCCAAGTGTCAGGTCAGGTCAGGCCAGCAGGCTGGGCCCTCAATGTCCTGGATTCTGTTAAGAACCTGAGCCTCAGCCTTTGGTAGCATTTGTGTGCCATTGTCAGCATGGTCAGAGGGGGCGCTGATGAGCACTGCCAGCCTTCCATTCTGTCTCAGCTTTTGCCTCTGTGTACAAACTGCTCATTCCATTGACAGGTGACAGGACTCAACGTCAAAGATGAAATTGCCCAAGAGTAAACAGAACTGAAAAACTGTTCGTGATAGCAAGAAGCTGCTGAATAATCCCAAATCATCCATCTCTTATATTGTTAGTTTGTTCGAGGTCCTGAAAGGCATTATCAGAAAGATGAGCCATTGGGAATAGTATTCAAGGATGAGAAGTAAAACATCATTTTCTGAGATGGAAAGCTAGAAAGTCTCAAAACAAGATCACACAGTGTTCTGTCCTTATTATGCAGCAATGATTGAATTTTGAGGAAGAAATATTTTGATTCTCTAGATTAAAAAAAAAAGCATGCTACTCATTTTCTTTTTCTCTAACCCAGTGGCTTATACCTGAAATCCTAGCTACTCAGGAGGCTGAGATCTGAGGATCAACAGGTTGAAGCCAGCCTGAGCAGATAGTGCAAGAGACTCTTATCTCCAGTTAACCACCAAAAAGCCTGAAGTAGAAGTGTGGCTCAAGTGGTAGAGTACAGGCCTTGAGTTTGGAAAAGCCAAGCGAGAACTAAAGAACCTGAGTTCAAACCCCAACACTGGCATGCACACCCACATGCACTCGGATGCATGTGCACACACACACACACACACACACACACACACACACACAATTATATAAGTAAATGCAGAAAGTGTGACATTGTCTAACTTATATAAAAAGGCCCCCAAATAGTGGCTTCCTTCCATTTCTTGCATACCTGACTCTATTATGTTTATTCTGATCCATTTTCTAGATGGAGAAAAATCAGTCTTAGGGATATTATTTGCCTAAATTGTCAGAGGCAGGATTTGACCCCTACTTGGTCTCACTCCAAATTTCTTGATTTTTTTTTATCCTCCCCAGAGCTGACTCTGTCACACTTGACCTCCAAAATGCATACAACATACATTTTGCTCTTTCTCACTGCTTCTCACAGGGCAGAAAAGGAAGAAGACTTTGCTGAGATTTTAAATGTTGAAACAATTTGCATCCATCAATAGCATAAACTTTGCTTTTTTTTGAAATTTCTATTTGATATATGGAGCTAAATGTCTTGGTTATATCTTCTTTCATTCCTACATCCAGTCCCAAAGGGACTACCACTGAGGCTGTCCCCTTACTAAGATTGAGCCATATTCCCACGTGTGATTTCCCTTCTACTGACTTGTCTGTAGCCAAGCAGTCTCAAATCTCTATATTGCCTTCATCTAGGAAGTATAGCTTTTTGATGTACTATAATACATTCTAAAATAGTAAAACTCTTAATGGCTCCCCAGAGAGCTGAATGATCAGACACCATAACATATAGCCAGAAATGTAGGCAGAGACCGAGAAGAACGTAATTTAATATTTGTAAGGCATTCTAGCTGCACTAAACTCATAGAACAACTGGCTTTGGCTTTCTGCCCCCCAAAATGCCTGTTCTCAAGGTAGATATATGTAATAGAAAAAGGTCTTGAAAGCCAGGCACCAGTGGCTCACGCCGGTAATCCTAGCTAATTAGGAGGTTAAGATATGATGAGGTTCAAAGTGGTTCGTGGTTCAAAGTCCACCAGAGAGATAAATCCAAGAGACTCTTATATCTGAGTGGCCATGGAAAAGTCATAAGTAGAAGTGTGGCCCAAGTGGTAGAGTGCCAGCCTTGAGAAGAAAAAGTTAAGGGACAGCGCCCAGGTCCTGAATTTGAGTCCCAGTACTGGCATACATGAAAGGATAAAAAGAAGGGAGGGAGGGAGGGAGGAAAGAAGGAAGGAAGGAAGGAAGAAAGGAAGGAAGGAAGAAGGAGAGAAAGAGAAAGAAAGCAGGAGAGAGATAGAGACAGAGAGAGGGAAAGAAAGAAAAAGAAAGAACAAAAGAAAAAAGAAAATGAAAGGAAGGAAGGAAGGAAGAAAGAAAGAAAGAAAGAAAGAAAGAAAGAAAGAAAGAAAGAGGAAGAAAGAAAGAAAGAAGGAAAGAAAGAGGGAGGGAAGGAGAGGGAAGGAGATGGAAAGAGATGTCCTCAACCAGTAAATAGGGTGGGGGGAAGGTCAGGTGCTAGTGGCTCATATCTATAATCCTAGCTACTCAGAAGGCTAAAATCTGCAGGATCACAATTTGAACCTGCCCAGTTGGAAGTGTGGTTCAAGGGATAGAACACCTACCAAGCAAGCCAATTGTAAGGTCACTTCAGAGACGCTAATTTTTAAAAGAAAAACAATTTTAATCTGGGGAATACAATAGCTCCTCTGCTCTGGCCTAATAAAAAGAAATCTGCAGAAGACTGGCAACTGAATGAGATTTTTTTTTGTGGGGGGTCCAGTCTTGGGGCCTGAACTCTCAGCTTGGGCGCTGTCCCTCAGCTCTTCAGCTCAAGGCTAGCGCTCTACCGCTTGAGCCACAGCGCCACTTCCAGCTTTTTTCTTTTTGCTTATGTGGTGCTGAGGAATCGAACCCAGGGCCTCATGCATGCAAGGCAAGCACTCTACCACTGAGCTACCTTCCCAGCCCCTGAGTTTTATTAGTTTGTTTGTTTTTTAAAGTCAGGTCAGTGCCTAAAGTCTTTGAAGGAAGAAAACAGGGCTAGTGAGAATTCAACTATATTAGAATACACCTGCACACCCAGCTTCAGACTCCACTTTCTGGAGGGTTCCAGGTGATCCTTAGCCTCTGTTAAACTGTTTGGCAAAAGCTGCTAAAGTATGCATTTTAGGTCTGGCTTAAAAGATTCTCTATACATAAAGAACTGGGCAAACAGAATAGAACCTATTTCTACCCCCACCTCCACCACACCACCCCCACCCCACCCACAGTACTAGGGCTT
This sequence comes from Dipodomys merriami, assembly GCF_024711535.1. Taxonomy (NCBI): domain Eukaryota; kingdom Metazoa; phylum Chordata; class Mammalia; order Rodentia; family Heteromyidae; genus Dipodomys; species Dipodomys merriami. Next base: position 63,280,476 of record NW_027206179.1, read on the forward strand.
GAATTCAGGGCTTAGGTACAGACAGTTTTTTATTTTTCCTCCTCAAGACTGATGCTCTACCACTTGAGCCATAGCTCCACTTCTAGCTTTTTGCTGCTAATTATAAATAAAAATCTTGGGGATTTTTCTTCCTGAGTTGGCTTTGTACCCTGATCCTCAGAGTTCAGCCTCCTGAGATCTAGGATCTAGCTAGTTTTATAGATATGAGTCACCTGAGACTGGCCCTACTCTTGTAACAGGAAGCTGAATCTCAGTAGTCACAAGGCCTACCATTTAAAAAAAGACAAATAAGCCAGGAACCAGTGGCTCCTGCCTGTAATCCTAGTTACTCAGGAGTCTGAGATCTGAGGATTATGGTTCAAAGCCAGTCCAGGCAAGAAAGACCATGAGACTCTTATCTCCAATAAACCACCAGAAAACCAGAAGTAGTGCTGTGACTAAAGTGGTAGAGTGCTAGCCTTGGGCTGAAGAGCTGAGGGACAGCGCCCAGGCCCAGACTTCCATCTTGTCTTCATGGTAGAGACAGGGAAATTCCACCCCCAGATGGTAGGCATACCTGATTTCCTAGAGGCAGGGGTGGGGACTTGGACAATAGATTACTGGTCCTGTCAGTCCTGTGCTTTGAACTCATGAGTCTCCAGGTTCCTGTAACCCTGTCCCTTGAGGCTGACCCTATGTAGGCCCAGACCAGCTCAGGCAACATTACTCCATGACTCCTGTCTCATGTCTCTTGGCTCTCCTTCAGTAACATGATGTCACACTTCAGCTCTTCATTGAAGGTGATCTGGTTTGTTGGTATTGTTTTCTGCTTCTTGTTTGCTTTACTACTGCCATGGCTCGGTTTTCTAACCGTGTTAAGTGTATTCTGGGTACTGTGGGTCTTTGAGACAAGAGTTCGCCTGCAGCTGCCAGCTCTCCAATCAAGGCTCCCAATTTGACCTCTCAAAATGCGGCTTCTCTCTCGTGACTGAGTTCCCATTCAACACTACATTCAAATCCACAATCGTGACAAAATTGAACTTTTTTTGTTATGTGATAAATTTATACACATGCTTTTGTGTACATTATCCAATTTAACAAAATAGAGGCCAAAGCATTTGAGAAAGAATAAAATGTTTAACCTATGTGAGAAATTCTTTTCTTTTTTGAAAACTGCAGGGGGAAGTTTGACTATCATTTGCTTAAGAGAATTATATAATTTTGAGACATGGTTCCTTATCTTATGTAGCCTAAAAGGCAATTAAACAATTATTCATGTCACAGTCTGATGTAAGGACAGGGCTATTTCAAAAGGCTCACTTACACAGTTGAGTAGAAACAGAACAGTATATAAATTTCTTTCTGGAAAATCCTCTCCATATGGCCCCAGGCAAGAATTTCAAACTCATCTGTGGAGAGAAAGAGACAGAAATAAAACCATTAGCTTTTTTTTTTTTTTTTTACTCCAACTTCTAACAGCCATTTCCTGAACAGCCTATAGAAAGAGTATGGTCTGAAACCAAGTTTTTTAAATCCCAGACCCAAGTCCAGCAGTCCCAAGTTAGGTCGGGCCACTTGCCCTCATATGCCAAATAAAGAGACACGGTGAAGGGCGGGGAAAGGAGACTTCTTACATGGCAGCCACGGAAGGCCGTACTTTAGCACATCTTCAGCTGTCTTCAGAGGCTCAGACATTGGCTTCAGGTTAAATAGGGAGAACTGGCAGAGGATGAGGAAGGTGTGCAGAGTTAAAACAGTCTCAGGTCACAGGTGTGGCCTGGTTGGCCATTAGCTTTGTTCTTAGAGGAATTCCAAAGAAGTTATCATTTTATTATAGGACCGAGGTAGTCTCCTGAGTTTGGGGCTGTTTGCTTTAGGATAATAGAAGATATTGACTGTTTGAGGGACAGTGTACCTTCCACAGAAGATGCCTATCTGTGTCTTCTCTTTCCTCCTGCACACTCGGAGATTACAAAGGGACTTCAGCTGAGAATACCTGAGATCAAAGGGCACAGATTCAAAGTTTGGGGACTTTTTGTTAATTCACCAGGCTTAGAAGAAGCATCTTTTCAGTTGTCTCTTTGAGTCCCTTTAAACAAAAACTGAACTAAGAGAAAAGATGCTTTTTTTCTCTATGTGCAGGGATCATTCAGTCATGAGCCAATGTCTTTTTCTAAGAGAAAAGGTGCCAGCAACAGAAGCGGTCATATACAGGCCTTTAAGTGTCTCTGTACTCATCCCTCTCATTTCCAGATGCCAATAGTGAAGACAACAATAACTTAGAGTAAAATGCAGTTAGTCACCCTACATCCAGGTAGGCAGGACACCAATTTCCTAGCAGAGCATTAAGCCAAGAGCAAACACAGTCTGAATATAAACCAATGCCACCCCACCTCCATATTCTACCATGACCTATTGGGTGCACCCAGGAATTCCCCATTTCTCCCTCTGCCTTTCAGTTGAACTTCTAGGAAGGATCACACTTTCCAAGGCTTGTCCTGTTGAGATAAATGGGCCCAGAATCCACTCACCCATGTGAGCACAGCCTGGTCTTTCCTACAGAGGCAGAACAACACAGTCCAGCAAACAAAGTAATTTCAGTCTCTTACTTATTCTCTGAAAAACCAAAGGGAAGCCATGGCATACTGTAAGAAGCATATTCTGTGTATTTCCAGCCCATTCCACAGTCTCTAACTCCACCCTAAACTTGTCCAAACACCCAGCTCCTCTTCTCTCCTTTTCCCCACATCCTACATCCTCCAGTATTTATTACAAAAACTACAGCTTGACCAAGTGTCGACGTTTCTTGTTTTTAGAAGGAAGAAACGGGGAGCAATTGGGCTTGGCCCTGACAGAACATTTTTGGAGGCTGAGAGGGTGGAGGCTGGGACCATCCCAGTACTCATGATTGTAGAAGATGAATTCCTTTAGTTTCTGGCTGGGAAAACCAGCACCCATTCCTTCTTCCAGTCCATCCAGCGTCAAAGCCTGAGCTCCCACCCAGACCTCTGTACAAACTGGTGACATGGGTAAAACCTGGATGAAAAGAGTTCAGGTACTCTTGTTGAGTGCTGGTGGCTCACGCCTATAATCCAAGCTACTGAGGAGACTGAGATCTGAGCATCATGATTCAAAGCCAGCCCACGCAGGAAAGGCCATCAGATTCTTATCTCCAATTAACCACCAGAAAACCGGAAGTGGCACTGTGACTCATGTGGTAGAGTGCTCGCCTTGAGCTGAAGAGCGCTGGGACAACGCCCAGTCCAGAGCCCAAGCCCCATAACTGACAAAAAAAAAAAAAAAATAGGGGCTGATCTGAGGACCAAGGTTCTAAGCCAGCCTGGGCAGAAAAGTCCATGAGATACTTACCTCCAATGAAGCACCAGAAAACCAGAAGTGGCTCAGTGGTTCAAAGTGATAGAGGGCTAGTCTTGAGCAAACAAGGCCCTGAGTTTAAGCCCCAGCACACACACACACACACACACACACACACACACACACACACACACACACACACACACACACACACACACACTTCTTTTTGAAGAAGCTAGGTGTCTGTGTCACACCTGTAATCTTAGTTACCAGGAGTCTGAGATCTGGAAAAGGTTCAAAATCAGCTTGGGGAGACCAGTCTGAGAGATTTTACCTCCAAATTAACCAGCAAAGAAAAAAAAATAAAGAAAAACAGGGCGGGCAGTGTGGCTCAAGTGGTAGAGTGGCAACCAAGCAAACAAAGGCCCTGAGTTCAAGTCCCAATATAAAAATGTGAAAAGTTTGGATGATGACAGTGTCTGCCAATGTTGTTTGTAGCTCAGCCTCAATTCACGCCCTACCCCCCTTCCTTGGAGCTTGGTACAGTCCTAGTACTCAAGCACTCTCCTGGGTATAATGCAGAATACTATGGTGCCCATTTTTGTACCTCTTTCTCATTATATCCTTGGAGAGCTAAAAGGAGGATCACAGGTTTGAACCTGAAGATGAGTCAGGACAAAGTGGGATTTTTTTTATTTGTTTTTGTTTTTAACTAAACCTAATCTGCTCCCATGGACAGATTTCCGTGTTTGGAAGTGCATCTCCATTGAGCATTTGCTCTGCCAAGTGACCCTGGGTGCAGCATGTAGCTCTCAGCATGAGTCATACTCTGCTGGGAAGGAGGTTAGAATTCCAGAAACAAGGCTATTACAGAACTGGCTGTGCGCTCTGCTAAATCACAGGGGAAAGGGCGGAGAAGCAGCTGGTGCCCTGCTGAAAGGTCACAAGCATTATTTTACTTTCCTCTCCAGAATCCATGTGGAAATAAACAGAGAAGGCCCCGGTCTAAGTAGAAATGAAGTGAGGGCAACTGTACCATTTGCACTCTCCACAGTGCACTTACTGTAAGAGAAGACAAACCCCACTGGCCATAGTCCCTAAGCACAGGGAACAAGGAACAGCAAGAAAGGGGATGAGCATAAGGACATATTGCAGATTACCAGAAGAGCATAATGTGCCTCCAAAGTAGGTGGCATTCCCTTGGGGACCCTGGGAACGGTACAGATGCAGGAGTTAAACGCACATGTTCCCCCAAAAGGAAACAAACTTCTTTTGGGGGACCTGAAGCTCTGTAACTGTGCTGGTTCTTTGGGTAACTACAACTACAACTACAAGCCATTCAAAGGATACAGGATGCTGTAACCATGGTAATAAAACCCACTCTGAGCCCCATCCAGAAGAACCAGGGCAGCCTTCAGCCCTTTTCTCCCAGCAGTAGCCCACTCTGCTCCTTGTGATGAAGACAAATCCCCTGGATCATTCCAGCAAGCCTGCCAGTGGCCTTAATTTGCCATCACTTCTGTTGCTAATGGCTGGTTTTAAGTCATCAAGGACCTGATCCTTTTTGCAGCTATTGATGTTGGCTTCTCTGTGCTGAATATTTCCAGAAGGGGAAGATGCCCTCCTCACCAGGATCCCGAATGAACACAGAGAGCTTTGTCTTCCCAGTTTGTCTTTATCCAGGTAGAACTAGACCCAGGAAACCCAGCAATGAAGCAGGTATAAACATACCTTCTCCAGATCATCCAACACACCCTCAACAGTCAGTTCATGTCTGTGAATAGGTGCTGTGGAAAAGCGCACACACAGCTATCAAGCTGTATGGAGAAGGGTGATCTTTTCATCTTTAATAGGACCTTCTAATCAGTACCCAAAAACGTCCAAAGGTATCAGGCTGTAGCTTTCCAATGAAGAACACTTGTTGTGCCTGGACATTAGATCTCATTCCATTACAGAAGTTGATGGCTTGGCTCTTGGCTTTCTTTTAGTTACAATACAATTCAAAACCACAAATGATCTCTCAAGAAAGAGGAGAATGCACTGGGTGCCAGTGGCTCACACCTGTAATCCTAGCTACTGAGGAGGCTGAGATCTGAGGATCTCAGTTCAAAGCCAGCCCGGGCAGGAAAGACCGTGAAACTCCTATCTCCAATAAAACCACTAGAAAACCTGAAGTGGCGCTGTAGCTCAAGTGGTAGAGCACTAGCCTTGAGCTGAAGAGCTGAGAGACAGCACTCAGGCCCAGAGTTCAAGCCCCATGACCGACAAAAAAAAAAGAAAGAAAGAAGAAAAGAAAAGAACGAAAGAAAGAGGAGAATGTAAAGTGAATGACCAAAATAGCTAAGAGGTTGAATATGTAATGTTATTAGACTCTATCCTATAGGGTCTTTATAAAAGTCTAGGAAATAGGGATGATTATTATTTCTACTTTGTAGGCACAGAAAAGGTAAATAACTTACAAAAGATCGCACAGCTCTTAAATCAAAGGAGCAGTCATTCAAGTCCAGCAAGAGGGTGAGTTCATGCCTTGCATGCGCCAAACATGACAAGAATTTTGATTTTCTAGTATGCTTGTTTTTTACCACAACTTAGAAAAGATAGATCAAAACACCAGAATTAAAGTGAGGCACATGAGAGTTAGCTAACATGAGGGATTCACATTCAATAAGTACTGGGAAATCTGGCTTGGTGCCTGATTTCTCCTCTTGATTCAGCAAAGAACAAGATACTAAGTGTAAAATAGGATCAAAATAGACAGAGAATCAAAATAGACAGAGACCAAGGCCTTAGCAGGATCCCAAAGCACTCCTGGGGGAGCTTTCGTGACAGGAGAATTGGTGTTAGGTTAGGTCCCAGAGAGTCATGGGATGCCCGGGAAAGATCATGGAAAACCAAGAAGGAGCACTTCGGGCAGAAAAAAATAAAAATATTTCAAGATGGAAAAGTATCTTGAAATCCAGAGTGAGTGAGTCTGAAATTGGATGAACCAAGCAGAACTAATGGATGATTCCAGAAAAAAAACAAACAAAAAAAAGGCTTGGATTTATAAAAACTATCAGCAAGTGAGATTTCACAGTATGTTCAACACACACACACACACACACACACACACACACACACACACACACACACACACACACACACACACACACACACACACACTTCCAAAGCATTTGGTAGTAACCCAGGGACAAAGAGTTCCAAATACTTGCATATTTTGGTTTAACCCTGTGGCCAGAAAGTGCAGGTTTGCAGCTTCTGTCCAACACCCTACCCACTCTCAAGAAGGCCCGTATAGGCCAGATATGATGGTTATGCCTACAATTCCAGATACTTAGGAGGCAGAGGTAGGGTGACCACAATCCAAGGCTGGCCTATGCAAACCTTTGATACCATATCTGAAAATCAGACTTAAAGCAAAAGAACTTGCGGCTTAACTGGCCTAGCAAGCCCAAGAATTCTATCCCCACTACTACCAAAAAGGAGGAGGAAGGAGAGATGTAGAAGGCCTCTATGTGGACAGATTATACATCTACCACATATCTGACAAATTAAAAAGTAAGTTTCAATACATAGTCGTATCCAAGGTGTATATTACATAGTGCCTAAGTTACAAAGACAACTTCTAATCTTAGCTATTCCGGAGACTGAAATATGAAGATAGTGGTTCAAAGCCAGCTTGGGCAAGAAAGTCTGTGAGACTATATATCAAATTACCACCAAAAAGCCCAAAGGGAAGTTATGACTCAAGCTGTAGAGCACTAGCCTTGAGCAAAAATATGCAAGGATAACACTCAGGTCCTGAGTTCAAACCTCATTACTAGCACAAAAAAATAAATTTAAAAAAAAAAAAGAGTTACAAAGACAAAACCTCTGAATTCTGCCTTTTTGTCTAGTGGTGACCACAGCGAGTTTTAGAATCTAGAGTCACTCGTCTCCTAACTCTACTTGGTCTGAACCCAGTTTTATGCAAAAATAACCTATCTAGTTTCTCTCACAAAGCTACATAGGAAAATCCAGCCTCTCAATGAATAAATAATCCTCTATCTGTAGTCAGTGAGCAGCAAGGAGAAAGTTTAATACAAAGTCAAAATGTTAGCTGCTCAGCAAGGCAGAAACTGTCAGGGCCAAACTCCTACATTAAAGCACCTTCAAAGCGTTCTTATCCTTTCCTTTTCTTCAGCTGAAGTATTTTAATGTTGCAAGGTGAGCATGCCCCAAAGCATTCCTGTGGGCCATTTTAACCTTTCAAGCATGTGTTCCATCACTTAAAAGAAGCTTGCCAAAAATCTACCCATTATCTTTCTTTCTTGAACTATGACCTTGAACCGAGCATGCTCAGAAATATATTCCTTAATCAAGCATGTTCCAGAATATATCCGCTCCTAAGGTGCCCTCTTATGGGAATTTATGTAGCCTCCTTCACTACAATCCCCAGGCTTCTTTATTCACAGAGGCGATTACTTTAAAAATAACTCCAATACCCACTTTACCTGCTGTAGGTAAGAACTCTTTGTCCACTCTTATTTTGGGGGTGTGTTTGTTTTAGCTTTATGCTCACCAAGATGTGAATCTGTTGTATTTGGTTATAAAAGCACACATGCCAACACACATTCATTAATAAAGCTGACTTTAAAGCCACCTTTGATTATCAAGCAGTTCAATTCAAGATGTTAGCCATGCATCGATGGCTATTGCCTGTAATCCAACTGCTTGGGAGGTTGAGATTGGGAGAATTGGGATTTCAGACCAGCCCAGGCAGAAAGTTCATGAGACTCCATTGCCATGATGAACATGCCTGTCATCCAGCAATGACAAAAAGCCTAGAACAGGCTTATCACAGTCTAGACACATGTTTGTCAGGAAATGAGACACTATCTTAAAGATAATTAGTTCCCCAAAGGGCTGGAGGTATGGTTTTAAGGTAAAGTGTCTGCCTGGCAATTGTAAAGCCTTGAGTTCAAGCCCCAGTACTACAGAGAGAGAGACAGAGAGAGAGACAGAGAGAGAGAGAGAGAGACAGAGAGAGACAGAGAGACAGACAGACAGACAGAGAAACAGAGACAGAGACAGAGATAGACAGAGAGACAGACAAAGACAGAGAGAATGAGAATGTTAACTAAAAATATAGACTTTACAATGAGTTAAAAAGAAATGCAATACAAAGCACTCTGAAACAATAAGGCTTACTAACTGTAATAGACCAGTTTGCTAGTGTTTTGCAGATGAAGTAGCCTATTTGTACATGATCGACAGTACATCTAAGACAGAAAGAAAGTCTGCCCAAGTCCTTGAAGAACAGAAAGCAGTCTATGAAGGAGATTGCTCTAACCATTCTTTGAACTTGGACATGGGCTCTAGTTCCCTTGGGGTAACATGTAGGTTGTTTGTTTTAGAGGGTCTGATTTCACCAATTGATGTTGTGTGTTGCTGGATTTTATTATGACATGAAGTTCAAAGTCCTGGTATATAATGCATCTTAAACTTTTCCTATTTCAACTTGGATGAGTAGAGCAGGATGTTTTGATTTTCTGGGTGCGTTTCTGCCATTTTCTAATGTCCATGACATCCTTTAGCAGACAGGGAACTCACTTTTCTCTGCTTCTCTCTGGACTCTTCTATTGCTTGTTCATGGGAACAACGGATAAACAATTATTAATCAAGTCCTATTCCCAGAATCCTTGTATTTACAAAGAATGTGAATTAAAAACAAGAAAAATCAAGCAACTTGAACTAATTTTCACAATGAATAGAGACCAAAGAATTTGGATATTCCTTGATTTTTTTTCAGGGGGGAGGGTTGGATTCTGGATTCCAAACACTTCCTATGACGAGCAAAAATGTAAATAAATAAAATATGACTAGCTACATGAATTGCAAGGTGCATAGCATGTGAATTACACACCAAAGAGATTGCTTTTTAAAGCCAGACTGATTCTCATGTTAACCTTATCAAACTGTTCTTGATTGTAAAGTCAAAAGTACTTTATGGAAAGCTTGAAATGTGTTCTCCAGAGTAGGGTAAAGCCTGATGATGTTTGTCAGACCAATGGAGGGCAGAGGCAGCTGAGAAAAGCCACTTCCTTATACACCACCTGTCCCAATCATTCTTCACTACCCTGAAGCTGTTCAAACTCGCAAAATAAGTTACGTGCTAAAAGTTCCTGCTGACCCTGGCCATATAAACCAGACCCTGACCAAGGAGTCTGCCTGAGAGTGTACCCCAATAAACTTTCCTTTCTTCACCTTTACCTCCTCCTGCGTATTCTTACCTTGCCTAAAACCTTACAATGTTCATTTATGGTCTCTTAGGGGGATTATACTGGCTATATTTTTAAAGGAGGAAGAAGAATGTCTCTTGATCTATGTGCATATCGTCTAAACAAATACATGGAATTCACTAAGTATCAGTGAGCCTTCCCACAGCAGAATCATTGGCAAATGGGTAGTTATATTCTATAAAGGTGTAGCTTTTTAGTTGGGACTCAGTGGCTCACACCTGTAATCCTTACTACTTGGGAGGCTGAGATCTGAAGATTGTGATTCAAAGCCAGCCCAAATAGAAATGCCCTTAGCTCTCTTTGTGAGACTCTTAGCTCTAATTAGCAACAACAACAAAGGCAGAAGTATGACTCAAATGGTAGAGCACCAGCTTTGAGTTCGAAAGCCCAGCAAAGTTGTGATACTTTAGAGTTCAAGCCCCATTACCAGCACTAAATAAATAAATCTGTAGCTTTTTATCTTAACTATAATGAAATGCATAATAGAAACAGTTCCCTCATCAATAAAATCTTATCTATTTTCAACCACTGAGGGTCTAAGAAGATTCTACCCTTAAGGAAAGAAAAGCTTTCCAACATAGTCACTTTCTGTCTATGTAATGTCTGTATACGTGCCATGTGCTAAACGGAAACAATGAAATAAAATACTCCAACAGAAATCCCTGTGGGCAATAAGAAACTGTATAGTCTAATTAGTTGGGCAACTATTTTTTATAGTCAAGGAATGCCAAAGATGTGGATTTTATTCCAAACACGTATGGCCCTTGACTGAGACCTGGTAATGGGACAGAAAGAGTGTTTGGATCCAAGTTTAAATCCAAACCATCAGAAGCAAATACATGCATGACTAATGAATTCTGACTGGGCCAGGCACTGCTGGAGACTCCGATGTGAATGAGCAATAGTAAAGGGATTTGAATGAAGGCTCCTCACAAAGATATTCCAAAACCCAACTCCTGGGTCCTATGAATGCAACTTCATTTGGAAAAGAAAGATGCTTTTGCAGATATAAGGGAGATAAGGATCTTGATCAATTATCCTGAATTGTCTGAGTAGACCCAAATTCCAATGACAAATGTCCATGGAAGAGATACCCATAAAAGATATACACATCAGAGAAGAAGGGTGGAGCGCTGTGAAGATGGACCCAGCCATACAGTGATAGAGCCATGCCCCAGGAACACTGAGAACCAGGTGACCAAAAATGCTGCTAGAACTTTCTGAGAGAAAATGTTTATTTTCAGTCTCTGGCATCCAGAATCATGGGAGGATAAATCTGTGTTCTTTCAACTCACAAGGTTTGTATTAATTTGTGATAGCAGACCAAGGAAAGAAATATGAATAGACAGCTCACTGGGCAGGGGAATTAAAGTTATTCCATCACCAAAAAAATAATTAGAAGTGCCAGGTGCCAGTGGCTCACACTTATAATCCTAGCAACTCAGGAGACTGAGATCTGAGGATTGTAGTTCAAAGCCAGCCCAGGTCAGAAAGTCTGTGAGACTCATCTCTATTTAACTACCCAAAACAAAGCTGGAAATGAAGCTGTGGTTTACATGGAAGAACACCAGCCTTGAGCAAAAGAAGCTCAGAAAGAGAGCCCAGGCCTGGAGTTCAAATCATAGGGCTGGCACACACACACAAAAAAAGAATTGGTAGAAATATTGAACAGTGTGTGTGATTTTTTTAAGCTTTAGGTTAGATTAGGACTCCCAAATTGTGTCTTTCTCAGAGTCATTGTTTTGGGGACCTTCTAGACCCAGATGCTGAGCCTGAGCACTGCGAGGTTTGGAATTGGGACTTTGACCTCTCCAAAGTAGAGTTTTATGAGAGGTGTGAAGTGCAGTTTGGGGAGAGAGCCAGGCCTTTCATGCTGGTGTGCACAGCATCTGGGAACTGAGGATTTGAAAGTAAATCTGCAAGTTGTGAGGGCCTCAGCCTGGCCTGACCTACCACAGGGCCCACTGCCAGGATTCAGCTATCGCTGCTGTGTCTGGCAGCTGAAGAATGGGGCTCATCTGAAGTCCACAACAAGGACTAGAAAGTTCCCAGGCAAGAGTCAATGCCTCCCGAAGCAGGATTCTTCCCAGAAGTCCAGCAAACTCCTCAGTTTCTCTGTAATGTTTCCTGTGTGCACACATTTCTGAGAGAGGGTTTGGGGCTTTTATTGTATTTTCAAAGGCTCTGTGTCTCCTGGAAAATTAAGAAATCATGATGTAAAACAGCAGAGCAAGTCTGAGTGAGGTTAACCCATTGGAAAAGCCTCCATTGTTAGAAGCTTCTAGAAACAAGATCGTACCCTTTACTTGCAAGGCTTCCTGCCTACCCTGGAGGCAAGACAAAGTCTGATAGGAGACAAAATGGAAGTGACATGGACAGTTTGGTATGTGGGTGGAGAGAAAACCCCTGCAACCTTGCAGTAAGCCTCCTCTCAGACTAATACAACAGAGAGGGTTACACACACACACACACACACACACACACACACACACACACACACACACACACACACACACACACACAGCCCACTACAAAGCTTTGGCATACAGAGCCTGTAATGGCCACCCATGGAGAATACAATGCCTCTGAAGACTTCTGGAAATTCAAGTGTCCTACTTTGATCTGGGGGTGGGAGTGACAGAACCAGCAGTTCTTCCTGAATAAATATACATTCACAGGTATAGCATATATGCATATTTATATATATGTACATACTGTATATGTAGCTATATATATAACATATATGTATATATATACATAAATAAATATTACTGAGGCTTAAAGAAAGCGTGGCCTCTTGATTAGACTTTTTCTATTCAAGGCTGTTGCTCTACCACTTGAGCCATACCTCCACTTCCAGCTTTTTTCCAGTGAGAGATAAGAGTTCCATGGACTTCCTTGCCTTGGCTGCCTTCAAACCTTGATTCTCAGATGTCAGTATTCTGAGTAGCTAAGATCACAGGTTTGACCCAGCTTTGCTTGTGTGTGCCAGTACTGAGGCTTGAAATCAGAACTTTGCTTCTCACTTGTTTTGTTTTGTTCAAGGCTGGCTTGAGCCACAGCTTCACTTCCTTGATTATATATTGAGCAACACAGCACTGAAAAAACACATGATACAGGATTTTTACTCCCAGAAGATTATACAAATCTGGGTATGTCAATCTACTGACAAAGTTTAATGTTCAATCTCATTTGAAAAATCTCCCAGATTCTTGCTCCGGTTCTTTTTTTTTTTATTGTAAAGATACAGTACAAAGGGGTTACAGTTACATGAGTAAGGTAATGAGTACATTTCCTATTGAGCATTGTTATCCCCTCCTTTGTTTTGCTCTTACCATCCCTTCCCTTCCCACCTCCCCAACTCCTGCCCCCCAGTACCTGAATCTGTAAAGTTCGTTTTCAACATAGTGTCCTCTACAGGGCACAGTGAAAATGAGTTATACCATGGGAGGAAGAACATACAAAAGAAATAAAAAAAAATCACATAATACATTATAAGTACATTCTTTAAAAACAGCTGCAACAAAGATAAAATCTTTTGTGTCCCTATTTGGGTTTCATTTCTCTTAGCATCATCTTATATGGTCATAGGTATATAGCTTTTGACCTTCTCTGCTTGTCCTAAACATATACGAATTATTGCAAATAAGGGAAACCATGGAACCTATGTTTCTTTGGGCTTGGTTTACTTCACTTAATATAATTTTTCCAAGTCTTTCCATTTCTTAACAAATGAGATGGTGTCATTCTTTCTGATGGAGGCATAGAATTCCATTATGTATACATACATATATATATATATATATATATATATATATATATATATCACATTTTCTTGATCCATTCATCTACTGAGGGGCATATGAGTTGCTTCCATATCTTAGCTATGGTGAATAATGCTGTGATAAACATAGTTGTGCTGGTAGCTTCAGTATGGCCTTGTTTGTAATCCTTTGGGTAAATGCCCAAAAGTGGGATTGCTGGGTCACAGGGGAGCTCTATGTCTTTTGAGGAACCTCCACACTGCTTTCTAAAATGGTTAAAAAAAGTTTATACTCCCACTAACAGTGCAGTAGGGTTCCCTTCTGTCCACATCCCCTCCAGCTTCTGTTGTTATTAGATTTCTAGATTATAGCCATTCTAACTGGGGTGAGGTGGAAGCCCAATGTTGTTTTGATTTGCATTTCTTTTATGGCTAGAGAAGTTGTTGCTCAGGATCTTGAGGCCACAGTGGTAATGGTAATATTTAGATCCTAATGTGCACCCAAATTGTCCTGTGATTCAGTCAATGGTAAACTCCATATATGGTGGGAGTCCCAGAAGATGATAATGGCAAAAAAAAAGAATCCAACACCTAAAAACACTGTAGCCATCAAAACATTGTAATACAATAGAGTGCTCACTGTCAGCAACAATAGCTAATGTACATACACCTGTGCTGCCAATCATACCAAGATATAGCAACACAATTATGTGCATACATAAGACTTAATAATGATGCTAACAGACTACATTTCTGGTTCACACATTAAACTACATTACACTTCTATGGTTAGCATACACTCCTGAGAGAAAAAAAAGAAATTGTTAAGTAGATAGGAATATAAAATGGAGGACATAACATGTGGTAGATAATATGAGGCCCATCCTAGCATTTCTTCTTCCCATGGGGGGAGGTGAGGGTACCCAATGTAAAGAGCCAAGGCCGGCATGCACAGCCATCAACCAGTCAGCACAAAGTTTGGAGAAGGAAATATCAGAGGAGTCCTTGTACCAATACAACCACCCTCTGAGAGATCTCCATTGGACCCTAGGCCCCAGGTCCCCTTCTTGCATGCAAGAAATCCATTTAGCTAGTTCTTTCCCTCTCAGATGAACCTGCTCTATCTCCTTTAAACATTTTCCTGCCCTTTAAATTTTTTTTAATGTTTTAATTTTTCTGGTCCTGAGGCTTGAACTCAGGGCCCAGACTCTGTCCCGAGACTCTCTGTGCTCAAAGCTAGTGCTCTACCACTTGAGCCACAGCACCACTTCCAGTTTTTTTCTGAGTGGTTTATTGAAGATAAGAATCTCATGGACTTTTCTTTCCTGAGCTGACTTCAAACAGTGATCCTCAGATCTCAGCCTCCTGAGTAGCTAGGATTACAGGTGTGAGCCACTGGCACCATGCTCCTTTAATTTTTTTTTAATTGGCAGAGAAAGTGAACCCAAATCTTAGGCAGCTCTCCTACTTATTAAAAGGTTGATTATACACACTAAACAGTGTGAGAATGGCTGCTCCTCACACTTCTCGTGTTTACTGTGTCTCTTCATTGCATGAACAGGGCCTATGAAGTGACTGGCATACACCATCTAGGTTTGTGTAAATACACTCTGACATTTACACCATCGGCCAACAAGGAAGCTCTTAGGATAGGAGCCTATCACTAAGTAATTTGTGTATGAGGAAAACCCTAGGAGTTATAAGTGGACACATCTGCCAAATGCAATGGGAGACTTACAGACTGCTGTTCATCCTCTGTGGGTGCCAGGGCTGACTAAACAGTTCATTACACTCTGGGCCAGGGGCTGGGTGTATCTGTTGCAGAGTGCAACAGTTCACACAGAGCCTTTTCATGGAGGAAATCAGGAAAACCAGGTTCCTTTTTCAAATATTTGCAAAGGAAACAAAGCAAAACAAAACAAAGCCAAAACCCAGATGCATGTTTTGTTGAGTTTTGTTGATTTTTTTATGGTCTGGACATAGGCAGGTAAGGACTAGAATATGTATTTATATAGAATGGGATTTCTGTAGAGTAGAGAAGAGCTAGGGGAGTTCGCATTTGGTGGCTTGATTTTTTTGTGTTTTTTGTTGTTGTTTTTGTTGTTGTTGTTGTTGTTGTTAAAGCTCAAGCCTCAGCTCTAATCTGTTGAAAAAAGAAAAAAATCAGAAAAGAAAGACCTTGGGCCTACTTACTAGTCACCATGGAGACTCGTGAAGGTTCCAGGAATGACACCGGGAATTTGCTAGAAGCCTTTGAAATGCAAGCAGCATGGAGCACAAAGACAAAGGAGTCTGCAGCCCTTGTAGAAGATGCCTTTGCCTCCTGATTGACAGCCAGCATGAGCTTGGGCTGCATATAGCCTGCCCTTCCTGGTATCAATATTTGGGGGCACTTTGCTCCAAAGGGAAAGGCCAACTATACTTCCCTTGGATTGAAGTCTTCCAAGACTGTGGGAAAAATACGGATGCAAAGTTCAGGGGTGTGAACTTATGAAAGGGGAGGCTAGGAGCCATTGGATTCCTGAGAAAGAGGTTTGCAAAAGCACTAGACTAGAAAAGGTGTGTAGGCCCTAGGGGCCAAGGATTTTTGTTGTTGTTGTTGTTTCCCAGACAGTTAAATGTATTCTCCTTGCTGCCCCTCTGACTGTGTAACACTGGCTTGTTAGGTTCCTTAAGAACCCAAGAATACAGACTGCATGTGAAAATGGCCTTGGGCTTTATTTCTACCTGGGCAATGAGCCAAAGGCTGAGAGCCACAGAGGAAATACAGAGATACCCAGCCCAAAGTGTTATCTTCAAACTTCTTCTAAATGCATTCAAAGGCAATCTCTAGTGCTGGGAGTCTCCTATGCAGCACTGCAGTGGGGTCCTAAAACCAGGTGTTTGTACCCCAGACCTGAAATCCAGAAGTATCAAGTAAAGTCTAGTCATACCCCTTCTCCATATGCCAAATAATATTGTCTTTCCTCCATGGGAAGACAATACTTCAGTACATCTTCAGAGCTATAGACATTGACTTCAGGTTAAATAAGAAGAAATGTGGGCAGGGAGGGAGAGAAGGACACAGATCCAAGTTAAAGAAATGGCTTGGTTGACCATTAGCTCAGTCTTTGTCTCTGGAGGAGTTCCAGAGAAGGTATCATTTTATAACTGGAACAGAATAGGAACAAGGTGGTCTCCTGGTTTTGGCTGTTTGCTTTAAGACAGTAAGAAGATGCCATTGCTTGGTTTGATTGAGGGGCAGTTTACCTTCCACATAATATGGTTATCTGGAGACAAGGTGATGGCAAAGGGACTGTAGCTGAGAATAGCTCAGATCAAAGAACATAGATACAAAGTTGGGGGAGTTTTAGTTAATTCACAGGACTCAGTAAAAACGTTTTATGAGTTGCCTCTTATAGTCTATCCCATAGTGATAAGAAAAACCTTCCATTAGCAGAACTGGCTCAAGGAAAAGCCTACTCTTGCCAGAACCAGTTTGACCCGAATTGGCTTGAGCTTTACACTTCAAGTAATTTTCAAGAAACTGTAATGGTTGAGGCCAATCAAAACTGAAAACACCTGTGCTCTACCCAGAACTAAAACCCAGAGCCCAAGTCGGGGCTCAGATTTCAAAGGAGGAAATCCTTTGGGCCCGCCTTCATAATAAATTTGGAGAGTTCAACTCTCCAAATGCTGCTCGTCCCCCACTACCCCACCTCCACCCCCCACCCAGCATTTCTCACGATATTTTGGTTTCCTGACTAGGAAACAGCAACCCAACTGTGCTGCCATCGGAGCCACCAGTACAGGCCTCTGCTCTCAAGAGCGTGTGAAGTTCCTGGATTTGAAGAAGGCGGTGCCACCTGATGGCTACTCAGGTTCTCCTTCTGGATGCTCACAGCTCTGAAAAAGCAACCATCTCCCACACATCTGCTTCTGAATCAAGTAAGGGCCCAGGGGTCTCTGACCCAGCCAGCTCTGTCCACCAGGACAAAAAGAGAGCCTGATCACTTCCCACAGCCCTTTCTAAAGAGAGCCACCAGTGTAGGCTCCTTGTTCTAAAAGAAGTCATCGGTTCAAGGATTCTCTTTAGAGAGGGCCACCAGTTCAGGGCACTCCCACAGCCAGGAAGGATTGGTTTAGCCTTTTGTATGAAAGTGTGAGTGAAGGTGAAACTATTTGTGGCTCCTTGACCAAAAGTTACTGAATCTGAATGGGTCCTAACCTGAGGCCATGGAATGGTGACTTTGCCTGGCATGATGGTCATTCACATCCTGTAGTAGAAACTCTAACCAGGCACAGCTTCAGCCAAGACGCCTTTAGAGATGAGGCCAGGTAGAGTACACACGTGACCTTCCCTTGTCTGCCATGACAGGGAAGCAGGGAAGAAGATGGGCTAGAGTCCTTCAGAACCAACAATCTTAGATTGTATGCTTAAGAACCTTAAAAAGGCGTATTTTGGAGATTACAGAGTGGAAACGATTCCCAGGCCTCTTTGGACCCTCTGTTTTGTTGAATGGCTGACTTTCAGTATAGATCAGCCAATGGAAGGCACTCACCAGTCCCAGGGTGACTTCCCAGGGAAGTCTACCTTCTGGTGACAGAGAGCTTGTTCACCTAGACTAGTTTCCCTTTGTAGACTCCTGGATACTGATTGCTTTAACCCTGCCATCATGGATGAGCTTCTGTGCAAATTTACAAGGTCAGTGTTGGGTCTTGGAAAACCTTTAGGGTCTTAGAAAGAAAAGAAACCCATATATATCAGGAGAATCCCCAGGGTAAAGGCACCTGAACCTCTGCTATATGTCCCCACTGCACCTCTGCAGCAGATAGAGGTGCCTGGGGCATCGTCTGAAAGCCCACCACCATCAGTCTTGCCTCAACCAGTACAGACAAACCCCACATTTGTGGCTTGATGCCTCAGGCAGACCTACACAGCAGGCTCAAGCTCAGGCATTGCAAATGCCCCTTTGAAAAGCTTGATGCCCTTAGCCACTTGGCCTGGATGGCACAGTCCAAGAGGGGCCACCTATATTCCATTATCAATTCTTCAATACTACTGACCTCTTGAACTGGAAACACCATAGAGCCCCTTATTCAGAAACTGCAGGCCCTCTTAGGCCTCCTGGTGTCCGTCTTTCAGACGCACCAGCTAACTTGAGTGATTGGCCCAGTCCTATATAGACAAATGGATGGAATTTCAAAAATTAGAGGCATTTGAAGGGATGAATGCCACCCAGCTGCTGGAGACCAAGGCAGCTGGAAATAAGCAGACCAGCAAATCTTAGATATCCTAACCCTATGCAATGCCCTGGACTACAGCAAAACAAGAAGCTGACCATGGGTATCCCCTCCCCTACAGAAAAACAAATATACTTATTGCAGGAAATTCAGCCATTGGAAAAATAGATGCCCTAACTGAAATGGAGGCCAGGCCAACTCAGGTGAGAAAACACCACCACACTGAAAAAGAAAGTATCGGCAGAGTCCCGGCAGGAAAACCTCATTGGTATGGCTACACAAGATTCAGACTGGGGGATCTGAGCTCCCTGACCGTTGGTCCCTAGGAGCCCACAGTCAAAGTGATGGTGGAGGGGGATGCAGTGCCTTTCATTCTAGATTCCAGGGCAGAGCATTCTATTGTGACACATCCAGTGGCCCCATTCACTGCAAGGAAATCACCATCATGGGAGGCTGCTGGCTCCCAGGCCAAATGGCCTTTTTGTCAAACCCAAGTCTGCCAACTTGGTGGCTATCCCATGAGTTATATGTACTTACTAGACTACACTTACCAGACTGCTGAATCCCCCTACCTGGGAAGAGACCTTCTGTCCAAATTGGAAGCTCAGATCACCTTCATCCAGAGGGAGCCAGCCTGCCTGACACTGGGAACTAAGGAGACCTTAAGAATAGAAAGTGATATTACCATGAGAATCACAGTGGTGTTTCTTCAATCAAGATGAGGTGAATGTCAGTCCAGCTAGCCTATTACCTGTTTGGGCAGAACTCAATTCTCCTGGCATGGCTAAAACTCACCACCCCCAGGAGGAAACCCCATGAGACAGAGGTAGTACCCAACCCCTCGTGATGCTCAGCTGGGCATCAAAATCCATACCCAGAGGCTTCAGAAAGCAGGTGTCCTGATGGAATGCCAGTAACCATAGAACACTCCATTGCTGCTGATGAAAAAGCAAGGGTTGTCCCTGTGGGCAGTCCCCAGACTGCCAGCCTGGACTTATAGGTGGTTAATAATACCACAGTAACAATAATAGTAGTCCCAAAGCCATATATCACCTTAAGTCTCAGAGCTGTACAAACTAGCTGGTTCACTTCCCTGGATCTCAATGACACCTTTCTTCTTTCTGCACCTGGCCCCGGTGAGCCAGCCACTTTTAATGGGAGGATCCTGACATGGGGAAAAGAAATCACTAGACCTGGATCCAACAAGGGTTTAAGAACTCCCCCATTTTATTTGGGGAAGCCTTAGCTGGAGATTTGGCCATCTTCCCAGGGAACCAACTGAACTATGTTTTATTACAGTATGTGGATGACCTCCTCCCAACCAAAAGGATGGCTGGAGGGGCACCTGGGCATTTCTGACCCTTTTAACAGAGGCAGGATACCGAGTCTACTGGGAAAGATCCAGATATGTCAACAATGGTAAAAATATCTGGGCTTCCTAGTCTCCCATGGGTGCAGATCACTGGAGCCAGAGAGAAAGCAAGCTATCTGCTCAATACCTAGGCCGAACACCAAGGGGGGAAAAATGTGTAGGAATTCCTAGGTTCAGCTGGATTCTGCAGAATTTGGATACCAGAATATGGGGTATTAGCTTGGCCTCTATATGAAGTTGTAAAAGACTCAGAATAAGAGCCCTTGCTATAGAAAAATGAAAAGCAAAGCAAAACAAAACAAAAACAAGCTTTTCAGGGAATCAAGCACTGCTGACCTCTGCCCCAGTGCCTGGACTGGCTGATATAACTCAGGAATTCAACCTCTTTGTCCTAGAGAAGAGCCAAATGACCCTGGGCATCATCACCCAAGAATTTGGACCAGGGCAGTGGCCAGTGGCTTATTTCTCCAAACAATTGGACTCTTTGGCAACATGATGGTTACCAGGCCTCTGGGCCCTAGCTGCCACTGTAAGTCTAGTTCAAGAGGCAGATAAGCTAACACTGGGCTGGAATATCAATGTCAAAGAGCCTCATGCAGTGATCACCTTAATGGATAGCAAAAGTTACAGGTGGCTAGCTAGCACCAAGTAATGCACTATCAGGCATTACTCTGTGAATCCATGGGTCAAGCTGGAAACAGAGTAATAAATCCAGCTGCCTTCCTGCCAGCAGACCCAGACCCCCTGGACCACATCTGTAAAGACCTGATAGACAGAGTGTTTCCAAGCAGACCTCACCTAACTGACCAATCCCTCAAGTCCCTAGACTTGACCTCCTTCCCTGATAGGAGTATTTATATCAGGGAAGGATGTGCAATCACTACCCAGAACCAGACATTGGAGGCAAAGGGGTGGTTGGCCCAATGGGTGGAACTTTGGGCCCTAATTAGGGCTCTGGAACTGGCTGCCACCAGGTGAGTTAACATCTACACTGACTCCAGACATGTCTGCATTACCCTTCACATACATGGAGTGATTTAGGGGCCTCCTCTCGGCAGAAGGAAAAGAAATCAAATGCAGGGAAGAAATCCTCCGACTGCTCAAGGCATTTGGTCTCACTGCAGGTAGCTGTAATTCACTGCAGAGGGCATCAGAAGGGCAATGACCCAGCCTGTAAAGGAAATAAGTATGCGGACCAGGTGACAAAGCAGGCTGCTAAAAGCCTAAAAGCCCAGGTGTTAGTGGCCCCAAGCCTGCCAGAAAGTCTGAAGTATAGCCAAGAACAGGAGAAATGGGTAAACTCAGAAGGAGGACATCAGACTACAGAAGATTAGTGGAGACTCCCCAACCAGTACCTCTTTGTCCCATAATATTTGGCCTATCAGCTAGTAATCTAGTACCATGAAATGGCACTGGAGGAAAACTAAACTGGAGTCCTTGTTAGAATGATATTGCTTTATTGTTAGATTCCCCACCCTGTGTACGCATCTCAGTCAAAGATCTATAAACTGTGCAAAAAATAAAGGAAACCAATGAACTGTCAAGACCTCTGACATACAAACTCTGGGGACACCTCCCTGCAAGGACACAGAAGTGAACTTCACAGGGATAAAGCCAGACCAAGGATCCCATTATCTTTTTTTTTTTGTCAGTCGTGGGCCTGAACTCTGGGCCTGGGCACTGTCCCTCAGCTCTTCAGCTCAAGTCTAGTGCTCTACCACTTGAGCCATAGCGCCACTCCCGGCTTTTTCTGCTTATGTGGTGCTGAGGAATTGAACCCAGGGCCTCATGCATGCAAGGCAAGCACTCTACCACTGAGCCACTTTTCCAGCCCCCATTATCTTTTAGTGCTGGTATACACCTACTCACTATGCAGTGAGTGGGCCCGGGAGATGGCCAAGACACTTTTTAAAAAGATCATGGGGCTGGGAAAGTGGCTCAGTGGTAGAGCGCTTGCCTTGCATGCCTGAGGCCCTGGGTTCGATTCCTCAGCACCACATAAGCAAAAAGAAAAAAGCTGGAAGTGGTGCTGTGGCTCAAGTGGTAGAGTGCTAGCCTTGAGCTGAAGAGCTGAGGGACAGCGCCCAGGCCCAGAGTTCAGGCCCCACGACCGGACCGGAAAAAAAAAATAAAAAGATCATACCATGATACTCACTGCCTCTGTCTATAGGATCAGACAATGGGCCAGCATTTATTTCTGAGATTTCTCAGATTATGCCTAAGCCTTTAAGTATCATATGAAAACTCCATACAGCCTACCACACACACAGAGTTCAGGGAGAGTTGAGTACATGAATAGTACCCTAAAAACCCCTTACCCAATCTCTCCCAAGAGACTGGGGCACCCTGGGTGACCCTGAAAATTACTCATAGCATAAGCTTAAAAGTACTCAAATCTCTGATGGTTCTTCTTTGAGTCCAATGTGTACCTAATTCCTTGGGGTTATCCCCTTTTGAGGTTTTGCATGGCGAGCTCCCATCTATTCTGGGCAGGTTAAGGTGAGATTCTGAATAATTACGAGAAACAGAGCTGTCACAGCAGCTCAAAGCCATTCAGGGACAGAGTGAAGGGAGAGACCACTCCATCATATCTCCTGGGAAGTGTTGGAAAGAGCATCCCTCACCTGGACTCACCCTTAACAAGCAAGGGAGTCAGTGTGGACCAAAAACTGAGGATTGTGGTTGGAAGCCAGCCTGGGCAGGAAATGTCTGTGAGACTCGTATCTCCAATTAACCACAAAAAGCTAGAAGTGGAGCTGTGACTCTAGTGGTAGAGTGGCAGTCTTAAGCAAAAGAGCTCAGAGAAAGTGCCCAGGCCTGGAGTTCAATCCTCATTATTGGTGCATATGCACACACACACACACACACACACACACACACACACACACACACACACACACACACACACACACACACACACACCCCTAGAGAAAAGAAACTGCCCCCACCCAGCTGGTAGGGTCCCATGCTGTGATCTTAACAATGCCTACTGCTGAAAGGCTACAGGTGTCACTCCTTGGATCCACCCTGTACATGTTAAGAGAACAGCTGTCTCAGGGGATCCAGAGACCTAGAAAGTCAAAAGCTCACCAGAAGACCTGCTGCGAATCACTTTGAGCAGAGAACAAGACAACAGCCCCTCTTTGGTCACTCTTTGGCTGACGGATCCATCCACACATACAGCAGAAGCCTGAGGATGACCTTCCAGAACAGAGTATTAGCAATAATAACCATGACTGTATTGTGCATAAAAACCATAACATCGGAGGATGAATATCAGAATTGTGCGTACACCACTGGATCAGGATAAACCATATTGGAGAAGTTTCTGTACCTTCAACCCATTTACAGGTTGAACTGAGGGCCAGGGGCATTGTTAGCTGAGTTTCCCAAGACCCGCCCATCAGGAGCAGTTTGGAGAATGGTTCTCAAGACTAGGCAGGCTCTAGACTTAGTGGGCCTAGACTTAGTCATAACAGCAGAGTGCTTAATCATTCTGTTCATACTGCCTCATCATAATTCTCTCACTCTTTAGCTTCCTAGAGCTGGCAGTAGAAAGGAAGGTGGCTGTACCCAACCTTGTGTTGCAAAGATATTAACCCCTAGATCAACACAATTTACTAAAGATGATGCTCTCTAATACAGAGAGAATATCAAAGGGGGTGATAAAAAATATAATAAGACTGCCATTATTAGAACTAGCTCAACCTGGTAAGGAAAAGGCTACTATGGCCAGAACCAGCTTGATCAGAACT
Organism: Dipodomys merriami; assembly: GCF_024711535.1. NCBI lineage: Eukaryota > Metazoa > Chordata > Mammalia > Rodentia > Heteromyidae > Dipodomys > Dipodomys merriami. The sequence goes on from NW_027206179.1 coordinate 63,304,164, forward strand.
GGCTTGAGCTTTATGCTTTGAGTAATTTTCAAGAAACTTTAATCTTCCGGATAAACCAAAACTCCAAACACCTGTCCACTACCCAGAGCTAAAACGCAGAACCCAAATGGTGTAAAAGGATTGTACTCCTGTCTTTGGGGTTCAGACTTTGGAGTAGGAACTCCTCTGGACCTACCCGTGTAATAAAGCTGAGTTCTCCAACCCTCCCAGTGCCACTTGCTTCTTCCTGGAATGTTTTCACAACAATGGGGACCCACACTAATCACAGTATGACCAGTATCCTCCAGAGAACCATCTTGCCACACATCTGGGTTGTTGCTTTCCTGAGAGACTTGATGCTGTAGCAAGATCCTTCTCATGGAGTTCACACAGATGCCAGGTTCTCAGGTACAGGGGAGCCATGTCACCACTCTAACTGCCAGCCACCACTGCTGGCAGTGTCTGGTGATCTCCCTGTCATATGCTTAACACAGGCCTAGCTCAGGCTGGGCTGCTCACCCAATAACTCCATGTTGGAAAGCCTAGGAAGGTACAGAAACTTCTCCAGAGAGGCCCAGCTTCATTTTGAAAGAAAGAAAGGGCACTTTTAGGTAGATAGGTATAAAAGTGGTGGGTACAACCTGTGGCAGATTATACACGAGTTGTCATGGCACTTCTCATTCCCATAATGCTTTGGGCTCCTGATCAAATGCTGCTTCTTCCCATAATGCTTTGAGGCCCCATTCAAACACTTCTTCCCATAATTCCCTGGGTGCCTGCTCAGTTAATGAAAAGAGCCAAGCTGGCACATACACAAGCCACCAAGCAACCAGTATAAAGCCCAGAGGAGGAGCTATGGGAAGAGCCCCATTGTATAAAACTGCCTTCCAACACCACTCCATTGAGTCCTCTTTGGGGCCCCTTCCTAAACAAAGTCCCACTACTTTCAAGACTTTCAACTTCGAATAAGCACTATTACCTTAACTACTTTTCTGTCTTTTAATTCTTTCATGGACAGAGAAAGTAAATCCTTTTCCTAGACCACATCAGTCTCAGACCTCACAACAGCCCTGAGTCTCCTTGCCACGGTGTCTCTGTAACATCTCCAAAATGAATGGAAATGACCCATCAAAGGGCTGACCCTTTGGAGCTCCAAAATGAATGCAAATGACCCATCAAAGGGCTGACCCACTTGGAGCCCTGTTTTCTTTCCTTCCCCGTCTGTCTTGGTGATTGCAAACCTGCCTAGGCCAGAAAGCAAACAAGGAATGAAATTCTGAGCAAAATCTGCACTCACCTCCCTCCACTATTTATTCTGATTTCTCGACAAGTGAGTTAATTGGATGGGTCCCCGTGACAGACATTCCATCCTGAAATTCATAGCTCCCTGCCAAAACAACATATTGCATGCTGCTATATTTCCACATTGGAATCAGAGCTGCGGCAGCGTGTGGATCCTGAGCGGCTTTATTTGGAAATGGGGAAACTGAAGACCTAGAAAAAAAAAGACAGCACCTCCTGAGTTCCAGGTCACCTGCCTGCTGCCCTCCCATAGCAGCACCCGCTTTGTTTGTTTTTATTGTCACTTTGGCTTTGCAGAGTTCAAATTCAAAGGCAGCCACAGGGAGTGAAGGAATAGATACCTGTTTGAAGGTGTTACCAGCTGGTGGAGAGCTTCCCTGAAGCCAGGGAAAGATTTAGGCTATCTAACCACCGCCTGATGGGCCTAGATGCCCTTAGTGAAGACAGGTTCCTGACGGCCAGTCCTGTTCTATGTCCCCATGTGTAAGGATTAGGCAGGGCACCTGGATCTCCAGTCAGTCTGGCTGCTTCCTAAGGGAGGCAGAACTGGTCCTGACCACCCAGAGAGTAGGGTAATAAATAACAAGGAAAGCCTGCATGGGGTTGTGGAACGCAAGCTGGCCGGCCCCCAACCAGCCACCTGCTGACCTGTGGGGCCTATTCTCTTTCAGCAGAAATCAGCATCTAACTCCCCTGACATAGAGATGTTCAAGTCCCAGGGTTTCTGTCCATCTCAGCATTTGTCCATCCACCTGGCAGGGCCCAGCATCCACCATCTTCTGCCTCCCAGGCCCCTCCTCTGGTGCCCTTACAGTTAAGGAGCAACAGTGCTGAAAGAGCAGAGCCTGGGCTGTCCTCCCAGTTCTGGGGGCCGCCCTTCATTCCCCCTCCACACTTTGTCGTGTACACTGCCATCACCACACAGATGGAGAGAGGTGTGTTTGCTTCCCATTGTGGTTCCTGCAGGGCTCAGGGCTCAGCAAGCAGACAGCAGATACCTGTATCCAAACTCCTCAAGCCCCACTCTGCCCCCAGAGTCCCTGGTCCCGCCCCACAGAGCCTGTGGCTCCACCCTCACATAGCCTCTGGCCCTGTCTACACTGAGCCCTAGGACCCCCCCTGATCAGCCCAGTGTAGTAGATGCCACTAAGCCTAATGGTTTCCCCAGCCCTAGGTGTCACTACCCCTTACTAGCACCCCTCCATTCCATAGGGTCACAACGGTGAACTGACAGCTGCTCCAGGCAGAAGTCTGGAATTCATTTGGTGTCCTTTCCTCCTCCCCACATACACTGAGAAACTTGTCCCAGTCTGGTGGAGCTCATCTAGAGGGAAGAGGGGCCTCCAAAGTGACAGGACCTGAAGAATAAAACCCACACCAAAGGAAATGACTTTTTTTTTGTTTTTTTAAGGGAAATGGACTCAGCTGAACAAAGTCCCTATGAGGGGGAGAGGGGCGGGGAATTGCTCCAAGACAGTAAAACATCCCAACAGATTCACCTGGAATCATCCATCACTGCAGGCAGGGCTGACTCCTTTTTCTGTGGCTGGTCCAGCTTCATTCCCTCATGGAAAGAAAGCTCAGATGCATCTCCCCTCTGTTCCTGGGGCATCTCAACTGCCTCTAATCGTTTGTTTTCTGCAACAACAAAAACTCAGCAGATGTCCCCTAATTTGTCCTAGTCGGTGTTTTGTTTCAAGAGAGTTCCTTGGTTGCTGTGTGTTTCTGTTGCTTCTTCATTCAGCTAGAAACGTCCTGAAGGTGAAATCAAGTTCTTATTCATTTCCCAAGGAACTGTCTACTGGCTGCAGCCAAAAATGCAAAGACTTTGGAGCTGAGCATCAATGGCTCACGCCTGCATTCCTACAAACTACTCAGGAAGCTGAGATCTGAAGACCATGGTTTGAATGTTAGGCCAGGTAAAAAAGTCTGTGAGACTCTCATCTCCAATTAACTAGCAAAAAAAAAACAAAAAACAAAGCGGAGATGTGGCTCAAATGGTAAAGTCCCAGCCTTGAGTGAAGAAAAATAAAACAAAACTTAAGGCAGCACATAGGCCCTGAGTTTAAGTCCCAGTACCAGAAAAGGAAAAGAATAAAAAGACCCATCCCTATGTTTTACTAGACCTGACAAAGTTCCAAAGGTGACTTCAATTAGTGATAACCTAAATTCAAGGACACCTGTCCCCCTCTCTTAGCTCCTATCTTGATGAAAGGCTTCATCTGCCATCTACCTAGGATCACTCCAAGCTCTTCCCTCTCCGTCATCAGGAGGGATGGACTTTGAGCATTTCACTTCCTTCTTGTTTCAAGACTGCAGAAGAAGCACTATTGTAGTCCCTATCTTGAAAATGGGGAAACCAAGATTTCAAAGGGTTGACACTTTTCTCAAAGTCAAACAAGCAGAAACTAATGATGCTGAGTGAGGTTCACACACTCGATGGGTGTGATTCCCCAAAAGGAGACCTCACAGGAGATGCACACACCTTCCCGTGGCCAGCCATGCCTGCTCTTCCCAGCATGGGACCCAGGAGGCAGAGAGAACTCATGACAGAAGAGAAATCAGAGCTTCAAAATTACAGTTGATGATGGGCAATTGTTCATTCCATTGGTTTAGAATAAAAAGAAGTGTAGATGGGCGGTGGTGGCTCGTTCCTGTAATCCTAGCTATTCAGGAGTCTGTGATCCAGATGATTTGGGCTCAAAGCCAGCCTGGTCAGACAAGTGTGTGATACTTCAGCTCCAAAACAATCAGCAAAAAGCCAGAGCACAAGCCAAGTAAGCTAACCAAGTGTATCCTCAGAGAAAGAAAGAAAGAAAGAAAGAAAGAAAGAAAGAAAGAAAGAAAGAAAGAAAGAAAGAAAGAAAGAAGAAAGAAGAAAGACAGAGAGAAAAAGAAAGAAAGAAAGAGAGAGGAAAAAACAGTTGTTTGAAGTTACATCATGAAAGATCTAGGTTCGTGATTATTTTTTAAGCTTTTAAACTTATTAGGTCTGGGAAGCAGATAGCTTTTGCATTCCTTTGTTAAGGTTTTTTTTTGGGGGGGAAGTCAATGCAATCTCTCTTCTCTCTTTTTTCCCCTTGCCTTCCCTTCCCTTCCCTCTCCTCCCTTCCTCTGTCCTCTTCTCTCCCTTCTCTGGCCCTCTCTCCTTCTTTCTCTCTCCATCTCCTTCTCCATTCTCTCTCTCCATCCTCTCTCTCCTTTTCTCTGTGTCTTCTCCTTCACCACATTGTCTTCCTCCTCCTCCTCCTCCTCCTCCTCCTCCTCCTCCTCCTTTCTTCTTTCTTCTCGCTGTCTCTTCCCTCTCCTTGGAAATAGCTCCAAACCCTGGCATGGCTCAGAAGGAGTTTGAGATGCTGGATGTTTCAGTTGTAGACGTATTTGATTTGGCATAGCGGATGCTTTCCATGAAACAGTCAATAGAACAAACCAGAGCTCTGTGGTCCAGTTGGCAACATGGGTGGTGCTGGTGCACACTCCCTCTGCCTCCTCAGCAGCAGCTGCCTAGTCGAGGTGGCCTTGGCCACACTCACCACTTACTTGTGGTGTGACCCTCCTGGTCTCTTTAGGCACAGGTCTTAGTGATCACAGACAATCCTCATCCAGTCCATCTTTCCAATTGGCACCTTTCCACATAGCCAAAAGCTGATCTCTGCCAATTTTGGTTCAACAGCATCAAAACAGATACTCCAAGCAGAACCGCTTTTGCATCTAATTCCCATACTTGACTCTTATCACCCTCTGAAAACACAACACAATCAAGTTCCTTTCTTGCTTACCTTCTGCGCAGTTGTTGAAACACAACCTTATTTCTCAGATTTGCCAATTTTGCCGCACCAAGGGCCATGTGGATTTCTACCTAATGAAGGCTCCAGAGCAGGCTGGAGCCTGACGGATGGAGGCCAAACTCTGTTTACTCTGGTGCTAATCACAGACACGTTTATAGGAAAATGCCCTCATCTGCCTCCAGCAGCTCTGCTACTCAACCATGTGAGAGCTGTCTTCCAAGTCAATTGCCTGTCATTTTGCTGATTTATGTCGAGCAACTGCAAGGACCCCTTGAGGTATTTGTAGCCAGCTTGATGGCTCCCAGCTTATAAAAGTGGCACTGGGCAGAGCATTTCAGTTCAAATTTTCATCAAGACAGAATTTCAATCCCTAGCTTCGCTGCTCCCGCGAAGCAATGTGAACACTTTAGATAAGCCGAAACCGTCAAAACCTAAGTGCTGGGAGAAAATATAACCTAGACTTCTCCAAATGGAGCCTGAACTCAAATCTTCCTTCAGAACTTGGATACGAAAGTGATTCTAACAGTCTTTAAAATAGTGATCACGTGTGCCTTTTCCTAAGAAATAAGCAATGCTGGGCTAACACATGGTAGGAACGATCAGCGAGCATTGCAGGAACTGGGACATGCGTTTTCCTGGCCCCCTTGCCTGAATTCTTACATTTCAACCCACAGAATCTAATTTCTTTGGAATTACTTTGCCCTTTAACAGAAAAAAAAACTTTAATGAAAATATTGCTGGTGCTGGTGGCTCACAACTGTAATCCCAGCTACTCTGGAAGCTGAGATCTAATGCTAACCTGGGCAGAAAACTCTATGAGACTTTTATCTCTGATTAACCACCAAAAAACTGAAAATGGAAGTGTGACTTAAGGGGTAGAGAGCCAGTACTGAATGACAAAGGTAAGGAATAGCACCCAAGCCCTGAATTCAAGTCCCACTACCAACACATAAAAACATAGAAGAAGGGACTGGGAAGGTGGCTCAGTGGTAGAGTGCTTGCCTTGCATGCATGAGGCCTTGGGTTCGATTCCTCAGCACCACATAAGCAAAAAGAAAAAAAAAGCTGGAAGTGGCGCTGTGGCTCAAGTGGTAGAGCGCTAGCCTTGAGCTGAAGAGCTGAGGGACAGCATCCAGACCCAGAGTTCAGGCCCCACAACCGGACCCCCAAAAAAAAACATAGAAGAAAAGAAAATATTACTGAAAAGAAGCACATACAAAATTATTAACCTATTTGCTCCTGGTTTAACTTGATTTTAATAGAGTACAGCCTATTTGGTATGTCATTCCTGATCAACCTTTCCCCCTCGTGCACTGAACATGCTGGAAGCTTCCAGATTTCTACGGGCTGACTTTCATCTACTGAAGTTTCAGCAGTTTCTATCTGAGAATCACCCACACGCTGGAACAATCCCTTCTGTGTCTTTCCCAGCTAGTTCTGACCACCAGGAGATGAAAATAGGCATAGGTGTGTGTGTGTGTGTGTGTGTGTGTGTGTGTGTGTGTGTGTGTGTGTGTGTGTGTGTGTGTGTGTGTGTGTGTGTGTGTGTGTTCTGCTTTACTTATAACTGGAATTATAAGTCACACAAATGATGCAAGGACTGCCCACGGATTCTATTTTCTGCATTCCTTTATATCATGTTTACTGGGTTTCTCAGAAAACAAAGGGGACCTGGAGATCTAGCTAGCCTCTTCAGGCGAAGAAACTGGGGTACAGTGACTTCCCTCAAATTCAGTGGAGCCCCAGGATCTTTCAAAACTGGGACATGGCTGAGACTGAGTCACCCCTGTGGAGACAGACTCATTGACTCATCTTCCTGACTTCTCCCTCCTCCTCTCACTTGAGAGAAAGTGTGTGTTCTTCCATTTAGAAAGGATGGCTCAAATGTACCATCCTTTACATTTCTTAATTCCTCTTCCTTCTCCAGCTGTCTTTCTCCATGTCTCTGTCACCTGCCCTAGTTGGCCGTCCCCAAGCCAGCTATTGTCTGTGTTAGGGAACGCTCTTTTCTGCAGCTTTTGCCCTGTTCTTTTTCCTTCCACTTCTAAGCTTGTGTGTGTTGTCATACCACATCTCGCCACTGGGTGGCAGTGTTTTAGAGCCTTCCTGAGCCCTGCAACGTGGCTCTGGGCAGGGCTGCTGGCTGCTGGTCTTTTACAGCATAAATAAGACTGGGTGGACAGTGAGGTCATGTTCAGGAAAGAATGAGTACTAGTATAGTAACAAGCAGCAGAGGTCTGAGTGTTGTGTCCTTTTAGAGCGTGCTCTATCCACAAAGCCATTGTTTTAACAAAAGAACCCCAAATCTGTTTGGGAGGTGTCCTTGAAAAGAAAGGCCATCACCCTCATGGTGATTTTTCACCCACCACTGGGCCCTGATTTCATCCATCAAAACAAGCAAAGAGGGTTGGAAAGGCAGTCCCTGGGAGCATTATGTGTTCGCTACACAGGATAGTAATGGCCCAATCCTTCTAATGGCTTTGGTCAATGCAGGATAGGAGCTATTAGAAGGGTCTGTTTTAAGGGGAAGGGGGGGGTGTTACATGGGGAAGATATGGCCATCTGCTGATTACAGCAAGCACAGGGAATGGAAAGAACATTTAAAGGGGCATAACCCCTTGATTCAGGATACAAATAAGCAGTTTGCCATTCATTTTAAAGGCACATGTAGTGATTGAATTTTAGCATCGGAATTATTTGCATAATTTGAAGTCTAAATGTGATGTCTGGGCTGAGAGATGAACCCAGGAACTATCTGGTTCCACCCCCTTGTGGGGGTGTGGGAGGTGAGGAAGAACTTCCCATGGGACTTTAAGGAATGTGACTCAAGTTGTTTCAACGTTTACATCATAAGTTGGATCCTGTGGAAGTCAAGGCAAATGTTTTCATTATAAACAGGTCAACCGAGAGCCAGACAGGGAAGCAGATGTTAGACTGCCAAGCTTCCCACCCCAGCCCCCTGACTCCCAGTGTCCACACAGGAAATGGTCCCCTCTGTCCCAGTAAGTTCCACAGCGTCTCCCAAGTGTGTCTCTGGCTCCTCCCTATATCTTTATACTTTGCCTTCCTTTCTGGGCCAGTGAACTAAAGGAAGTGAAATCTTCCCACGTATCATGAAATGTTAGGAAATGAATTAGATTCTTCATTCATAAAAGCTGGGCATCCAGGCACTGGTGGCTCATGTCTGTAATCCTAACTACTCAGGAGGCTGAGATCTGAAGATCTCAGGGCAGCAGTTTCTGGGCAAAAAAAAGAAGGTTCTCATCTCCAATTAACTACCAAAAAAAAAAAAAAAAGCTGGAAGTAGAGCTATGGATTAAAGTGGTAGAGCGTTAGCCTTGAACACAAAAGCTCAGGGACAGCACCCAGGCCCTGAGTTCAAGCCCAAGACCAATTAAGAAGGGGAAAAAAAAAAGAAGAAGAAGAAGACTGGAACCAAGCAGCCTACCTCCCAGGTAAGTTCAGCCTAGACAGGCCAGGCCCTAGCTGAACAGGCAACAATTGTTGCTACATCTGGGGAATTTATACCTCACTTCACAAAATGTTGAAGATTTATTTTAGTATCAAAAATGTTTGCTGGGGGCTAGTAATTCTCACCTGTCATTGTAGCAAGTCTGGAGACTGACATCTGAGAATCATGGTTCAAAGCCAGCCCAGGCCAACTCTAGCTCCAATTAAATACCAAAAAGCCAGAAGTGAAGGTGTGGCTCAAGTGGTAAATTTCAAGCACTGAGCAAAGAGGCCAAGTAAGAGCATGAGGTTCTGAGTTCAAGCCCCAGTACCAACATACACACACACACACACACACACACACACACACACACACACAAATTGAGGTGTAGTAAGGCCAAAGGATCAGAAAGCAACTGCCATTGACATGATAGCTTATTGCAGGGGGATAGTGTTCCAGGTGGCAGGCATACAGTGCAGCACCAGTCCAAGGGAGGGAGAGGAACTGTGGGCATGAGCTTTATTATAGCACCTTGAGAAGGAATGGGTGAGCCAGGGTAAACAGGCTCTGCGATTGGCTAGTTTGAATACAGTACCTTCTGTGGGCTCTGGTGCCTGGATGGAGTGGAGGAGGGAGGGAGATGATAGGAGCCCAATAAAAAAAGTGGATTAGTTAGATAACATCTGGAAAGCATGCTGGGTAGAGGGGTAAAGGCCAGTTGTTTAAGATCACGAGGACTTTGCTGATTACTCTAGGATCAACAAGGCCCAGAGGTCAAAGCATCAGAGTACAGAAAATTAAAGACATGATGAACACACCCAGGGCTGTATGCTCATGCCTGTAATCCTAGCTACTCAAGAACCTGAGATCTGAGGATCATGGTTCTAAGCCAGCCTGAGCAGGAAAGTCCATGAGACTCGTATCTCCTACTAACTAACAGAAAGCCAGCAGTGGAACCACAGCTCAAGTAGTAGAGTGCCAGCCTTGTGTCAACATCCCACAGTTCATAGATCTTTGCCACATAGACAGGTTCCACATAGGGGAACAGCCAAAGATGCTACATTTGAGAGTACAGATTGGGGCCCAGTGAAAAGGAGGCAGTGCCCCTAGGAGAAACAAGAAGAGGATGAAGAGGTACTCTTCCATGGCTTTGTGAAACTCAGATATCCAAGTTCTACACGGATATTTGAGTGCATCCTTTCTCAAGCTCCAGGAAGGTCCCTGGTGACCTAATAATGAAATGATCATCAGGGAGTAATAATGAAATGATCATCAGGGAGGTTCCAAAACTTGGCCAAGTCATCAGACCCATACACCAGGGCTCTCTTTAGTCCATGATGTCTCTCTTGCAATTCAAAGAACTCCCCAACTGACTCTGGAGGGAGGAAGGACAGTCTGACATTCACAAGACCATACTTCAGCTATGCCACCCCTTGCTAGAATAGCTTGCTTTATTCTAGATACCAGTTTCAGCCTCTTCTGCAGATGTTTGCTGAATCTAAAGGAATGTTCCTTTTCTGGAGGTTGGCTTTCCTGAGGCATGCAATGAAAGGCCCTTGCGATGCAGCTGAGGCTCCCTGATTCTTCCAGCATGCTCTGAAGGGCTCTAGGGGCACAAGAGGGCCTGGGTTCTGGTATGGAAGAGGTAGACAAGCTGTGAACCTCCTGCAGAGGGGAAGTGCTCATAGATGCCATCCTCCCACACCGCCATGTGAGACCAGTGGTGTGCCAGGCCCTGAGCTGTGCGCTTGGAATTCACCAGTGAGCCAGATTAACACATGACCCTGGCCATGACCCAGAAGTGGGGGGAAGGCAGACCAATAGGCAGTTAATCTGAAGTGTCCAACTGGAGCTGGTCCTAGCCCCAAAAGTTACAGCCCAAATGCAGTCATCCCAAATGTGGAAATGTTTAAACATCAGAGTCCCTAACATCTAGCTCTTCAGAGCCGAAAACCAGTATGTCTACAATCCTAAAAGGCACAACTCCAAAAGACAAAACTCCCAGATCCTGATATCTCACACTGCAAATTGAATCTTCAGTTTCTCCATACTGTAATTTCCATCAAAAAGCAAGTCTCAGCCAGGTGCTGGTGGCTCATGCCTATAATCGTAGCCACTCAGGAGGCTGAGATTTGAAGATCGTGGTTCAAAGACAGCACAGGCAGGAAAGTCCGTAAGACTCATTTCTCCAATAAACTACTCAGAAAAAGCTGGAAGTGGCACTGTGGCTTATGTGTCAGAGTGCCAGCCTTGAGCAAAAAAGAAGCTCAAGGAACAGCAGGACCAGCGTTCAAGTCACAGGACCAGGATAAAAAGGGGGGCTCTATAAGAGACAAAAGCCAGATTTAGGGGGGTTCTTGATGTGTGTTGGGGGGTGGAAAGTAGTTTACAGCAGTGGAACAAGTACCTAGAACCCTAGGAAAGTATTATTTGGGGTGTGCCTTACCACAAATCATTGATTGAGAAGAAGGTCTTGCTAACTTTTTGCCCAGGTTGGCTTTGAACCATGGCCCTTCCATGCTTCACCTCTAAAGTCCCTGGGATTCATTGTCTTGAACAAAGATATTTAAGACAAGTGTCTACACAGAGATTCACTCCCCATCCCCCTCAGCTGCATCAGGACCGCCAGGTGCCAGGCCGCCATTTTGCAGGGCTGGTCTGCTCCTCCCATCACACTCATCCCACAGAGCGGAGCAGTAAGTGGAGAAGGACAAATGTTAGACCCACACGGAATGCAGGCACCATGGGGCTGCTCTTAGAAGACAGAGGGAAATGGAACCCAATATATTCTGCTCTCTGGAGCAACAACAAGCCTACCACGGGACTGTGTCACTGTTTAGAGACAACAAGGGGTCAGGGTGGAACTACAGCATCATCTCACCCATCCCCACCTGTTATCACCATCTCCCCAAACCATGACCACAGGCATGGGTGACAGACTTCCTGTGGGAATGGTCCCCCCTGGCTTCAAAGTGAACTCTCTGGAAAAACACCAATAGTGACAAGTATAGTCTCCTCTCTAGAACCCACTCCCCCCCCACACACACACACACATCCTTACTAACTTTAAATCCTCCGTTTCCTGTGACCAATTATTGCTGTAGTCGTTGTTTGCTCTTGCGCCAGTCCTGGGGCTTGAACTTGGCGCCTAGGAGCTGTCCCTAAGCTTCAGACTCAGAGTCTCATGGACTTTCAGCTCCACTCCCAGCTGTTTAGTGGTGAATTGCCGATAAAAGTCTCATAGACTTTCCTACCCAGGCTGGCTTCAAACTGTGAGCCTCAGATCTCAGCCTCCTGGGTAGCTAGAATTTCAGCTATGAACTACCAGCACCTGGCTAAAGTTCTAATGTTCCAGACAAATCCTCATTCATTTCCCCAGAGCATTATAACCCTAAGAATTGCTCATGGTAGTATGTTCTGACTACATCTGGGGGTCTTTTAGCTGAGGATCATCTCCTGGGAGTACCGAAGGACCTGGCACAGAAATTTCATCAACACCACCCTCCTCATAGAACACCAGTGCTCATCAGCAAGTATTTCTCATGAGGCACAAGGTTCACCTGTTCTGTGGGCAAGTGGATGTTTGATGATACATACTATTTATGTCTGCGTCTAGTGGCTGTGTTAAGTCAGAAATCTATGGGGAGGTCTGAAATCTCACTCCCTGCCCTAGGCTAACAAGCTTCATGCACGCTGACTGAAGCCCCGAGATCAGAGATGATTAGTTATAGGGCTCTCATATTGTACTGTGTCAGCATACTTATGCCACTTACCCTGCCTTGATTTCCCACCGCATGGCACAATATGCCCAGATGGGTAACTGACCACATTCGGTGGCTACATGAATGTTGAGAGGCCCAGGATGAAGGGCCTTGTCCTTTCCAGCTGAACAGCAAGCATCGTGACAATCAGAAAATAGGCATCTCTCCCTCCTCCCTAGAGGAGCGGCACCTTGGGCATCTTGACCTACTTAGATGTCGGTGGGCTGGCTCAGCCAGTCCTGGGCGTCAGGAGGTGTGGAGGTGCTTCGGTACACACACCAGCAGGTGCTGGGATGCTCAGTGAGCAGCCAGTAGCCCCCAACCACCCAGGTGATCTCTCCTCAAATCATTCCACCGTCAGAGGATGTGGTTTATAATGTCCCTGTTCCTTTGCAGACAACTGAAAATCTGGCCTGATAACTAGATCTCCTAGGCAACCCATCTCTCTCCAGAAAAAAAAATAGAGGAAAAAGAAAAAGAAAAAAATCACTTCTCAGAAGAGCAAAGGAGAATTAAACACACACACAAGGCTTTCCCAGCCTTCTTGGGTGTTGGGCTTGCGTGACTCCATTTACAGAGGTGCTGAGGTGACACAGGCGCATGTGTATGATACACGCACAGACACATTCACAGTGTGCACGTGTGCGCACACAATCTGCTCTTCCCTCTGCCTCCCTGTCTCCATCTATAGCATCTCCACCCATTAAGTTGTTCAATCTTGAACACCTGTTGTTCTCTTGGACCCTCCTCCCTCATTCTGGTCCATCACTTGATCCTATCAAGCTTTTCCATTTTTTGTGTATCCCTCCTAGCCCACATAATGTGTGTGTGTGTGTGTGTGTGTGTGTGTGTGTGTGTGTGTGTGTGTGTGTGTGTGTGTGTGTGTGTTGGTACTGGGGCTTGAGCTCAGGGCCTGGTTGCTGTTCCTGAGCTTTTTTTCCCCAAGGCTAGCCCTTTGCCACTTGAGCCACAGCTCAGTAGCTTTGGGGTGGTTAATTGGAGATACGAGTCTCACAGACTTTCCTGCACAGACTAGCTTCAAACCACAATCTCCAAATCTCAGCCTCTTAAGTAGCTAGGACGATAGGCATGAGCCACCTGGTGCCCAGCTCTGGGCACAGTTCCAAGTCAGACTTATTATAGCCTGGACAACCACAATAGTGTCCTTGTGTATTTCTCTTTACCATAAGCTAGCAGCCTTGTTGTTCATAATCCTCTCCCAGTCCCGCTTGCTTTACAGCCATCATGCATACTTGGAATCCAATTCACATCCCATACTTGGAATCCAATTCACATCCCTTCTTGTGGACGATCTGGTCCTAGCCACCCCTTCAGTTGACCCTCACCACTTTGTTCTCCCTGGACTCACCCTGACTCCTACACTTGCTGCCTGCCTGGGTCTTCTCACACATAGTTACCAGCAATCACCAGGATCTCTGCTTCTCTCTCATTCCAGGCTTAGGTCTCTTCTCAGTGAAGCATGGCATGGCATTTGCTTGGGCCAGCAAAATGCCAGTGGAAGTGACACGTGTCACCTCCCAGAAGAGGCATCGAAGCGCCCAGAGCCTTTCTCCACACTCTGCTCCCCACACCATGCAGCTGGAAGACACACTCACGTGAGGTGCCATGAGATCAAAGCCTCCGGAATGCCAAGCCATGTGTGGGAGCAGTGAACCCCATGGGGGTGGGGAGGAGGCAGCTGCCCCAAGAGTTGTCCAGACCCTTAGCCAACTGATGGCAGAGAAACGTCGTGTCACTACAGTGAGCGCTGTGATAGGGGGCTGCTGTGGCTAATGAGTATACCTGGCAGATTCCCATCCACCGGTAAAGAAGCTGGCCCTGACCTTACACACACATACACAGACTCACACATAACCACACATCACACAGAGACACATACAAACACACAGAAATACGTATACACACAGACACACATACCACAGAGACACACATAGACGCATACACAGAGACATACAAACACAGAGATACATACAGAGACATACAAACACAGAGTTACATACACAGACACATATATACACACATCACACAGATACATACACATATGCAGTACACATATACACAGGCACACATGTCTACACAGAGGCACTCACACCACACACATATACATACACACACACCCTACATACAGTTCCTTGATATTTTCTCATAGACTTCCTTATTCTTTCCTTCACAGCCCTTAGCACAGTTCTAATTATGTATTTCTTTAATATTTTTCTTAGCCTGGATAGAAGACTGTGTAAGATTTGTATGCCACTGATCCTGTCCATAGTAGGCACTTAACATAGTCCTATGAGAGAGAGAGAGAGAGAGAGAGAGAGAGAGAGAGAGAGAGAGAGAGAGAGATGTCAGTGTTTCATACCTATGATCCTAGCTACTGAGGGGGCTGAGATCTGAGGATTATGGTTCAAAGTCAGCCCCAGGCAAGAAAGAGACTCCAACCTCCAATTAATCACCAGAAAACCAAAAGTGGCACTGTGGCTCAAAGTGGGAGAATGCTAGACTTGCACAAGAAAGCTCAGAGTCAGCCCTGAGTTCAAGCCCCACAACTGACAAAAAAAAAAAAAAGAGGAAAGGACGAATGGAAGGTAGGAAGGAAGGAAGTCTGCGATGGGAGGGCTGCTGCCTATGGCAGCCAGGCAGACAGAGCGCCACATGGTAGGAGTCTCAGACAGGAGCTGGTGGAAAGGGCCAAGTGATTGTTGAACCACATGAAGCCTAACAGAGGTCAACTGTCTATGCATGGTGCTTTGTTACAGACTTCTGAAGTCAGCCTTTCCCTCTCAATTTCTGGAACAATTCCTCATCTGTCTGGTCATGGGCCTGAGAGTGTCTGATGTAGGAAGGCAGAGTGGGAAAGAGTAGGAGGGAGAGAGCACATCATCTGATTGTGTAGCCCTTCCTCATACAGCACATGACATGGGCTAGGGCCTGCAAGAATATGGCCACCCAAAACAGCCCCCCAGTTCCTTAAAACGCCCTGGAAACCAGGTTTGTTTCTGCTTTCCCTGCAATACTTCTGGATTGAGGGAAGAGAGGGCAGGAAAGACTCAGGGAGGGAAGCTGGCTTCTGGGATGGAGAAGGAACAGAGACCATGGTGGGGGGAGAGGCAGGAATGCTTACTCCACCTCCAGCCTGGGTGTGAGATAAAACTGAAGCCTTCGATTGAAGCAAGGATTGAAGGAACATCTGCTCTGAGAACGAAACCAGCTGGTCAACGTGGCGCAAGCCTAGAATCCCACCCATTTGGGAAGTGGAGATTCAGAGATCACGATTTGATGCCCGTCAAGGCAAAAACAAGTTTGTGAGACTCCATCCCAACCAATGGCTGCGCATGGTGGCAGGTACCTGCCATCCTCAGCAATGCAGAGAGTACAACAGGAAGATCACAGCTCAGGCCAGCCAAAGTGTGAAGGGAGACTTAGCCTCAAAAACAACGGAGGATGCCAGGAGCTGGTGACTCATGCCTATAATCCTAGCTACTCAGGAGGCTAAAATCAGAGGTTGTGGTTCAAAGCCAGTTAGGGTCGGACAAGAGGAGAGTGTAGCTTACCTTCCCAAAGAGAAACAGGGACCAGCAGAGTCTGCTACAAAATAAGGAGTAAAAAACTACAAAAGAAATTAAGCTTTTTACCGCAACTTCTAGATATATGGTCACTGAAAGATGGAAGACAGGAGACCATGCTATCATTTGGAAGGAAACAAGAAGAAGAAAAAAAAGCACAAATGCAGAATACTTTATGCTCTACTTTTTAGTCCCCTCCCTCTAACTTGCCTCAAAAGCCAAAGCCTTTGCCACATCAGAACCAACTTTCTCGCTGAGCTAATTCCTGTGCTGCATAGAAGGCTTGGGTTGATGGCTATAGGAAAATAGAAAAGCGATTGCGGCCTACAGATACAAAGGGACAAGATGCCCATCCCGTAATCCTGGCTACTCCGGAAGCTGAAACCTGGAGGAGCAAGGTTTAAAGCCAGCCCACATAAGACTCCATTCCTAATTAAGCAGCAAAATGCCAGACTGGAGGCACAGCTAATGAATGGTAGAGTACCAAACATAAGCAAGAATCCTGAGCAACTCATTCCCAGGCCTTTCCCAGCCATGTGGAGGGCCATCATGGCCTGGTGCCAGACAGAACAATGAATAAACCTACCCCTTACCTGAAAAAAAAAAAAAGAATCCTGAACACACACACACACACACACACACGGATGGGAGGCAGATTTATTTCATACCAGAAAGCGGTAGAGTTAAAATGCTAAGATAGTTTAGAGGGGGGAAATAAAAAGGTTTATAGCTAGGCTTGCAGGTAAAATAAGATAGGCAATTCAATTTGAATTCAGTTAAACATGGTGTACTTATTTAGTATAAGTGTGTCACAAATATTGCTGGGGACACATTCCCATAAAGGGATTGACTCCAGGACCCTCAAGAAATAAAATCTGTGGATGGTCAAATCTATTTTATAAAATGGTACAATATTTGCAACCTGGACATTCACCCTTTCATAATACACTGGAAACCATCTCTCCATCACTCACAGTGCCTAACCAAGTACAAACACTGGAAATTGTTGCTCTACTGTAGTGTTAGGAGAAAATGACAAGAAAAAGCCTGCACATGCTCTGGAGCAGAGCCTGACCAAGTATCTTCTATCTGTGGTTGATTGAATCCCGGGACACAGACTCCACAGATAAAGTGGAACCATTGTATTGTTACTAAAAGAATCTATGTATTATTTATGTGATGTTCAAATTGAACTCGGGGTCCTAATTTTGGGTTGCTTGTTTGCTTTTGGCCGCCTTAGGTTTGAACTCAGGGCATGGCACCGTCCTTCAGCTTCTTTGCTCAAGGCTAGTGCTTTACTACTTGAGCCACAGCTCCACTTTTGGCATTTTGATGGCTCCTTGGAGATAAAAGTCATAAACATTCTGGCCCAGGCTGGTTCCCAACTATGATCCTTAGCTTAGCCTCTGAGTAACTAAGATTATAGGTGTGAGTCCCAGAGCCCTGGGGGCCCCTGTTTTTGTTTTTTGTTTCTGATTGGGTTTTGTTGTTGTTGTTGGTTGTAGGGCTTGAACTCGGGGCCTGCACACTGGCCCTGAGCTCTTTTGCTCAAGGCTAGTGCTCTACCACTTTGAGCCACAGCTCCACATCTGGTTTTGGAGTAGTTAATTGGAGATAAGAGTCTCACAGTGACTTTTCTGATGCTCAGCCTGGCTTTAAACCATGATCTTCAGATCTCAGCCTCCTGAGTAGCTAGGATTACAGGAGCACCAGAACCCAACATCCTCTCTGCTTTTAAAGACAATTGAGACAGATGCAGATGAGCTGCATGCTTAGCTCTAACCTGCTTCAGAGACTTTCCTCAGTTTACCTTTGAAGATCTACAAAGGAACAGGAAATGCCATTTCTCCCACCTGCCCCCAGGCCTACAAGGAACAAGTGCAGGCAGCCGTAGCTGGACCAGCTGCCTAGCACACAGCTCCTCAGTGGCTCTTATCCCCATGCTGCTGGGGACCCCGGGGGAGGGTTAGGATGTGACAAGCCCTTCTCCCCCCAATCTAAGACATTTCTAGTAAGCATGGCAAAGGCAGAATGGCCAAAGCAAAACACCGATTTTCCCAGCACGTGCCCCTCCCCCACCCACCATGGACACAGTCAGTTCTGCTCAGAATAGTCCTGAACCAACTCATCAAGATGCGAGTCTTGGGCAGGCTGCTGAGGACAGCTGTGTGCAGGTCATTGTAGTCTACCCCCTAAGCCTACCTCAAATGGTGCCAACTCTCAGTTGTACCAATCTGAGTTGCCAAGACCCCCTTCCCTAGTGCCAGGGGTTCCCCAATGCTAGAGACCCCAGCCTCTACGCCCAAAGTCCCTCAGTGCTAGGAACTCCTCTCCGCCACAGCCCTCAATAGCAGGGACCCCTAATGTCACTCTTTGCAATGCCAAGGGTTCCTTTAAAGTCAGTGTCCCCTAGTGCTTGGCTCTCTCTCATAGGCCAGGACCCTGAATGCAAAGAATAACCCTCCCCATATGTTGTCCAGCAGGATACCTGAAGTAGACAGCTGATTCAGGGCTGTTTCTTGCAGATGTGTTGGGGAATGTGTGCTTTTCTCCTACCACCATGGCCCCCAGCTGCCTCCGGATGCCCTCTTAGAGAGGACGGAGAAAGCTAGCCATGCTGAGTGGCCTAGTAACTAGCGACAGTCACTACCCACTAGTGTAGACTACTGGCCCTGCACTGGGGAAGTCTCCCAGCTCTCCCCGGATATGTGTTCCTGCTGGGGACATGCAGCCCCAGCACCTCACCATGCTGGCAGCTCAGTGTTCAGCTGACAGCAGTGTCTCACTCCCAAGCCAGACTCCCGCCTGATCCAGAGGGTCTCTGTCACCTAAGAGCAGGTGGCTGGTCACCACTGGCTCACACCTATAATCCTAGCTACTCAGAAGGCTGAGATCTGAGGATCTCAGTTCAAAGCCAGCCCAGGGAGGAAAGTCAAGGAGACTCATCTCCAACTAACTACCAAAAGAGCCAGAAGTGAAGCTGTGGTTCAAGTGGTAGAGCACCAACCTTGAATAAACAAGCTAAGGGACAGTGCCCAGGTCTCAAGTTCAAGCCCAGGTACACACACACACACACACACACACACACACACACACACACACACACACACACACACGTATGTGCACGCATGAGGAAAGGCGATGAAAATCACCAGTTCAGGGCTTTGCAAGGGCCATCCAGACCTCTGCTGCAAGGCAAGGCATTTCTGGCAAGAGGAATGACCATTGTTACTGCTGACAAGCGCCCTGGCTGTATGCCAGCAGCACCGTCACCACCTCAACTGTGCGACAATCAGGTATGGTCAGGAGTCAAAGAGTCCCCCTGTCTGCCATGGGGTCAGGGTAGGCATAGAAGGACGATGGTGTCTCAGCCTGGTGGGGTGGTGGTGGGCCCTGTGGATGAAAGAAGGTGCCTAGATCGCGGCTGGATGCTCAGAATCACTCATACCTGAAACCAGGCAAGGCTGGGCCATGTGCTTCTGAGCCAGGCAACCTTGTGGCTTTGAACAAAAGGCAGAGCCAGTACCCCAAGCCTTCTCCCTTAGCCAATGTACCCTGGCACCCCAGGCAGGATGCAAGGGCACCCAGCACTCTATGTGTGATGCTTTCTGGGAGCTCAGTGTTGCCCACAGTGTCTATGTCCTAGTTGTCATTTTGTGCCCAGGCTGCCCTACTAAGTAGTTGTCATTATCCCTAGAGAATGAAACTGAAGGAGCTAAGCAACCATCCCATCCAAAGGTCACACAGCTCAGGCCAAGGCACAAATCCACGTCTGTGCTGGCCCAAACAAATCTTGTCCTCATCACCTAAAACTGGGCTCCCACAGCACTGTCACCAATCTCATTTCCTGTCCCCTTGTGAAGGGACAAAGGATCAGTGCACTGGCTTTGGGCACAAAACTAAAAGAAGGATAGGAAATTCATACACATGATAAGTAGTTGTTTATGTCTGTCAAAATTAGTTCAAAACACCCGCAATGAACCAAGTATCTAGATAATAAATACAGCCCAGTGTGGGCAACCTTAGGCTACAACCTCCCAGCCCACCCCGCGTGGGCCCTGCCCCTAGGCTGGACTATAATACAGACCCCACTCCTGCATAGCCTCCAGAACACCTTCATCCCATCGTCAGCAGCCCCTGGGCCTTTGAGTTACAAGCCCAGCCTGGCCCATACCTACCCACAGTGGACAGAATGACCAAGGGCTTTGGCCTCCCTGTTTCTCCTCTCCACACTCCTACCTGCCTCTTCTCCTACACCTGCTTTGCTAAGAGCTGACTCAGCACACTCCAAGGGCAGTGATATCAGGCAATGGCCCCCAAGGTTCTGGGCCCTGGCTGTGTGCAGAAATCAAAACAGGCCACCTGATTCTCCCTGGCCAATCACACGCAGCTATTGAATGAAACAAGTTTCAGGGCCTGTCATGTTCTATTCCTCTAAATGTCATGATCTGATGCTGGGGGCAGGCCCAGTGTCTGTACAAAGACTCTTCAGGAGATGGCAGAGTTGAGAGCCAATGGTGGACAGAATGGAAGGTGTCCTGTTTATCCAGGACTCCCAGTGGATATCTGGCAATGCCCAACTCTATATAAGCAATCTTTCCCCTATATACCCATCCCTGTTTGTGCTGGGGGCTTGTCTTTATTTAAGAGATTGCCAACAGCATAATAAAATAGAGCAAAAAGAATAACATGCTATAAGAAGAGCCATGTGGGGATGGTCTCTTCCTCTCAAAAATTATGTAATTATTTAATATTTTAGGACTTTGTGTGACCATGAGTAACTGAAACACAGGTTCAACCATTCAGGACTAGGGAGCTCATTTCCACAGAGAACTCTCAAAAAAAGTAAAAAACACTTTGAAGCCAGGCCTATAATTCCATCTACTCGGGAGGTAGAAATCAGGAGTATCACAGTATGAGGCCAACTCATGAAAAAAAATCACCAAGACACCATCTCAGTCAATAAGCGGGGCAGGGTGACATGGTGATCTTACTTATGTAGGTTGAAGGATCGAGGTCCAGGGCAAAAACAAGAGACCCTACCAAAAACATAACTGAAGCCAAAAAAAAAAAAAAAAAAGGAGGAAGGAAGGAAGGAAGGAAGGAACGAACGAACGAACGAATGAAGGAACGAAGGAATGAACGAAGGAGAGGAAGAAAGAAATAAAGAAAGAAAAAAAGAAAGAAAGAAAGAGGGAGGGAGGGAAAAAAGGAGGGAAGAAGGGAAGGAAGGAGGGAAGAAAGGAAGGAAGGAAGGAAGAAGAAATCATAGAATGAATGGATGAATGGATAGAGTGATTGCCTAGCAAATGCAAGACCCTGAGTTCAAATCAAAGTGCCAGCAAATGCTGCTGAGTTCTGATGCGGGGATTTGAGCTTCAGTGTGTTGGTAGACCCCTCCTGGCCTCTCTCATCTTTGCATGCAGGCAGGTTCTTCACCCAAATAGTCATTATAGCTTAGATCTCCATTATCTGACAGCAATAGAAAACGATGACATTGAGAGAAATAAAACATGACAGCTCCCAAATTTTATTTCATTCAAAGACTGTAACTCCTTAGAGTGCTCAGCAAGGAACAAAGTTACTTGTCTGCTAACTCAATTTAAAAATTAAAAAAAAAAACCTACTTGTTGAACAGATGAGTGAAGGATGGGGTTGCTGCATCTCTCCCTTATTCCACCATTTGTGTGACCTTGGGTTGACCTCACTGATGTAATGGGATGCAGGGGTTGCTGGCTATTGCTTCTCCACTCCCAGTCTACAGCACCTGCTCTCTGCTCTGGGAAGCTCACCTGTCTTGACCATGTTGGGAGGTCCTTGCCCCTCTGGTTTCTGGTTGGGAGGAGAGAGGGAGGCCAGCTCTCTTCCAGCTTACTTCCTGAGCTGCCGCCTGACCTCTCTGCTCCCTGTATTCAAATATCAAGGCATACGTGCTTTTCCAGATGCTCTCCTCTGGAGCTGATGCCCTCCCTTCCCGCCCCTGACCTAGGGATTGGAAGCGCTGAGCTATTACTAACCAGAACACTGCACTCACTACCCATTGTGGTTTTCTTCTATCCTGCCCATAGCTTCATACACCACCCTCAACTAATGACCTTCACATGAATGTGTTATTGTTTCTTTTTTGGAGCATGATTGACGGGGCCTAAAGCAAAATGCTCTCTTGCACCTTTTAGCGATAAAGCACTCAAATCAATTCCCAACCCCCCTCTCCATGAAGTGGCTTGTTAAGGAGGAGGTTCCCACTGAGGCTGGGTTCTAAGCAGGTTGGGTTCTCAATGGTGATCGTGAAGGGAGCTGTCCTGAGCCTTCAGAAGTCAGCAGTGGGCCAGTACTGCTGTACCACCGTGTAACTTCTAATCACCCAGTAGGGGAGTGGCTTATAGAGTGTGACTTTTATGTCTTCCTGGGCCATAGGGCAATGGGCCAGAACTCCTTGGGTGGGTGACACTCTCTGCCCAGGTATATGCCACTAAGCTACCCCATCAAGGGTACCTGCTCCAGAGAACATCTGATGCCCTGTCTTGGATATGCCCTGGCCTTCATATTCAGCCATATTTCACTTGGGCTGTTCCAACCAAGTGTGGGCATAGAAGCTTACAGCTGGTCAGCTGGAACCGTTGACCAGCTCACAATCCCTCCAGTGGCTCACACTTGGCTTGGGTCCCTTCACTGGCACGGTAGAGACCTGTTCAGAACTGTGCTGCAGGTTGAGCTGCTACAGGAGCTATCCATCCTTCCCTTTTCCCTCTCTTCTTAGGACTCAGCCCTGCCTCACCTCCTGAAGGCCCTTCCTCCCCCATCCTGTCCCCCTCCCCACCCACCCACCCACATCATCGTCCACAAGCATTTCCCTCAACAATCTCTTGTCTGTCTCATCTCACTTGCCTTTGGCTTCTCAGTGAATACAAACCCACTCAGAAATGGCCTGTCTTACTACCTGGAAAGTCACATCTCACCTGGCGTGGTCCATGGATCAGAAAGCCCCTGTCTCGGGGGTGACCAGCAGGCTTCACCCCGTCACAAGAGCTTGTCTTCCTATGGGACAGCTATCCCTTTATTTAGGGACAACTGCAGGTTAGAACAAGACATTGATCGCATAAATAAGTACACATGTTTTCTTCTTCAGTAAACAGAAAACTAGCCACACTCAGGATGGCCTTTGTCCTCCTTCACCTTTCCTCCTCACCTCTGCTGGATAATTTCTCTCCCTCTCATGTCTCAGTGCCTTTTTCTGGTTGCTTTTTTTCTGTATCCATTCCTACTTGAAAAGACGCAGGACTTCAGATCAAGTGCCTGCCACGGGGGTTGTAAAATCCTTTTCCCTAAAGTGACACTAATGGCGTGTAGAGCGTCTCCAATCCTAATTACTTAGCAGTAGAAATCTCCATGGGCTGCTTCTTCCGGCAATCGGTTCACTTGGTAATTACCACAAGCCAGCACTGCAGACGCCATACGCTGAGGACAAGGTGGCCTTGGCGTAGGCTGACATGCCTGCTGCTGACTTCTGAGTGTGCGCAGAGCGCTGATGCTTGCAGATGACACACAAAGCAGGGAACACATAACAAGCAAGGTTGTGAATAAAGGGGATTTTCTTCTGCAAAACCAATGCTATTAATCCTTTAGACCAAATCACCAAGCCTTGGATGGTTTCTAATCAAGACTCTAGAAAGAGGTTGAGATTTCTTTTGAGCATTTCTAGAACTGTCATGAAGAGAGAAGATATCCAAGAGACAAGCAGCCTATAGACAAGACATGTACTTATTTGGTTTGTGCTACTCAAGGGCCAATTGTGTATGTGTGTGTGTGTGTGTGTGTGTGTGTGTGTGTGTGTGTGTGTGTGTGCTTATGAGAGAGAGAGAGCATGCTGTAGTAAAGCTTGAACTCTGGGGACTAGGACAATATCACTTAACTTTTTTGCTCAGGCTGGTACCATTTGAGCCACAGCTCCACTACTGGCTTTCTAATGTTTAATTGGAGATAGTCTCCTGAACTTTCCTGCCTGGGCTGTCTTTGAACCATGGTCCTCAGATCTCAGTGTCCTAGGTTTAGGCATAAGACACTAGCACCCCAGATCTGAAGGACTAAATTCTTTTTGTTTATTTCAACTTTAGCATAAAGTTGGCCTACATAAGGGCTACAGTTAGTAAGTTAAGTAAGGTAATGAGTACATTTCTTTTTGAACAGTGTTACCTCCTCATTTTCTTTCACCTTCACCCCTCCCCCCCAAGTTGTAAAGTTCATTTCCAACACATTGTTTAGTGGGAATTGTCAAATTGATTCACCCTTTGTCCCACTGTTTCTGTGATTTCCCTTCCCTACCCCAAGTCAGATCAACTCATAGACAAGATAAAGGGTACAGAAATAAAAAAAAAAAAAACAGTGACAACAGGTAATAAACTAAAGGAGAAACAAAGACAGAACTGAAAACTATACAATAAGAAACCTCTTGTTTCTATTTCAAGGCGCTCATTTTCATAAGCATCATTTTATATGGTCATATGCACATAGCTATTGAGCCACTGTAATCCTCTCCTAAGAATATTCTCCTTTGTTCTCGGTGTGTGAATGCTCAGAGTACTGTTTAATCATGTCCAAGTATAATTGTCTTTTACTATTCATTGGATTTACTTGCAGATTTATAGACATATTCTAGTTATCACAAATGAAGAAAACCATGCAGCCTATGTTTCTTTTGGGTCTGGCTTACTTCTCTTAGTAAAATTTTTTCCAAGTCTCTGTGGTTTTTTAAACTATGGCTTTGTAATAGAGTTTGATGTTTGGCATTAATATTCCTCCAGCCCTATTCTTTCTGCGAATGATTGTTTTTGCTGTTCAGGGTCTTCAATTATTCCATATGAATTTTTGGATTGCTTCTTCTATATCATTGAAGAATGTTGCTGGGATTTTGATGGGTATCGCATTGAATTTGTAGATAGCTTTGGGCAGGATTGCCATTTTCACGATGTTAATCCTCCCAATCCAGGAGCATGGGAGGTTTTTCCATTAAATCTGATTTAATTTCCTTTTTCAGGTTTTTAAGGTTGAAGGAGTAAATTCTTAACACAAAATATATCCAAAATTAAAGGAAGCAGCAAAGCCCAGTTCACAATATCTTGATCATTCTGAAAACCTGGAGTAGAAGATCCTGGAAGGGAAGAAAACCAGTCCCCACTGTATCTCTGTCTCATATATCAGATTGCTTTGAGCTGAACAATTACAAAGCCCAGTCACAGGAACTGATGCATCATGTTTTTCTGAGTTATGATTTTACCAAAATGGCCTCTATCCTGTTTTGCTCATAGTTTCCAAGATCTGGAAGAACAGCTCCATTCTCCAGAGCTCTTGACTTACCCTTCTGTGGGAATTCAATGAAGGACGTTCTTTGCTATGTCTCTAGCATGGAGAACAGTGTCCCAGCTCAGAAAAGAATCTATCTACCAAATGATGAAACCAAATAGAAGGGAGTTGATTAAGGGTATCATTTGTTTGGAGACTGTGATTTTTCTGACTAAATGTTCCAATGATCATTCTGTCAACAAATTCATTAATTCAGCAAATATTCATGGAGAACCAATTTCATGCCAGTTTGGGTGTCTGGGGCCAACCGGGTGAGCCAGGCAGGCAACCAGTCTTATTAAAGACATTACAAGGGAACCATGCTCCACCCTTGAGCTGCTTATAATGGGGTGAGGGAACAGAAGAGATCCGAAGCAATTAGAAAACAATTAAGTGTTAAATTATACGCCTCTGACTAGCCCAGGGGATTGTTCAGAGGGAGCAGCAGCTAATGTAGTCATTGCTGTTTTCATGGTAGAGGTGATCGCTGGCTGTGAGGATTCTCAGGATTTGGGAAGGCAAGGAATGATTAGGGTAGAATGATCCTACAGGAAGGTAGCTATCCAGAAGCACTCAGGGAAAACTTCAAATATTACTTGGACATTGGACTGGAATTACTCCCAAGTAAAATCAACTTGATAGTCTCATGACTTAGAAAATGTGAATCAGACTCAGAGATAATATTTCATTGTTGCCACAAAGGCTAGTTTTCTTTCCTCTAATTTAGACTTGCGCAGTAAAACCTAGGCCTGCAATTTAGGCTACTGTTTTGTGGGAGAACCTGGAAGCTTCCAATGGGTGACTCAGAAGGCTGTGTGCCTCTATTCTCACTCAAAGCGTCCCTGATTCAGTAGAAAGTGGAGGAATTCGGAGATCTCTGTGTGTGTGTGTGTGTGTGTGTGTGTGTGTGTGTGTGTGTGTGTGTGTGTGTGTGTGCGCGTGAGAGAGTCAGTCAGACAGACAGACAGACAGACAGACAGATAGAGACAGACAGACAGAGACAGACAGACAGACAGACAGAGACAGAGACAGAGACAGACAGACAGACAGACAGACAGACAGACAGACAGACAGACAGACAGACAGACAGACAGAGAGCACATACCAAAAAATGTTCAGGCTTAAACTCAGGGCCTGGCCACTGTCCCTTAGCTTTTTTAGGGAACTGATGCTCTACCTCTTGAGCCACAGTCTGCTTCTGGTTTTTTGCTGGTTAATTGGAGGTAAGCATCTCACAGACTTTTCTGCCCTGTCTGGCTTCAAATGGTAATCCTCAGATATCACCCTCCTGCCTAGCTAGGATTAGAGGTATGAGCCACTGGTGCCTGGCTACATCTGTGTGTTTTTAAAGTTCCCTTCTTATTCTGTTCATTGCTTAGCTTGGGAGCTCTTAGACTTATGCCAAAGACATTCTCATTCTCAGACTAGGACACAAGGTGTAGGCAAATAAGAAGCAAGGACATAGAGCAGTGGAGAGCTGCCAGTCCATGGAACAGATGACCTGGGACATTTACAGCCAAAAACAAAAATGGTAAATCAACCTAACATACTCTACTTCCCTGACCTCCTAAAGAAGTCAGAACAGTCCAGATTTGAACAAATGAATAAAAATTTGTTTAGATGGCATAGGGATAGCCTGATGAATACAAATGAGAGGCTTTTCTTCTTTAAATACTATCATCCTTAAAATATTAGACAGATGACGCCATGGATTAAAGCTAAGTGAGATGGATGTGCTAGCTTTCCCTACTTAGCTGAGTGCTTTGAGTCTCCATATATCTATATCTATATCTGTATCTATATCCAGAAGAGCACACTCTGGTCATGCACACTGCTTGGAGGTTAGTGGTACATCTACCAGCATGAAGAGCAGGGAGAGGATGGATCAGGTCTTGTATGCTTCAGGTTCTATTCTTCAGCTCTCCCCTGTTTTTAATACACGATGCTTATTAAGGCATCAAGAGATTTTTTCCCCTTCCCTTAGATTTGCCTAGTGAATCTCTGGCTCCGTTTATATTTCCACAGCTAATTTACACTCTGTAATGGGGATGGCTTCTTCTCTGCCTGAGCATTGAGTCCCTGTCAGTGTCACTGTGGGCTCAGGTAAAAGACCTGCAATATATTTTGATACCTGTGTTAGACATGTGTACACATACCACACGTGCAAGTTCATAAATGCACATAGGCATGTATACAGACAGACAGATTCACATACATACATAGTATGTATGTACACCTGTACAAAATATGCATGATATACATGCACACTGCATGCACCAGCTGTGTGCCCATGTACGTATATACATGCATACACGTAGATGCACGTGTATATACATGCAACATTCCTACCCTTCTCACCGTAATTTTCATGTTTAATTCAGGACCCCATGGTTCACTTTGATTTGAGACAAGTGTAAAAACTGACTGCTGGTCCCCTGAGGAGACCAGAGTGTGAGGGAATTAGTTCACGTCTCCCAGCAGGAAACAGTATTGTCTACAGAGGTCTTGCGAGCTCAGGAGATAGATGTGCTTAGTCTCTGTCAGCCTAACTGATGACCTAGTTTATTATTCATTCAGGATTAGTTCTGGATCACCGGAAGCAAATCTCAACTTATTCATTCATAGCTCAGTGTTTAGAATAAGGTCATCATTCACTGGCATCTAATCCTCTCCTGAAATTTGTGTCTAAATTATTTGAAAGAATAAGCAGCCCGAGAATGAGCATGAGGTTTCTCTTTGCTTTCTTTTCTTCCTGCAAATACCAGGGCTTGAACTCAGGGCCTGGGCACCTGTTCTTTAGCTTTTTCACTCAAGGCTGGCATGCTTGAACCACAGCTCCACTTCCACCTTTTTGGTGCTTCATTGGCTCACTGACTTTTCTGACCATGCTGGCTTCCAACTATGAACCTCAGATCTCTGCCTCCTGAATAGCTAGGATTCTGGGCGTGATTCACCAGTGATCATGGGATTCTAATAGCATTGACCATGGACTCCAAAAACCGGAGCCATCACAAGCCTCATGTCACCCACTTGCGGCACGAGTTTCAGCAATAGCTGTCGGGTATGAAATTTACTTCTGTGGAAACTGATACGTGTTTGAGATAAGGCAGGAACT
This sequence comes from Dipodomys merriami, assembly GCF_024711535.1. Taxonomy (NCBI): domain Eukaryota; kingdom Metazoa; phylum Chordata; class Mammalia; order Rodentia; family Heteromyidae; genus Dipodomys; species Dipodomys merriami. The sequence goes on from NW_027206179.1 coordinate 63,332,483, forward strand.
TCAATGCTAATTATATCTATAGTCGTGTTGCATTACTCATCAGCCTACAGGAAAAGAAGCATAGAACTAATCGTGAAAATGATGAGCGATTCCTTCCAGACCTTGTCTTTCTTTTTATTCTTGCCTTAGAAGATCAGGGTGTTCCTTTCATTTTGACTCTTTGTGGCGTCAACGACGTTTTCTTTTTCTCCCCGGAGCTGCCTATTTTAGATGGTTCTCATGAGCTGGCAGAGACATCAAAGGTCTTTTCTGTGGGTGATGCAGTTGATTCATCACACCCCAGTATGCACTCCACTTGTACTCATACTGTCTTGGCACCAGCCATGTGACTGAGCATTCATAGTGGCAAAAACAGGCCTTGTCTCTGGTCATAAGAAGGCCAGGCTGGAGCGGAGGAGGGAGGGGGAGACACAGGAAGGGGCTGAGTGAGATCACCTATAAATGTATAGTCACAAGCTGGGCTGAGAGTGAGCACAGGAGTTGTTCCTGAGAGCTGGTGTCAGATACTTTGTGGGGGGCCAGGTGTCATGGAAACATGGATGTCCCCGAAGTCAGGGGGAGGCTTCAAGGAGCTGTAGAGAACAAAGGTTGGTGGGAATCTGGCCCTCTGATGTCTATGGACAGAGCTAGGAGAGGAGCAGATAGGCCCTTGATTTGACAGAGCCTTGAGAGCCCACCCAAGAACCCAGCTTAGGGATAGTACCCTACTCAGGAGGCAGAAATAGGAGGATCAACATCCAAAGTTGGGGGTGGGGAGGGGAGGAATCACAAGACCTTACCTGAAAAGCAAACTGAAACAAAAGGACTGGAGGGTGTGGCTGACTTGTTAGAGCTTTGAGAGGTTATGAGTTCCATCTCTAGCATCACCAATTAGAAGCCAGGTATACTCCTAAGATAACAGGATCCATTCAAAAGTTTTAAGAGAGCAGTCCAGTACCAGTGGCTCAAACCTGTAATCCTAGCTCCTCAAGAGGCTGAGATCTGAGCATCGTGATTTCAAGCCACCCCTGGTAGACAAGTCTATGAGACTCCTATCTCCAATTAACCACCCAAAACCCACAAGCTGAGCTGTGGCTCAAGGGGTAGAGTGCTATCCTTGAGCAAAAAGGCTCAAGAACAGTGTCCAGGACCTGAATTCAAGCTCCAGTACTAATGTGCATCCATGTACACGCATGTGCATGCACACATACACACAGGTTTAAAGAAAAGGTGTCACAATCACATTTACACACAGAAAAACGTTTAGATGCAACATGAAAGCAGACTGTAAGTGTGCAGATGCTGAGGAAGATGGGGAGATGGGGTAGGAGTCCCTTGGGCATGAGAGCCTGTGAGGCCAGGAGAATGGATGCCAAGGCAGCTGGAAGGAAGGAAACAGAAACGAGGAAGTGAAGGACATGGGCACTGGGAGTGAGGAGATAAGGAGGTTTCCTGGGAACAGGAAGAGTTGTTAACTTGCTGGAACTGACAAATGTGAGGCCCTTTACCCAAAGCCAGCCCTGAGAGGTGAGACTCCCAAGTGGGGGGTGCAGAGGGTCCTTCAGGTTCAGACAGAGGGGGGACATGGGCTACAGACACAAAGTTGGAGCTCGGCATTGTCTCCCTGCCAATGAAGAACGTCACAGATATGAGAACAAGCCAAGGTATGTAAGGAAACCCAGGTATAAGAAACAGGAGCCAACCACTTAAGAGGCCAAATTGTGAGTCTTTATGGGAGAGCTGGAGGACTGCTGGGGGACTCTCATCTCAAAGACCAGCAGCCCCGAATACAGCTAGCACAAAGCTTGTATAAGCCAAAACCACATACGTTGTGAGGAATTAAACGTAACAAAAGTGTTATACATAAGCAAAGCAAACCAGAAGAGGACACGTAAGCCTAATAGAAAAGCAAACCATCTAGGGAAGCAATCAGGTGAAATCAAGGGCCAGTGATCTAGGAGAAGCATAGACACAGTTCCCTTACTTGAAACCAAAGGCCCTCACCTTTCTAGAAAATGCTTCTGGAATATGGTGTTGACATGAGTCATGGAGCCTCGGATCCAAAGCACTTAAATCTCATATCCAAGCTCATTTGGTGTTCTCTAGAACCTAGCTCTGAGCATAACAGCTGAGTTCATTGTTCCACAGATGGAGAGTCTTAGGAAACAGGACTAGTGAGGGAACACCACCAATGCAAGTTGATTCTAGTGTTTTTAAAGCTTTTTTGTTTGGTTGGTTGGTTTTTTTGTCAGTCGTGGGACCTGAACTCTGGGCCTGGGCGCTGTCCCTCAGCTCTTCAGCTCAAGGCTAGTGCTCTACCACTTGAGCCACAGGGCCACTTCTGGCTTTTTCTGCTTATATGGTGCTGAGGAATCGAACCCAGGGCCTCATGCATGCAAGGCAAGCACTCTACCACTGAGCCCCCTTCCCGGCCCCTTAAAGTTGTCTATCACAGAGTTTTGACCCAAGATGCTTTCATTGTCCAACAATGCCCTCCCTGCCCCACTCATAGAGCAAGCAGACTGGCCCTGGCAAGCAGGAAGCCGGCTCACTTCCAGATGTGATTGTGATGGACTCAACCCAGAAGTTTCATTTTCCTAGCAATTTTATCACAATCAAAGGAGTTTATCAAAGATGTTTGCTCCAGTTGTGTGTGTGTGTGTGTGTGTGTGTGTGTGGTGTGCAGTGTTAAATGTGAAACCAAGGCCTCGTGTGTGGCAGGCAAACACTCTTCCTCCAAGCTACAGCTACAGCCCCAAAGAATGAACAATGATTTAGGATGTGGTTTGGGTTTTTGGTTTCCAGTACTCAGGATTGAACCCAAGACTTTGCATATGCCCACATGGAAGAAAATGAAGCATGTTAGTACTCTACCACTGAGCTCTGTCTCCAGCCCATCTGTGATCATTTATCTTGCTTCCACATCTTATTAACTCTTATCCAGCAAGTCTATGATATATTTGATCTTGATTTTCATTTATTGGCCCCCTGAGGCCATGCTGAAGGAAATACAGTGTAATTATTAGTCCATTAACTAATCAGCTATATTTGTTGTTGTTCTAGTCAACAATACAAATTCAGGCTCTTGGACACTGTCGGAAAACATTGCTTCCTTCTCTCTTCCCAAAGATGAATTTCTTTGCTGTTGATTGATTGTTTGTTGTGGCAGTACTGGGGCTTGAACTCAAGGCTGCTGTTCTCCAACTTGAGCCATGCTTCTACTTTTGACTTTTTGGTGGTTACTTGGAGATAAGGTCTCAGAGTTTCCTACCCAAGCTGGCTTGAAACCTTGATACTCAGATTTCAACCTCCTGAACTGCTAGAATCACACCAGACTGAAGAACATAAAGAAAACACCCCTGAGACCCAGCAACAAGGACAGAGAAAAAGATTGCTGTTTGAGCCAGCCAAGGCAAAGAGTTAGCAAGAGTCTGTGTCTAAAGCAAGCCAGTCTTTTATCTCAGCTAATCAATCAGCAGGTGGAGACAAGAAGACCGAGAGTTCAAGTTCAGTCTGGCAAAAACCAGTGCAAGACTACCTGGAAAACAAACTAAAAGTAAAAGGACTGAGAGGTTGCTCAAGTGGTAGAGCACTTGCCTAACACAAAGACCTGAGTTTAATCCTCAACACTGCAATCAATCAATCAATCAATACATGGAAAAGGGGAGGGGGGAGTCTGAGTGACATTTCTGCCTAATAGCAGAAGTATTCTGAGGTCTACCACATGCACAGAAAATGAGAAGACTTAAGATAATTGCCAGCAGGTTACAGATTTGAATTTCCAAAGGAAGAACCCCGGAGCTGGGCCCCAGTGGTTCATGCCTATAATCCCAGCTACTCAGAATGCTGAGATCTGAGGACCGAGGTTCAGAGAAAGCCAGACACTTAGCTCTTATTAACCACTGAAAAGACAGAAATGAAGCTGTGGCTCAAATGATAGAGCAAAAAAAGTAAAGGGTTAGCACTCAAGCTCTGAGTTCAAGCTCCAATCCTGGAACCAAAAAGAAAAAGAAAATGAAAACATGGAGATGAATATTTATAGTGATTTTATTCGAAGTTTCCCCAAACCGGAACCATCTAAGATCTTCGTTAGTAAGTGGCTAAATAAGACTGGTGTGAATATACAACAGACTATACCACAGAATATACAACAGAAGGAACTGGTATATCAAACCACACAGGGACATGGAGGAAATCTCACTCTAAGGAAAAGAAGCCACTAGTAAAGCTTTCCTTTCACAAAACTATACAGACAGGAAAATGTTCTGTAGCTGTCAGAGGCTTGGGGTTCAAGAACAGATAATGTCTACGTGGAACAATGGGGCTTAGAGGGTAGTACAACCACGCTGTGTGCTACTGGAATGCACGATGCCTGGCATCATGCATTTATCAGAGCCCACAGAGCTGCCAAAACAAAGCATGAGAACCCCAGCTTCCACTCTGGCCTTCCCTCACTAAGGTCTCTTCTATGTTGGTTCAGCCAAAGCAGCCAGTGTGCACCACACCAGTACCAGTCACAGGTTCCACAGGAAACTTGCTCCATTTCTCCTAAATCCAAAATTGCTCTTGAAGGTTATGTTGGTTGACTTTGATATTTTTAAGCAGTGAATCCAGGCACTAATCCCAATGGCTGCTAGCACCAAGAAGAGAAGCTATCACCCCACATGATCTCACCAAAACCACACAGAAAGGAAACCACAACCTCACCACGTTCTTAGATCTGATTTCCAGGTGACAGAAAATCCTGTGGCGTTGTAGAAAATTCAGGGGAAAGGACAAAGCAACAAGACCAACAATAGCAGAATGATGAAAACAGCAAAACCCAGGCTACAGGAAACTCTGAGGACAGGCAGGCAGGCAGACAGACAGACAGACAGACAGACAGGCAGGTAGGCAGGCAGGCAGGCAGGCAGGCAGAAACAGAGACAGAGACAGAGAAACGGAGAGAGACAGAGAAAGAGGCAGAGGCAGGAGACACAGGAATGGAGAGAGAAGAGGAGAGAAGAGGTTAGGAGAGGAGAGGAAGCTCAGAACAGAGATGAGAACAAGAGAGGAGAAAAGAGGAAGGGAGAGGGTGGGAGAGAAAAGAGGAGGGGAGAAAAGATGAGAAGAGAGGAGAAGGGGAGGAGAGAGGCGAAGAGGAGGAGAGAGGAAAGTGGAAGAAGAAAGAAAAGGGAGAGAAGGGGTAGGGGAAAGAAGGAACGAGGAGGAGAAGGAGGAGGAGAGGAAGCAGAGGAAGAAGAAGACAAAGAAAAGAAGAGGAGGAAAGAGGGAAGGAGGAGAGAGAATTCAAAACAAAGGAGATTTAGGAAACCTATTAAACTATCATAAGTAGGATTTATTTTGATTCTAATTTAAATAAATTAAGAGCAAAACTACACAATACACATCTACATATATACATACATATTAAACATTTGTAAGGCAGTTGGGAAAACTGAATACTAATGGAATATGTGATGGTATTGAGAATTGTTACATATTTAGCTGTGACAATGATATCATAGTTTATGTTTAAAATGAGTCTTCTTTTAGAGATAAATACTGAAATATGAATACAGATCAAATCATTTGTTGATTAAAGCTTGTTTCAAAGAATCCAATAGGTAGATAATGGGCAACAGGGTTTCAAAGAAGCCAGCCTAGTACCTGAGGCTCTCTCCTATAATCCTCGCCATTCAATAGGCTAAGATCTGAGGACTGTAGTTCAAAGCCAGACCAGTCAGAAAAATTCATTAGACTCTTATCTCCAATTAATCAGCAAAAAGCTAGAAGTGGAGCTGTGGTTCAAGTGGCAGAGCACTAGTCTTGCACATAAAGGGCTAAACAAGAGAGCAAGGTCAAGCTCCATACCCAGCACACACACACACACACACACACACACACACACACACACACACACACACACACACACACACACACACACACAAATCATAGATCTGCCCATCCTAACTTGGTAATATCTACTTATATTTGACATTCTCCATAAGAAAAAGTTAATTTTTATTTATTATTTATTGGTAATATAGGGGTTTAACCTCAGAGTTATATCTCCAGCCCTAGTTTTCTCTGGTTATTTTAGGATATTGTAGCACATACTCTGAGAAGAACCAGACAACACTGAGAGAGTTGGACAACTCAGGTTTATTGTGATGGTAAGCATAACAAGGAGGCGCTCCTACTCACTCCACAGTCTGAGCCCCAACGGATATGAGTAGAGGTTTTTATAGCACCAGGTTTTATAGTGCCAAGTTTGGGGTTAGAACACCGGCGTTTTGAGTTTTGATTTGCTCCCACTGTTAAGAGTTTCTCAAAAATTACTTGCAAACGGATTCTGGCAATATCAGGTTAAACTAGTTCTGATCATGGCAGATTTTTCCTTATCAAGGATAGAGTCTCCCTTCAAGTCCTGATCTGCACACTTTTCAGGCCTCCCGGGGTGGCTGAGATCACGAGTGTATGCTACACTGGCCAGCTTTACTTTCTGGAAACTGAACTCATGGTCTTTTCCCGGACTCTCCGTCCTCCTGATCTCAATCTGCCTCATAGCTTACAATGACAGGCACACGAGCCACTGCACCCAGCTGTGGACTGAGGTCTTAGGACCATTTCTTTGCCAGAACTGGCTTCGAACCATGAACCTCCTATTTCCAGGATCCCCTAGAATTAGTATTATAAGTGCAGGCCAGTGACACCTGCCAGGAATTTAAACAGGAAAAAAAAAGCCTATATTGCTATTTCTCAAAGTACCCAAATATTTGAAGCATTTGAGAGAACACATGGCCCACCCATAATGATATTTCCCCAACTCTCACAGTCTATGAAAGAAACCTATTTCTTCTCCTTGTGTCCTGAGGAAAACATTTCCCACTCTAGCCATGTCCATGGCCCAAGCTCGCTGGTCCTGAAGTTCCCAGCAATCCAACTCAAAAGGTGTCTATCACCTTGCAAAATAATACTTTCCACTAAATGACTCTTGACCTTAAGCCCAAGGCTGAAGCTTCAGCATTAGCACATATATGGCTTGCAGACCTGGCTAGAGTCTCATATTAAATTCTCCTCAAGTCATTCTTTGATGATCTGCATGCAAGCTCATATTCAAGCCAGTGAAACTGTGTATTAAAACTTCAAGTGAGCCAGGAAGCTGCTGGCTCACGCCTCTAATCCTAACGACTAAGGAGACTGAGATTTAAGGATGCCAATTTGAAGCCAGATCATGCAGGAAAGCCTGTGAGACTCATATCTCCAATGAACCAGCAAAACGCTGGAAGTGGCACTCTGGCTCAAGTGGTAGAGCACTGACCTTGAGCAAAATGCACTGAGGGACAGTGTCCGGGCCCTGAGTTCAAGCCCTAGGACCAGCATACACACACACACACACACACACACACACACACACACACACACACACACACACACACACACACACACACACACAGAGCAAAATGGATGACTTGTTTGACAACCAGAGACTTGGGGTACTGGGAATGATTGTAAGGGCAGGGCATGGTTATTTCCAGCTGGGATCTGTCTCTGGGCATGCACAGTGACTCTCTATAGTCCCTGGCAGGGCCTACTACTTGGCACTGAACCTGAGGTAGGTATTTTTTTTAATTTTATTTTATTTTATTTGAGACCATACTGTACAGAGGGGCTACAATTACATGGGAGGTATTTTTTTTAATTTTATTGTCAAGATGATGTACAGAGTGGTTACAGTTACATATGTAAGGTAATGAGTACATTTCTTGCCAACTATTGTTACTACCTCCTTTGCTTTTCTTCTACTTTCCCCCTTCCTAACTCCCCCCTCCAAGCTGTCAAGTTCATGTCTAACATAGTGTCTTGTGAGTATCACCGTTGCATTGGTTCACCCTGTGTTCTTTGTCCCACCATTTTTTTTTGTTTCCCTTCCCTTCCCCAAATCAGATAAACATATATACAAGACACAGGGTACCAAAATCAAATACAGTGATAACAGGAGATAGACCAAAGAAGAAAAGGAAAAAAAATTAAAGAGAAATAACTTCCCATAGTACATTAACAACAACAACAAAGAAGACCCTCTTGCTTTCATATCTTGGAATTCATTTCAATTAGCATCATCTTCTATGGTCATCTGTACATAGCTATTGAGCTATTGTGATCCTCTGCTAGGACTATCCTAGACATATACTAATCATTACAAATGAAGGAAACCATAGAGCCTGGAATTCCATCAGAAAGAATGGCATTGCCCCATTTGTAAGAAGATGGAAAGACTTGGAAACAATCATATTAAGTGAAGTAAGCCAGACCTGAGGAAGGTTTTGTGCCTGCCCCCTGCACGGTAGATTTCTGGATTGTTCTCCTTAGGAGGTTGCATTCCTGCTGGGCCGCTGGCTTCACCCCAGGCCGAATGCTCCCTGCAATGACCTGCCCGTGTACCTGTGGGTCCACTGGGGAAACTGAGGGCAGAGAATTGCCCAACTCCCTGCTGTCTGCTGGAGCCAGAAGCCGTGTTTGTCCCATGTTTGGGGCCAGCCGCCCTCCTGGGTAGGGAGAAGATGGGGAAGGTGAAATCCCCACATGAAGTTCACCCGGCCTCTGGCAAAGGCCGCCCTACCCCAGGGCAAGGCTGGCATGAGCTATGGGCAAAACTTCAGAGTGTTTGGGTGAAGCTAGAGATGCTGTGAAAAGCAATGAGACTGAAATCAGAACAAATGTGAAACTCTTGCCATGACCTGGGGCTCTACATGATCCACTTCTGTCTTTCTTTCACTTCAGGTCATGCTATATCTTCCTCCTCCACTTCCCTCTTCTCTCACATGGTTCTTTATACAGCATCTCAAAACAGATACAGCCTTACAGCCACAGGGCCTTTGCACATACCCTCTGCCTGGAATTGTGTGTGTTCCTCTGTCTTCTGCTCACTCTACCAGGGCCAGTCCCACCTCTTGCTCCTCCCCATTTCCTTCACTGTGTTACTCGTCCATCTCCTCTCTCTCTTCCACAACTAGATTATCATTTCCTCCAGCACAGGAACCATGTATAGTTCATTTTCCACAGAATCCCTAGCCTCCAGTACAGTGCCCGGCATGTACAAGTATCCACTAAATACTTACAGAGTTATTGAATCAATGCATGCTTGATTTGGGGGGGGAGGTCCCCATCGGGTAGAATTTCCTTTCTCATCCCCAGCTCCCTCTAGAGATGATCTAAAGACATTGAGAGGCGCTGGGTGCCCATGTGCATCTTTACCAACCCCCTTCACGGCTCTCCTCCCTTCGTTTCTTCTTTACCTATTTAATTATCGGTTCTGCCAGATTGGGCCAGGCACAGGTGGCTCACTCCTGGAATCTTAGCTACTCTAGAGGCTAAGATCTAAACATCCCAGTTCAAAGACAGCTAAGAAGGACAGGTCTGGGAGACTCTTATCTCCACTTAACCAGCAAAAGATCAGAAGTGGTGGCACAGTTCAAGTAGTAGCGTGCCAGCCTTGAGGAGGAAGAAAAAAACAAAAGCTAAGGAACAGCCCAGGCCCTGAGTTCAAAAGCCAGTGTGAGCACACAAATAAGTACCTTAGCAGTATTAGGGTCTGAACTCAGAGCCGCCCTTTCTCTCAAGCCACACCACAGGCCTTGCTGCTGTGGTTTATCTTTCAGGTTGGTCTCATTTTTTTTGGGGGGGGGGTCCGGTCGTGGGCCTGAACTCTGGGCCTGGGCGCTGTCCCTCAGCTCTTCAGCTCAAGGCTAGTGCTCTACCACTTGAGCTACAGCGCCACTTCCGGCTTTTTTTTTTTTTATGTGTTGCTGAGGAATCGAACCCAGGGTCTCGAGCATGCAAGGCAAGTGCTCTACCACTGAGCCACCTTCCCAGCCCCTGGTCTCATTTTTGCCTTAGCCGAAGATCCTCCTACCTCCATCTCCCACGGAGCTGGGATTACAGGTGTGTGTCCCAACACCTGCCTTCCTGCTCTCTGCCTTTGATCACACTGAGCGTTAACAAGTCACACCACAGGTGGGCACCAGGAGGCACTGGTCATTAGCCGACCCTCCACAAGACTTGACCGAGCCTGGGTTCTAATCCCTGACTGCCATCTCTGATCCACCTGTGCTGAGGAATTGACCCCAGGGCCTCATGAATGCAAGGCAAGCACTCTACCTTCCCAGCCACCTTCCCAGTCCATCTGTGTGATTTCTAAACACTGCGCACCTGGTATATAAGAAATAAACATGTATTGAGCAAAAGCAAATAAAAAACTTCTAAGTATTAGCTTAGGGCAAAAGTTCTGTTGTTATTGTTTTGGGGGTTTTGTTGTTTTTTAAATGAGTTACCTTCTGCATTAATGTTAGCAATCACTCAGAAATACATATTTATAACAGTGTATAAATATGTATCACTATTTTTTGAGGAAAATAAAAGCTCCTTGCATATAAAGGCGTATGCATGGGAAGGGGAAAGCTAGGGATGTATGACTATTTCTGATTCTTAGAAATGGCTTGTGCCACTGCAGCTGAGGTGTGCACAGAGGAATTCCCGGCTTGTAAAATTCATTAAAGCAGGGCCCAGGGCTGGGGGTGTCATTCAGGCGTACGGTTCTCACCTACCATCAGCATGGGTCGGATTCTGCCCACACAGCACAGCCAATAAGAAAACAAGAAAAGAAAAGGAGCCAGTTCACCAAAAACACCTAGAAGGAAACAAGACAAATGAATTCTAAAGCAAGAAGTAAAAGACAAAAGTATAGGAAGGGAGAGGCAGCCTTACTGAGGAGACTGAAACAGGAGGACTGAAGGTTGAAACCAGCCCAGGCAGACAAAGCCAAGAGACTCTCATCTCCAGCAAAAAGCTAGAAGTGGAGGTGTGGTTCAAGCAGTAGAGTGCCAGTCTTGAGCAAAAACAAGCAAAATAAAAGTGAGAATCGGAGGCCCTGAGTTCAAGCCCCAGCACTGGCACAAAAAGAAAAGAAAAAAAAACCCTCCTAATTGGAATAGTCCAGTTAGGTCAAGATGATAAGGGAAATTATACAATGCTTCCGAAAAGGTCCACCTGGCCTCCGACTCTACCATCTACACCCGTGCTGTCCACGCTGCATGCATGCTCCTTCCTTCCTTTGTCTTCAGAACCGAGATTCTCTTCCCTTTGGTTTTTGCCCTGGAAGGAAGATTTTTCTAGAACTAATATTCAGCCTCTCTGAGCGTGAGTTAGAGCCTATCTCTTTACACCAAGAGTGTGTAACACAAAACAAAACACAACAAAATGTACCCTTTCAATAGATGCTAACGCACTGGAATTCCTTTAACAAAGCCAGCCCGGGTCTTGGGGATAATTCTTCCAGACCCTCAATGGGAGCTGATGGTGCCCATGTCCCCTCCCCCTCCCCCACCAGGAGACCTGGTTGTTCTGGCTCCCTGCCGTGCTCCAGGCAGCCTGGCGGGGCTATGCTGGGCTCTTCAGCTTCTTAAGCCCACCCAGCCTCTGAGCGGACAAGGATAGCATTGATTCCAGCACTGGGAGAACGTGCAGGGCATGGCAGGCTGCCAACGGTAGTCTCTTGAAAGGCACTCACACATGGCCAGCAGCTGGAAAATCCCTGGGTCTGGGCGACTAGGCATTCACCAGGAAAGAGCTCTTGTCTGGCTCTCTCGGTGCTACAAGCTGGTCACAGATCTCCTGTCTCACGGCCTGGGGTGGCTGGGCTGGGCTGCTGACTTTCCACCGGCAGCTTCTTTCAAGAAGCCTTTTCAAGGTTGGTAGGTGGCTCTGATCCAAAAGTTTTCTATTTATTCAAAGTTATCACAAGCAGATTTCCCCGGGCAACAGCCAAAACCCTTAACATTATTGGCTTGTTTTAACCACATGCCTCCCTTGCCACAGGTGCTATATGGTAATTTCACACTCAGGCTGAAGAAACTGAGTTCAAGAGAAATATGAAAACTATCTGAGCTCCTACAACTGGTAAAGAAGAGATTCAAAGTCACCAGGCCAGGCCTGATGGCTCACATCGTTAATCCAAGCTACTCAGGAGTCTGAGATCTGAGGATCAGGATTCAAAGCTAGCTCAGGCAGAAAAGTCTGTGGAACTCTTATTGCCAGTTAACCAGCAAAATGCTTGATGGGAGGCATGGTTTGAGTGGTAGTGCACCATTGTGAATGAAAAACTCAAGTGAGAGTCCGAGGCCCTGAGTTCAATCTCTAGGATCAGCACCAAAAAAGAGGCAGGGAGATCTGGAGATGAAATTTGAGCTCTTGGACCCCAACATCCAAGTTCTTGGATCCTAGAAGGCATAGAGCCAGCCCAGAATGAGAGAGAACACAGGGTTTTGTGCCACCGTGCCTGAGCTCAAAGTCCAGCTCTGACACTCTCTGGCTCTGTGATGTTAGCAGATTACTAAACCTCCCTGTGTGTCACTTAGAGTACAATTTGAGAATAGCACAGTAGACTACATCAGTTCCTCTACACATGCTCAGGATACATTGGATGCCCAGCTCATTTTTCCACTAAAGACTTGTCATCTTGCAACCAATCTTCAATTGTTCCTGTTTTAGGGGGATGCTGGTTCTGGGGCGTAAGCTCAGGGCCTGAGTGCTGACCTTTTTCATTCAAGGCTAGTGCTCTACCACTTGAACCATAGCTCTACTTCTACCTCTTTTTATTGGTGGTTAGTTGGAGATAAGAATCTCATAGACTCCCCCACAGTATAACCCCTGCTTTCACTATATTTGATGTCAGTATAACTTGTGGAGGAGATGGGGAAAAACAAGTCGTTTAAGGATACAGGTGGACCTGTCAAAAACGAGCTTTACAATGTGGGGGGGGGGAGGGAGTATTGGGGGGGAGGGGGAGGCTGGGAAGGGATGTGAAGGGTAAACAAAGGAGGAGGCTACAATGCTTGATAAGAAATGTACGCATTATCCTGCCCATGTAATTGTAACCCCTCTGTACAATATGTTCACAAATGAAATAAAATAATTTAAAAAAAAAAAGAATTTCATAGACTTTCCTGCCCAGGCTGGCTTCCAACTGTGATCCTCAGATCTCAGCCTCTGTGAGTAGCTAAGATTACAGGTGTGAGCTACTGGCACCTGGCCTCATTTTTATCTTTTGGTAACTTCATTTTGAGGATAACCTCACCCGTCATCTGAGATGGATCCTGTGTGCCAGGGAATCAAAACTGGTTTTGAAATTTCCTTTGATTTTTTAAAAAAAAAACCATGCTTGGTCAAAATTGCATAACAAATAAGGTAATGTCACCTAGCGTGTGAGTTACGTGTGGATGAAACCCATCAGAATCTGTGGGAATGCAGCATTTCCTGGCTCAGAAACCTAAGGACGGCTTCCCAATCCCACTGACAGAGGCCTTGGAGCACCTGTAAGTCCCTGCTAATTATTTCAGGAAGAAGACAGTCCATGGAAGAAAGGGCCATGTACCAGTTACTGTCTCCTCGCTTTCCGGCTTCATCCACAGTGTAAGGGCATGACATGTTCCTAATGGCCTCCTATAAGACGGTGGTGAGGACTGATGGGCACTGTGACTTTCTCCACGTGAGCAACACCCACCAACTCCAGCAGATGAGCAAAGGAGCACCACCCTGCTGCCAAGGCCCCCTGCCTCAGACTGCCACCGCAGAGCCACCTCTGTGTCCTGAGACCCTTCCTTGTGCCAGAGCCGGGCAGCTGTGCTACAGTAGGCCTCAGAGCGAGCACACGGAAGAAAATGGGCTTCCAGGGTTTTCTGACAGAGTCCATGAGCCCAGGGGAGCTGAATTGTGCTTTAGAACTGAAGCAGAATGGAGCAGAAACTCTCCTCTCCTAATAGCTGATCCTCAATTATTATCCTGCAGCCACCAGCTCTTCCCATAATCCTTCCCCCCCCCCCCAGCTCCATTCTCTTTATCTAACTCCAGGAGACCCTCCTGATCCAAGTCCCCTGGATGGCCAGGAAGAGGCCTGCATTCTGTGGCAGGGCCTGGCCCAGCCTAGGCAGAACTACTTATCACTGTATCTTGTGCTCAGATGGCTCAGCCCCTTAGGCCAGGTTCTCCAGGAGAGATCTTGAGATGAAGTTAGAGGTGCAGAGGGTCTATAGTCGGGTGGAAGAGATGGGGAAGAAGGCAGCTGGCCCAATAGGGAAGTCGGGAACACAGACCACCGAGTAGAGGATTCCATGTCAGATACCTATGCCAGGCCTGAGGCTCACACCCTCTCTAAGGCTGGCCAGGGACCAGTTCTGCAGTCTCAGGCTTGGTTTGAGGAGCAGCTGGCTCCTTGCAACTGTATCTCCTGTTCTAAAAGGGGATCTTTGCCTAGCACCTGCCCCAGAAAGGTAGCCACCAACCCCAGGAGCAAGTGGACTGTGTCTTTTAGCCCAGCTTCCTGGTGCCCACCTTGAAAAGGAAGAGAGGACAACAGGGTCTTGCCAGCCAGGAGCAGTGAACTGTCAGGAGAGAACGTCTTTGCCTTAGAAATGGAAGGCAAATTAAAAACATAAAGGATGGAGCCGGGCATAAATGGTTCACACCTGTAAACCAAGCTACTCAAGAGGCTGAGATTTGAGGATGGCAGTTGAAAGCCAGCCCAGGCAGGAAAGTCTGTGAGACTCATCTCCAGTCAACTAGCCAGAAGTGGAGCTGTGGCTGAAGTACTTGGTAGAGTACTATAGCCTTGAGAAAGAAAAAAAAAAGCTCAGAGATGTTTCCCAGGCCCTGAGACCAGTATTAAAAATAAAAATGTAATGTGTTCTCTCACCAAAATAAAAAATCCTATTTTGGATAGGGTATGGGGGGGGGGGGCGGGGAGGGGGGTCTCTCGCTCCAGGCTGCGGAGCCCGCAGGTGCTCTGCGTGCGGCCGTTCTGAGAGCGGCCACTAGATGGCGCGTCTGCTCTGCCTACTGCGGAGCACCGCGCGGGAGCACCACGGGGGAGCCCGGTTTTCAATGGCTCTTTAATCATGAGCAGGCTGCTCCCAAAGCGCCTTAGTCAGCAGGCTCCTACCAGAGGGAAAGGCTCGCTGATCTTCGAGCATAAAGCAGCTTCCACACCGCAGCAACCAGACACATTGAATGCGGACACAGGGAAAAATACTCGCACTCGGAAGAAGAAAGTGGTTCTCGTTTACAAATGAACTGCCCACTCTGGTCTCTTGGCTGAGAGATGGGTTTGGGGAGATGTGTCAAGTTTAGGGAGACAGGGAAGTCTCCCCCCTTCCCCCTGCCTCTCCCCCCCGCCCCCCCAGGCTGAGGGATGGGGGCTCACAATGGTGCAGAGCCCACCCAGGCTGGATGTGGCTTTGGGGTATGTCCTACTATGCATAAGGCCCGGGGTCTCTGGGATCTCCAGCACCTCAAAAGAAGAAAGAGCTGCCAATGGCTCACCCCTGTAATCCTAGCTACCCCGGAGACTGAGATCTGAGAACTGTGGTTCAAAGCCAGCCTAGCACAGGAAAACACACGAGACTTTTCACTACAATTCACTACAAAAATCTAGAAATGGTAGAGTACTAAGGGACAGTGCCCTGGCCCTGAGTTCAAGACCCAGGACCCCCTGAAAAAAGGAGGGAGGGGTTGCTGCTGCTGGTGGTGATGGTGGTTCAGTTTCCATAGACTCTACAAGGAAGAAGAGGAGAAAAGCAGGAGGAGGAGGAGATAGTTCAAGTTCTGTAGGCTGCTTTCCCTCAGCTTTTTTGCTGGAGGCTGGTGTTTTACCACCTGAGCCACAGCTCTATTTCTGGCTTTTTGTTGGTTAATTGAAGTGTCTCACAGATATTCTTGCCCCAGCTGGCTTCAAATCACAATCCTCAGATCGTAGTCTCCTAAGTAGCTAGATTATAGATTCGAACTACCTGTGCCCTTTTAGAACAGGAGATACAGTTGCAAGGAGCCAGATGCTCCTCAATAATAATAATAATATTTAATAATAAATATTATTATTAAATAAACAATATTTATTTAAATTATGTGTTATGTTTCCTGTGTCAAGTACTTAAATTCTTTTGGGAATAGTACAGGACACAAAATACAAGAGGCATCCAAGACTTTCTTTCTTTGGCTTTGCATTAGGTTCATGAATATTTGTCAATTGGAGTCCTTGGCTCAGGAAAAAGGAAGTTTCAAGTTTTCCACTGGGCTTCTCAAGTGGTGACATTTTCTATCCTGTCTCTTTTTTACTTAAACTTAGTGTCTTCTAGTCTTTTCACCTTTGCAAGTAATACATAAAGCCTTCTTTTCTGATTCTCTAATTTCTGGAAGTATAATCTAATTTCTTACAAAACTTAGGGAGCTAGCTGACTGGGAGATTTTAAAAAAATAGTTTTACAAATTTAACTGTTTAGCTTAGCACCAGTGGCTTACACCTGTAATCCTAACTACTTAGGAGGTAGGATAGGAGGATCAAGGATCAAAGCCAGTCCAAGCAGACAAAGCAAAGAGATTTATCTCCAATTAACTAACAAAAGAAAGCCAGAAGCAGAGGTGTGGCTTAAGTGCCAGCCAGGAGCAAGAAAGCTTAGTAAGGCTGATCCTGACATATTAATTAAACTTTTGTGGGTCACATGAACTATTACAGTTTGGATCTTAAATATCTCCAAGATAAAGTCTTGATCAAAGTGCTATTGCTCGGGAGGTAATGGGACCTCTATGAAATGAGGCCCAGTGGAAGGAAGTCAGGTCGCTGGAGGCAGGGCTCCAGCTCTTCCCTCCCCATCTCTACTTCCTTGCTGCCATGAGATGAACAACCTCCTCCACTATATGTACTGCCTCACCACCACCTCCTCAAATGCGACTGAGCCCCACATGGCCTGGAACCTGGGAAACCATGAGCCAAAATAAACTTTTCCTCCCTTACCTTAATTCTGCCTTGTCACAGCAACACCCATTGAAGTAACACAATCACAAACCATCAATTCCACTTTATTAATCTAGCATGTGTTTTCAAATACCTATCAATAACCAGAAAGAAAGGCCTGGTCAAGCGACCCTAAAACTCACAGATCCCCAAAGCCACCATTTGGGCTGCCATTGTTATGAGTATTGATACTTTTAAAAGACCCTCTCCAATTCCTGAATCTCAAAAGATTCACCTCAAAAAAAAAAAAAAGGAAAAATTAAGGGTCGGCAGGTGGTTATACTATTTGTAGAATGAATACATAGGTTATTTTAGCCAAGCTAACGTTCTAAGGAGAATTAATGGAGTCTGGGTGAGTTCCCAGCACTCCTAATGTCCCAGTCCCCAAAGAGGACTGATTGACTTCTAAGGAGGAAGGATTTGCTAAGTAGATGCTATGGATTTCTCAAGAAAAGGGGACTGAGCAGGTCCCTAAGAAAGAGCAGCTTGTCTGGTTGGGATTTTTAGTTTTGTTTTGGATTTTTTTTTTTTTGGTGCTGGTGCTGGTAGTAGGGGTGTGTGTGTGTGTGTGTGTGTGTGTGTGTGTGTGTGTGTGTGTGTGTGTGTGTGTGTGTGTGTGTGTGTGTGTGTGTGTGTGTGTGTGTGTGTGTGTGTGTGTGTGTGTGTTCAAGTCCTAGGGCTTGAACTCAAGTCTTGTACATTGTGTACTGTTCTTGGGCATTTTTGCTCAAGGCAAGTGCTCTACCAGTTGAGCCATAGCTCCACTTCAAGCTTTTTGCTGGTTACTTGGAGATATAAGTCTCACAGATCTTTCTGCTCAGACTGGCTTCAAAACATGATCCTTAGAGCTCAGCTTTCTGAGAAATTAGGATTATAGGCACAAGCCATTGGTGCTCATCTTTTGTTTTTTAAGACAGGCTCTTGCTAGAAGTCCCAAGGTAGCTTTCAAACTTGAAATGCTCCTGCCTCAGCCTCTCTAGTGCTGGGATTACAAGCATGAGCTACCATTCTCAGCATAAAACGACAATTTTGAAGGAGTAAGGCCTGGAAATTTTCTCTAGGCCACTCCTGAGGATGCCTTAATTTTATAGAATGAGCCCTCCAGCTGCCTCCCTCCCTTTATACCGGCCCCGCCTTTCCTGGGCTTCCTTCCAAACGTTTGTCCTTTTATTTATTTATTTATATTTCCAAACATTTTTCTGTCATTGGCCAGGCCTACAAAGCTTCAAAGCGAGTAATTAGCCTGAGAGTTCAGGCTGTATAAACAACCAATTTTTCTCATTCAGGACCGAAGCCCAGCTTGCCAAAAACCAAAAAACCCTGTTTATTAATTTACTATTGATA
The DNA here is from genome assembly GCF_024711535.1 of Dipodomys merriami. NCBI lineage: Eukaryota > Metazoa > Chordata > Mammalia > Rodentia > Heteromyidae > Dipodomys > Dipodomys merriami. Next base: position 63,350,631 of record NW_027206179.1, read on the forward strand.
TTTTCATTGGTCAGTTTGCTGTAGGGTTTTTTTTTCTTTTTCAATTCAGGGGTACACATCTCATTTCCTTATGCTCTTTATGTCTTCCTCTTTGATTTTTCTCTCAGGAATTGGGGGTGCCAGGCATGATGTGGGGCCTGGCTTCAGTCAAAGCAGCAGTCAGTGGTACCCAGGTGAGGTACCTTTGCAACAGACTAGAAGGTTCCTTCTCCTCCGGCAACATCTCCCCCTCCCTGCTGGAGTCAGCAAGCACGGGGGAGATGGATTTCTCTACAGTTTACCAAGCACTAAATTGATGAAGTCATTAATTCCCTTCTTAAAAGGCCTAATGGAGTTTCCTATTAGTCACCAAGATAGTGCTTAGAACCCTGAAGAATGAATGGGAGAGGGTACCGGGGGCAAAGTTGTCAAACTTCTCCTGTTACCAGGAACTCTGGCGTGACTCCCTCGTGCTTTTGTTTATTATTTACTTATTTATTTTGAGAACACTCAGATGTTGGGAGACAAGTCCTGGTCCCTGGTGCATTCAGGTATTTCTCAGGGGATGTGGTTCTTTGCTCATTCCAAGTCTTGGCAGTCCCCCAGAACTGGTCACACAGCTCTGGGGCGCTCAGGGGATAAAGGCCTGACAGAAAAGACTATGATTTTCGAAAGCCAAAGTTATTCCTTGGAATCCAGGCTTCCAGGAAGACACTTCAGCTGTGGGACTCATGAGCCCATCGGTCTCTTACATGCCACCCCTCTGGGCTATGGGGTGAGAGGGAACTCTGTGCCAGCTAAGACTTGGCTGGAACAGCTCCTTCCTGGGCGTCTTAACTTTCCTCTGCAGCACAACCACAAGCCATGTTAAGATGCCTATTGACTTCAGTATAGACTGGCCTTCTAGAATATTCCGAGATGTCCTGGAAGAAGTGCCGCTATGGCCAAAACAAGAAACGATGTTGGGAGGAGCTCCATCTCTCCCCACCCCCTTTATCAGCTCCCCTATATCAAAACCATCAGGAAAGAATGTTTGTTAGAAGTGACCATTTGCGGGGTACCTGTGGCACACACCTGTAATCCTAGCTACTCAGGAGACTGAGATCTGATGATCATGGTTCAAAGCCAACTCTGGGCAGCAAAGTCCAAGAGACTCTTATTTCCAATTAACCAGAAAGGAAAAAAAAAGTCCAAAAGGACAGTGCCCTGAGTTCAAGACCCACAACTGGCACCCCCAACAAACTGACCATCTTCCCAAACCACATGCACAGCAACTGCCCCTACAAAATCAGAATGGCTGATGGTGGCAGGCAAAGTGTATCTTCACTTCTGCAAAGGGACCTACAATACCTCCTTCCCCTGTGTCTCTGACCCCTGGGCTGTGTAGCCCACTGGACGCTAAACTGGTCTTAACAGATGGCCCCTCATGAGTGTGGAAATCTGGCTCTACAGAAGGAAGCGGTACCTGGTGGCACACCACAAGTGTGCCCGTTAGGGACCTATTTCCTCAAAGACCTTTTTTGAAAGGATGGTGGACATTGTTGCTATGTGGCCTTGGCTAAGTTGCTTACCTTCTCTGAGGTATAGGCTTCCTTATTTGTAGAACAATCATATGGATGATGGAGAGCATTCCCGCTCTGACAAGATAACCCAAGTAGATGTCAGATGCCTAGCTGGTACTAGAGCGTGTCTGACTCTCCCCTCTTTTATCTACATAGACACCTAGCTCTGGTCCCTGAATGCTTGGAAAAAATGGTGCTGGGGAACCACTCTAAATTCCTAATTTTTTATCCAAGATCTAACTTGCCTCCTGTGTATTCCTAAGTGATGGTGATTATTGTTATTTTTTTAAGCCAACAGTCTGCCCGGTCTTTTGAGGAGCTCTTCCATGGAGACATATGCTCCACCAAAGCTAGGAACAGAAGATGCCAGTACCATCTCGCTTCTCAGATTTTTCTTCTGAGCCCCTCCATGCTGGGGTAGCTGTGAGCAAGGTAAATATTTAAGCACATGTCTCGTGTAACTGTCATGGATCTACATGCACTGAGAGCCAGGGCGCAACAAGCTGGCACCTGCTTAAGTGTCCGGGCTTTGAGAGATGCTATTTGTGCCAACAGCAGAATCTGTTGGCTACCAGGGGCTGATAGGTAGCAGAATTCCCTGGTCTGTTGATTGTCTTGGAAGCAAACCCTTGAATTGAGAGGAAGAGAAAGCAACTGTAATTAAAGCTTCCCTTGGGCAGAATTTCCCAGCGAAGGCAGTTGGCATGTTATTTGTGTGCCCATTGAGCTCCAGGCACTGGGCTGGAAACTTTACATACATTGAATCTTGTCATCCTTACAACCACCAGAGAAGGTGCTTTATGGTCGGCAGAAGGGAAGCGATGGCTCAGAGAGGTTAAGTTGTCTGCTCCTAGTTCAACAGCTGAGAAAGGTAACCAGAGTTAGGAAATACAAAGACACAAAAGGAAGCATTTTGGGTGTGTCACTCGGAGACTGACACTCAAAAGAAGGTACCCCGTTCCAGGGGAGCCTTTGGTTCCAGTGGTCAGCTGGTGCCCTGTGAGTCTCCATCAGGGAAATAGATCTTGTCTTAGTTCAAATTATGTTGGTTTTGAAGCCAGGCACCAATGGCTCATACTTGGTATCGTGGCCGCTGAAGAAGCTGAGATCTGAGGATTGTGGTAAGGGATTGCACCCAGGCCCCAAGTTCAAGCTCCAGTACACACACACACACACACACACACACACACACACACACACACACACACACACACACACACACACACACACACTAGGTTTTTTCATAAAGTGGTATCTGAGGCTAAACAAAATTTAAAAAAAAAAAAAACCTGAATGAGTCAGGATTTAGATTCTGTGCTGCCTCCAGTGAACAGAACCCAGAAAGCCAATTCATGACTCTCCCTCCCCACCCAGCTCAATCTCAGGGCTCAGGAAGCAGGCCCTTTCACCCTAACCTGCTCTGCTCTCTGGGCTGCACCTCAGCTACATCTCTACCCAGTGTTTCCCCCAGAGGTTCAAAGACCTGTTTAGAATCCTACCCGTTTCTGGTAGCCTCCCCTCTCTACTAGTGCCCAGGAAACCAGTGCTGCCTGCTTATTGGTTCCCATCTCCTCATTGACATTCCAGTGGTGTGACATCATCATTGGGTATTGTGTGGTTTCCCCTCTGTGGGCGTGTCAGAGGATAATCAGCTCAGGACACACGTGGAGAATACGCCAGTGCCAGCTGGGTGCCTGAATGACTGGACAGTGGCCTGAGAATGGATATTATGCATTTCCAATTCAGAGTCTGGAACTGGAAGCATCTGATGGCTGCTTTAATGGCAGACTTGGTATAATCTTTCTTCAGTGAAGAGCTTCAATATATTCATTTTCTCTAATAGTGAAAAAAAGTTCCATTGCCTCACAGAGAGCAGCCATTCAGTAACAGTCTAGTCTTTGAAGATTGTAGGAAATGAAAAATGAACGCTGGGCGCCAGTGACTCACACTTATATTCCCATTTGGGAAGCTGAGATATGAGGGTCATGGTTCAAAGCCAGAAAACTCCATGAGACTTTTATCACCAATTAAGCAGACAAAAGCCAGAAGTGGAGGTGTTGTTCAAGTGGTAGAGCACCAGCCTTGAGTGGATAAAGTAAGATCTCGATGTCCTGAATTCAAGCCCCAGTATGAACACCAAAAACAAAAAAAAAGAAAGCAGAATTATGAGAATGGAACTCCCAACACTGAGACATGATAATTAAACCTGGGTAACCGTATTTTAAAATCTCCAAGCATGAATTATTGAGACACTTCAGTAACTCAGAAGTACTTATCTAGCAGTTTGGAGTGCTTGAAGCTATGGAAAGTATTCATATCTTTTATATATAAAGTGCTTTATACTTATCAGTTCATACTTTTTGTTTTGTTTCATTGTACCAGTCCTGGGCCTTGAATTCAGGGTCTGGGCACTATCCCTGAACTTGTTCTCTTCAAGGCTAACATTCTATTATAATAAGCCACAGCTCCACTTCCAGCTTTTTGGTAATTTATTGGAGATAGAAGTCTCATGAGCTTTCCTGCCCAGGCTGGCTTCAAACTGCAATCCCCAGAGCTCAGCTACCTGAGTAGTTTAGGATTATAGGCATGACCCATAGTTCCCAGTTTTCAGTTCATACTTTTTTTTTCAGGGGGGGAGTCCAGTTGTGGGGTCTGAACTCTGGGCCTGGGCGCTGTCCCTCAGCTCTTCAGCTCAAGGCTAGCGCTCTACCACTTGAGCCACAGCGCCACTTCTGGCTTTTTTCTTTTTGCTTATGTGGTGCTGAGGAATCGAACCCAGGGCTTCACGCATGCAAGGCAAGCACTCTACCACTGAGCCACCTTCCCAGCCTTCAGTTCATACTTTTTATAAACTTTTTTTTTTTTAACATTTCTTGCTTTTCTATACTGTACCAGGAGAAACAATGGCCGCCAAGGTGACCATGCTTCAATCCCTTGAGCCGGTCAGCTGGAGACCTAATAGATGGGATGAAACTGGAACTCGAGATGGGAGATTATCCTGGATGATTTGGAGACTCCAATGAAAGCACAGGGGCCTCCTTACAAGAGGGAGGCAGGAAGGTCACAGCCAATTCTCACAGACACCAGGAGGAAAGAAATGCAGCCTCAGGAGCCAAGGAGAACAGGAAGCTTCTGGAAGCTGCAAAAGGTCTAGGAAAAGATTCTTCCTGAGTGTCCCAGGAAAGAAGAAGGCCCTGCCGGTGCCAGGATTTTAGACTTTGCAGAAGTATAAGACAATTTGTGTTGTTTTAAGCCACTAACCTGTGATAATGAATTAGCCATGCTGGTAAGCAAATACATGCATCTTAAAAACGAAGGTGAGAACCAGAGTTTCCACCATGGAACAGTATTTTGGATTCTGGAAATGGGTGTGACAATGGCCTTACCTCCTGGGTGGTTCTTTTGAATAGGAGCCCACAGGACAGGCTTAGCACAGTGCCTATGGGCTTGGGCCGTCAGTGGGTACTGTTGTTGTTACAAAATTATAATTGATATTGCCAGAGAGATCGTGTCCTGGAGGTATACAGGCAGGTCTTCTTTGTCCATGCACTCATTAAATAAGTGTCTATTATGCCCTTACTATTACTTAGTCTCCCAGAATCACTCAGGGCCTGGGAAGAATTGGATGGACTTTCTGACTTCAGGAGCTCCTGGCAGGGAGGGGAAAGAGATGCATATCAGCCAGGTAAGGTAACTGCACAGGTGACAAGGCACCCTAGGATTGGAGGGGAGCCCAAAAACAGACTGAGGGGGAATTGAGGGCAAGGAGAGGGCTGTGCAAACAGCAGAACAGGCAGATCCACTGCCAGGAATGGCACCCAGAGGAGGGCCCCAGCACTCACTGTAGTGTCCACAGCCCACGTACCCACCTGTCCCACCAGACCCCTGGACCTTTCTGACACTGTGAGGATACTCCCCATAACATACGTGCCAGCAGGTGTGAGGGGTGTATCGCCTACATAGGAACATCATGTATGGAAGGCTAGAATTGAAAGCCCTCTTCCAATTCCCTTATTTGGGAGGAAAACAGATATGAAGGGAATCCCATCAGGAAGGTATATTGGAGTTGGGCGTGGAGGCTTTGAGTGGAGCCTTACCAGGTAAATAAGAGAGAGTTGGGGGTGGGGTTTGCCACACAGGGTAGAGGCTGAGTGGGTCAGGGGAAGAGGAACATAGGGCTCCCTCTGGATGCCAGGAACAGTGAGGGTGAACAGGAGGGTCAGGAGGTCACAAAAGCTGACTCTAGCCAAGACACTGTTCTATGGATGCTGTCGTCTGAATGTATCTCCCTAAAATGTATGTGTTGGAAACATGGTCCACAATGTTACGGTGTTGGGAAGTGAGCAGTGAGATCAGGAAGATCATATTGCCTTCAAGAGAATGGGTAAGTTATCCCCAGAGTACACTTGCCATAAGAGCAAACTTGGCCTTCTTTAGCTCATACCGGGTCCTCAGTCTTGGATTTTCCAGCCTCCAGAAATAAGTACTTCCTCTGTGTGTGTGTGTGTGTGTGTGTGTATGTGTGTGTGTGTGTCTGTCTGTCTGTCTGTCTGTCTGTCTGTGTCTCTGTGTGTCTCTGTGTCTATGTCTCTGTCTGTGTGTGTATTCATGTGCACCTAGGCACCTTTTTTTACTCAAGATAGGTGCTCTACCACTTGAGCCACAACTACACTTCCAGCTCTTTGGTGGTTAATTGGTTAATACAGAGTCTCATGGACTCTCTTTCACCAAATGGCTTTGAACCATGATCCTCAGATCTCAGCCTCAGCAGCTAGGATTGCAGGCCTGAGCCACTGGTGCTCAGATGTATTTCTCTGTACAAATAGTCTCTAGGACTCTGTACAGCAACATAAAGTGAGCCAAGATGGGGCATTCGAAAAAAGATCTACACAAGGGTTTGATTGTAGTAGGTGACTAGAATTTTAATGGGCCTGACTCTAAAAGACTAGGGCTTTCCTTTGAGTCTCCAGCATGTGTAGACAGTATGTGTGTGTGGAGTTGATTTGAAATGGATGGATTGGGAAGAACAGGAAAATCTGATCTGGTTTCAATCCTACTTGTTGGTTCCCCATTGGAGGCAGAGGTTAATGGTTGCCTATCCCCACCAAGACGACAAATTCTAGCAGCCTCAAAGGTTATAACATCTTCTCAGGGTGATCTTTCTTTGCCACCTTGAGTTTTTCCTGGTAAATACTAAATATTTGAATAAGTTCGAATAAGTGCAAATTGAAATAACCTTTTTTTTTGGCTCCTGATTTCAAAAGAAACAAATGCCAAGTGATAGTTTGAAGCAAAATCTTGTCTGCCTTTTAAGCCTGATCGGAAATGTGTTTCTAAGTCAATGCCTATTCATAGTCAAAGCCTCCTAAGTTTGCTTTCCAACACAGCTTCATGTGTTGAGAGCTGCTGAACTGTATGAGTGCTTAGCTGCCAACATGTGCCGAAAATTATGCCCCCAAAAAAGATAAGAAACATGCTGTAGAATGCTAAGGAACGATTAGCAAGCATAATGTCAAGAATACAATGTAGAGCCAGATACTGGTGGATCATGCCTGTAATCCTAGCTACTCAAGAAGCTGAGATCTGCGAATCACAATTCAAAGCCAGGCCAGGCAAGAAAGTGTGGGAGACATTTATCTCCAATTAACCAGCAAAAAAAATCCAGAAGTAGAACTGTGACTCAAATGGTAGAGCACCAGCCTTGCGTGAAAAAGCTAAGGGACAGTTCCCAGCCTCAGGGTTCAAAACTAATATTGACTACCACACACACACACACACACACACACACACACACACACACACACACACACAGAGAATGTAGTGTGAACTTGGGCAAGAAGAGGCATGTGTTGATTCACAGAACCAATGGTAGCAGGTGCATCTCAACCTTGACTGAAACAAAGACACAACTCAGAACTTCTCAGTTGCTCTGATCATAATTTTCTCTGTGTTTTGGCTTTATCTGAACAACGGGCAGTTGTTATGGTTTGGATATAAGGTGTCCCCACACATGGACTTATGTGTAAGACTTGATACCCAGCTAATGGACTCATTGAAAGGTGATTGGATCATAGGACCTCTGACTTAACCCATTGGTGGGTTCATAATTTGATGACATTCTTGGAAAGAGATGGAAAATAGGAGATAGAGCTATCTTGGAGGAAGTAGTTCATGAGGGGCCTGCCCTGGAAAGGTAGACTTTAACCCTGACCTCTGGAGAGGGTCATGAAGTGAGCATCACACACTACCCCTCTCCATCTCCATCCCCAATACACACCCTCTCTGGCACAATGTTCTGCCTCACCATCAACAAAGAGCACAGAGCCAAGTGACTATGGAATGTATCCTCTGAAACCAGAAGCCAAAGTAAACCTTTCTTCTCTTTCATTTGATTTCCCCCAGGTCTTAGTAACAATGATGAGAAGTCTATTAATGCATTCTTTTTCCTGGCAGACAGGAACACGGCCATTGCTATCCTTGGTGCTTGATTCTGGGGGGTGGGGGGGGAGTGTCACTATTTGAGCTAGTAGAAACCTTAAGAGGTAAAGAATAGTGATATATCTTTAAGTCATTGAGGGGTACTTTCCCAGGGGCTAATGGGGTTCATGCCTCTTTTTCTTTCTCTCTCTTGCTCCCAACCATAAAGTAAGCAATTTTTCTCTTCCACTCTGTTCTACAAAGTATGCAACCACAGGCCAACTGAAACAGGAATGAAATCTCTAAAGGTATGCCAAAAGAAACCTCTTTTTCAGCGGATTATCTCAGGTGTTATAGTTCTGGAAAGCTAATGTCGGTGTTATCAACTTATAAGCTGTCCTCTCAAGGAATACTACTATCCCACAAGCTGTCATTCAAATATGAAGGAAAGCTTCTGGTCAGCCATAACTGGTCAGTCCCTCAAAGGGACTCTGGTCATGGAAGTAGTGGCCTAGAAAGGAATGACAGACACCATTTGGCCCCACATCCGGAGTCAGTACCCAAGGAAGTTCCATCTTAACAAAGGATCAGGGAGAAGACACCAGGAAACCAATGGAAGGGTGTGCACCCAGCTCATGGTAAAGTGAACCTTCCAGAGACATGACCTAGGTGTCCCACCTGGATTTCTGAGTCACTGCCTCCAGCTGCCTCTGGTTCCTCATGTCCTGTGTTTGATTCCCAGGACCAAAAAATAAAATACAAAAGAAAGAAAGAAAGAGAAAGAAAGAAAGAAAGAAAGAAAGAAAGAAAGAAAGAAAGAAAGAAAGAAAGGAAGGAAGGAAGGAAGGAAGGAAGAAAGGAAGGAAGGAAGGAAGGAAGGAAGGAAGGAAGGAAGGAAGGAAGGAAGGAGAAGAGAAGAAAGAAAAAAATTTCAACCTTTTGTAGGTGCTGATGGCTCACACCTGTAATCCAGCTACTCCGGAGGCTGATACCAAAGGATCAGGATTTGCACCCAGTCTGGTTAGGAAAGTCTGTGAGATACTTATCTCCAACTAACTACCACTCCCACCCCCCCAACCCCACTCCACTCCCCAAAAAAGTTGAAAGTGGGGCTGTGATTCAAATGACAAGAGTATTAGCCTTGAGCACAAAAAGTCCAGGGACAGTGCCTACTCCCTAAATACAAGCCACTATCACAAAAGATAAAATTCAACCTTTTCATCCAGGGAACCTTGTGTTGGGAAGGACACAACAATGAGAGATGATGAGAGAAACCTAATATTCTGGCCCGTCCCAGGAATACAGGAACCTGTAGCTTGCATCAGTTCCGTCTGGCTGAAATCAGATTAGGTTCAGTCACTTGTACATTTGTTGACACGTCTGTCTCCCTGCTGGCCGAGGATAAGCCCTTGGTCATTGCCACCTCCGCTGATGTAACTTTGACTGTGGGCAATCCTGCTTCTGAGAGAGAGGTTTTTGCCAAGGGTGGAAGGCTGCTTTGCAGGTTAGCATGATAGTATGTGCTGTGCATTCCATTGGTCATACAACCCAGCCAGCGCCTGCTCTGCTGCTGCTGGCAACTGTTTTAAATCCTCGGGCTCCATGAATCCCTAAATAACCCCACATTCCGGAATGCCAGGAGCCAGCCCTGACTCATGGATCACTGGGCCTCCTAGCCAGGGCTGGTCCTCTGTACACACATTCACAGTCACCAAGATGCCCACAAACCCCAGTGTTCAGCAAACGACAGGGTCTCCCTAGAGCTAAAATGAGTATGTTCTCTGTGAAGCTGGTTAAAACACAGAGGCTTAATTTTCTGGCCATCTGGGCAGGAGAAGTCCTGCCAGGCTTTGATGAGCAGATAGCTCCTTGTTTTTGCCTAGGCTGATTACAACCTAGAGGAATGGGGATGTTTTCACCTCACACAAAGACAACCTGTCCCACTGGGCAGCCACCAGTGGTTCATTCTATAATCCTCGATACTCAGGAGGCTAAGATCTGAAGATCAAGGTTCAAAGCCAGCTCACGCAAGAAAGATCTGTGAGATTCTTACCTCTAAAAAGCTATCACAGAACGTCAAAAGTAGAGCTGTGGTTCAAGTGGTGGAGAATAAGCCTTGAGCAAAAAAACCTAAGAGACAGCACCCAGGCTTTGAGATCAAGCCCTAGTACTAACACACACTCTCATACAAAACCTGCACCTTTGCCATTCACCTTGGCTACCCTTCAAGCCTTAGCCAGGTGCCTTTGTATGTCTCCCATGGGAGATGGGAGGTCCAATTGATCTCCCCCATCCCTGATAGGTCCCCAGTGTCATCTTTGGATGCACAGTGGGGGAGTACACTGAGAAATTACCGCTGAACACAGACAGCAAACAGAGCCTCTCTGGCCCCAGTTGTGGGTCGAGGTTGAGTCTTGGGACACCATATTTGGTGTGGATTGCAAGGACCAACGTGAGCAAAAGAATCTTGACAACCTGAAGGAAACTGCTTCAAACCCTGCCCTAAAATAACTAAGGTGCCTTGAGGCCAGTAGTTTATTGGGTGTTTCCAATAAAAGAGGCAAAGCCCAAGCAAACCCTGGGAAACTCCATCACAAACAACACTGCACAAATACATCCCCGGCTGTGTTTGCGATTTTTTAGCTCTTTGGCAGATCCAGACTGGGGCCTTGCCAGCCCCCTCCTTCTCCTCCACCCTCCCCAATTCTGCCTGCCTGTGTCTGAAATGAAAGCCACACACGTGGCCAGATGCAGACAGAAGGAGGGGCTCTACGGAGCCAAGGAGAATGGTGAGCCACTGGGAACGGAATGCCTCCTCCACTGGAGACGAGAGTCGGCTTCTCTCTTGAGCCAGGAACCTGGAATGTGCTCTCTGATCATGATTACAGGACGAAGCAACAGTCAAGTGATGGAAACCAGGCCCTTGCTCTGGGATTCAGGCTAAGGGCAGCTGTGATTTAATAAGATCCAGAAGACCTGCTGGGCTCTCTGGTAGTACTGCTCCACCCCCAACCCCCACCCCCACCCCCAGGAGTGAGGGATACAGGCACTGTTCTGAGCAGCTCCCTGCCCCCAGCATGGAAACCAGCACAGTCAGCCTGACCTGCGCTGAGCTGGCCTGATCTTCATACATGAACCCTGTT